>NW_028318584.1:207500-580755 GCF_062004578.1 Staurois parvus | reverse complement strand
GTCAGGGTGCGGTAGACGTGGCGCACAGATCTCAACGCCACATGACCCCTGTGGGGGCAGGACAGGAAGAAGAGGAGGAGGTAGAGGAGGACATTGGTGCTCAGGAATTATTGAGTGAAATGGGTGGTTTTTCCACTCAGCGGACAGGAGTGGAGGAGCAGGAGCATCTGGTAGAGGAGGAGGAGGAGACAGAGGACCCAGACGCACCGTGGCAGTATGCTGTGGAGATGGAGGCAGGGAGTCCCTCGCATTCCTTGGCACAAATGGCCCATAGCATGCTCGGTTGCTTGCGTAGCGACAGCCGAATAATAACCATCAGACAGAGGGATGACTTTTGGCTGTCCACCTTGTTGGACCCTCGCTACCGTTCAAAAATGGTGGCCTTTTTCACACCTGCTGAGAGGGAGGCCAAAATAACGTACTATAAAAACCACCTATGTAGTCAGTTGGTCTCTGCCTTTCTGCGCCAACATCCATCCTCAGACACTGTGGGCCCTGTGCGCTCGCGTTCCGCTGCCATGGCAGCAGGGGAGGGGTGGGGTGGTAGGAGCAGTGGCAGCTCCACCAGCAGCGGCTGCCACAGTCTGCAGTCGATGATGAGTAGCTTTCTTCACCAGCGCAGTGAGGAAACTACTAACCAGCCGCAGCAGCAGCAGCATCAGGTGGACCTGGAGCAGGACCTCAAACAACAGGCTTGGGCCTACTTGGACAGCACCCTGCCAACCGAGGTAGACAATCCCCTTGACTACTGGGCAACGAAACTTGACCTTTGGCCCCAACTAGCTGAATTTGCCCTTGAAAGGCTGTCATGCCCGGCCAGTAGCGTGGCATCGGAGCGCGTGTTTAGTGCGGCAGGAGGTATTGTAACTCCGCGGAGGACACGACTGTCGACCCAAAGTGTGGAGAGACTCACGTTTGTGAAAATGAATCAGGCGTGGATTAGTCTGGATTTCAAACCACCAGTTCCTGACACAACTGACTAAATCCGCCATGAATCATGCCCCAAACATGTGCCACTTTCAGGTCTCCTCACACTGCTGGTGGGTTCCATTTTGTCATAGGGTGCTGGCAGATTACGGGCCTCCCATTGCTGCTGCCAGGCCCGTAATCTGCCATGGGCCCCCGTACCGCCTCCTCATGCTGCTGCCAGGTCCAGAGTCTCTCATGGGTCCCTGTACGGCCTCCCATTGCTGCTGTCTCCATCGCCACACTCTGCCATGTGCAACTTTCAGGTCTCCTCACACTGCTGGTGTGTTCCATTTTGTCATAGGGTGCTGGCAGATTACGGGCCTCCCATTGCTGCTGCCAGGCCCGTAATCTGCCATGGGCCCCTGTACCGCCTCCTCATGCTGCTGCCAGGCCCGTAATCTGTCATGGGTCCCTGTACGGCCTCCCATTGCTGCTGTCTCCATCGCCACACTCTGCCATGTGCCACTTTCAGGTCTCCTCACACTGCTGGTGTGTTCCATTTTGTCATAGGGTGCTGGCAGATTACGGGCCTCCCATTGCTGCTGCCAGGCCCGTAATCTGCCATGGGCCCCCGTACCGCCTCCTCATGCTGCTGCCAGGTCCACAGTGTCTCATGGGTCCCTGTACGGCCTCCCATTGCTGCTGTCTCCAGCGCCACACTCTGCCATGTGCCACTTTCAGGTCTCCTCAGACTGCTGGTGTGTTCCATTTTGTCATAGGGTGCTGGCAGATTACGGGCCTCCCATTGCTGCTGCCAGGCCCGTAATCTGCCATGGGCCCCCGTACCGCCTCCTCATGCTGCTGCCAGGTCCAGAGTGTCTCATGGGTCCCTGTACGGCCTCCCATTGCTGCTGTCTCCATCGCCACACTCTGCCATGTGCCACTTTCAGGTCTCCTCACACTGCTGGTGCTGTCCATTTTGTCATAGGGTGCTGGCAGATTACGGGCCTCCCATTGCTGCTGCCAGGCCTGTAATCTGCCATGGGCCCCTGTACCACCTCCTTATGCTGCTGCCAGGTCCAGAGTGTCTCATGGGTCCCTGTAAGGCCTCCCATTGCTGCTGTCTCCATCGCCACACTCTGCCATGTGCCACTTTCAGGTCTCCTCACACTGCTGGTGTGTTCCATTTTGTCATAGGGTGCTGGCAGATTACGGGCATCCCATTGCTGCTGCCAGGCCCGTAATCTGCCATGGGCCCCCGTACCGCCTCCTCATGCTGCTGCCAGGTCCAGAGTCTCTCATGGGTCCCTGTACGGCCTCCCATTGCTGCTGTCTCCATCGCCACACTCTGCCATGTGCCACTTTCAGGTCTCCTCACACTGCTGGTGTGTTCCATTTTGTCATAGGGTGCTGGCAGATTACGGGCCTCCCATTGCTGCTGCCAGGCCCGTAATCTGCCATGGGCCCCCGTACCGCCTCCTCATGCTGCTGCCAGGTCCACAGTGTCTCATGGGTCCCTGTACGGCCTCCCATTGCTGCTGTCTCCAGCACCACACTCTGCCATGTGCCACTTTCTGGTCTCCTCACACTGCTGGTGTGTTCCATTTTGTCATAGGGTGCTGGCAGATTACGGGCCTCCCATTGCTGCTGCCAGGCCCGTAATCTGCCATGGGCCCCCGTACCGCCTCCTCTTGCTGCTGCCAGGTCTAGAGTCTCTCATTGGTCCCTGTACGGCCTCCCATTGCTGCTGTCTCCATCGCCACACTCTGCCATGTGCCATTTTCAGGTCTCCTCACACTGCTGGTGTGTTCCATTTTCTCATAGGGTGCTGGCAGATTACGGGCCTCCCATTGCTGCTGCCAGGCCCGTAATCTGCCATGGGCCCCCGTACCGCCTCCTCATGCTGCTGCCAGGTCCAGAGTCTCTCATGGGTCCCTGTACGGCCTCCCATTGCTGCTGTCTCCATCGCCACACTCTGCCATGTGCCACTTTCAGGTCTCCTCACACTGCTGGTGTGTTCCATTTTGTCATAGGGTGCTGGCAGATTACGGGCCTCCCATTGCTGCTGCCAGGCCCGTAATCTGCCATGGGCCCCCGTACCGCCTCCTCATGCTGCTGCCAGGTCCACAGTGTCTCATGGGTCCCTGTACGGCCTCCCATTGCTGCTGTCTCCAGCACCACACTCTGCCATGTGCCACTTTCTGGTCTCCTCACACTGCTGGTGTGTTCCATTTTGTCATAGGGTGCTGGCAGATTACGGGCCTCCCATTGCTGCTGCCAGGCCCGTAATCTGCCATGGGCCCCCGTACCGCCTCCTCTTGCTGCTGCCAGGTCTAGAGTCTCTCATTGGTCCCTGTACGGCCTCCCATTGCTGCTGTCTCCATCGCCACACTCTGCCATGTGCCATTTTCAGGTCTCCTCACACTGCTGGTGTGTTCCATTTTGTCATAGGGTGCTGGCAGATTACGGGCCTCCCATTGCTGCTGCCAGGCCCGTAATCTGCCATGGGCCCCCGTACCGCCTCCTCATGCTGCTGCCAGGTCCAGAGTCTCTCATGGGTCCCTGTACGGCCTCCCATTGCTGCTGTCTCCATCGCCACACTCTGCCATGTGCCACTTTCAGGTCTCCTCACACTGCTGGTGTGTTCCATTTTGTCATAGGGTGCTGGCAGATTACGGGCCTCCCATTGCTGCTGCCAGGCCCGTAATCTGCCATGGGCCCCCGTACCGCCTCCTCATGCTGATGCCAGGTCCAGAGTCTCTCATGGGTCCCTGTACGGCCTCCCATTGCTGCTGTCTCCATCGCCACACTCTGCCATGTGCCACTTTCAGGTCTCCTCACACTGCTGGTGTGTTCCATTTTGTCATAGGGTGCTGGCAGATTACGGGACTCCCATTGCTGCTGCCAGGCCCGTAATCTGCCATGGGCCCCCGTACCGCCTCCTCATGCTGCTGCCAGGTCCAGAGTCTCTCATGGGTCCCTGTACGGCCTCCCATTGCTGCTGTCTCCATCGCCACACTCTGCCATGTGCCACTTTCAGGTCTCCTCACACTGCTGGTGTGTTCCATTTTGTCATAGGGTGCTGGCAGATTACGGGCCTCCCATTGCTGCTGCCAGGCCCGTAATCTGCCATGGGCCCCCGTACCGCCTCCTCATGCTGCTGCCAGGTCCAGAGTCTCTCATGGGTCCCAGTACGGCCTCCCATTGCTGCTGTCTCCATCGCCACACTCTGCCATGTGCCACTTTCAGGTCTCCTCACACTGCTGGTGTGTTCCATTTTGTCATAGGATGCTGGCAGATTACGGGCCTCCCATTGCTGCTGCCAGGCCCGTAATCTGCCATGGGCTCCCGAACCACCTCCTCATGCTGCTGCCAGGTCCAGAGTGTCTCATGGGTCCCTGTACGGCCTCCCATTACTGCTGTCTCCATCGCCACACTCTGCCATGTGCCACTTTCAGGTCTCCTCACACTGCTGGTGCTGTCCATTTTGTCATAGGGTGCTGGCAGATTACGGGCCTCCCATTGCTGCTGCCAGGCCTGTAATCTGCCATGGGCCCCTGTACCGCCTCCTCATGCTGCTGCCAGGCCCGTAATCTGTCATGGGTCCCTGTACGGCCTCCCATTGCTGCTGTCTCCATCGCCACACTCTGCCATGTGCCACTTTCAGGTCTACTCACACTGCTGGTGTGTTCCATTTTGTCATAGGGTGCTAGCAGATTACGGGCCTCCCATTGCTGCTGCCAGGCCCGTAATCTGCCATGGGCCCCCGTACCGCCTCCTCATGCTGCTGCCAGGTCCACAGTGTCTCATGGGTCCCTGTACGGCCTCCCATTGCTGCTGTCTCCAGCGCCATACTCTGCCATGTGCCACTTTCAGGTCTCCTCAGACTGCTGGTGTGTTCCATTTTGTCATAGGTTGCTGGCAGATTACGGGCCTCCCATTGCTGCTGCCAGGCCCGTAATCTGCCATGGGCCCCCGTACCGCCTCCTCATGCTGCTGCCAGGTCCACAGTGTCTCATGGGTCCCTGTACGGCCTCCCATTGCTGCTGTCTCCATCGCCACACTCTGCCATGTGCCACTTTCAGGTCTCCTCACACTGCTGGTGCTGTCCATTTTGTCATAGGGTGCTGGCAGATTACGGGCCTCCCATTGCTGCTGCCAGGCCTGTAATCTGCCATGGGCCCCTGTACCGCCTCCTCATGCTGCTGCCAGGTCCAGAGTGTCTCATGGGTCCCTGTACGGCCTCCCATTGCTGCTGTCTTCATCGCCACACTCTGCCATGTGCCACTTTCAGGTCTCCTCACACTGCTGGTGTGTTCCATTTTGTCATAGGGTGCTGGCAGATTACGGGCCTCCCATTGCTGCTGCCAGGCCCGTGATCTGCCATGGGCCCCCGTACCGCCTCCTCATGCTGCTGCCAGGTCCAGAGTCTCTCATGGGTCCTTGTACGGCCTCCAATTGCTGCTGTCTCCATCGCCACACTCTGCCATGTGCCACTTTCAGGTCTCCTCACACTGCTGGTGTGTTCCATTTTGTCATAGGGTGCTGGCAGATTACGGGCCTCCCATTGCTGCTGCAAGGCCCGTAATCTGCCATGGGCCCCCGTACCGCCTCCTCATGCTGCTGCCAGGTCCAGAGTCTCTCATGGGTCCCTGTACGGCCTCCCATTGCTGCTGTCTCCATCGCCACACTCTGCCATGTGCCACTTTCAGGTCTCCTCACACTGCTGGTGTGTTCCATTTTGTCATAGGGTGCTGGCAGATTACGGGCCTCCCATTGCTGCTGCCAGGCCCGTAATCTGCCATGGGCCCCCGTACCGCCTCCTCATGCTGCTGCCAGGTCCAGAGTCTCTCATGGGTCCCTGTACGACCTCCCATTGCTGCTGTCTCCATCGCCACATTCTGCCATGTGCCACTTTCAGGTCTCCTCACACTGCTGGTGTGTTCCATTTTGTCATAGGGTGCTGGCAGATTACGGGCCTCCCATTGCTGCTGCCAGGCCCGTAATCTGCCATGGGCCCCCGTACCGCCTCCTCATGCTGCTACCAGGTCCAGAGTGTCTCATGGGTTCCTGTACAGCCTCCCATTGCTGCTGTTTCCATGGCCACACTCTGCCATGTGCCACTTTCAGGTCTCCTCACACTGGTGGTGTGTTCCATTTTGTCATAGGGTGCTGGCAGATTACCGGCCTCCCATTGCTGCTGCCAGGCCCGTAATCTGCCATGGGCCCCCGTACCGCCTCCTCATGCTGCTACCAGGTCCAGAGTGTCTCATGGGTCCCTGTACGGCCTCCCATTGCTGCTGTCTCCATCGCCACACTCTGCCATGTGCCACTTTCAGGTCTCCTCACACTGCTGGTGCTGTCCATTTTGTCATAGGGTGCTGGCAGATTACGGGCCTCCCATTGCTGCTGCCAGGCCTGTAATCTGCCATGGGCCCCTGTAACGCCTCCTCATGCTGCTGCCAGGTCCAGAGTGTCTCATGGGTCCCTGTACGGCCTCCCATTGCTGCTGTCTCCATCGCCACACTCTGCCATGTGCCACTTTCAGGTCTCCTCACACTGCTGGTGTGTTCCATTTTTTCATAGGGTGCTGGCAGATTACGGGCCTCCCATTGCTGCTGCCAGGCCCGTAATCTGCCATGGGCCCCCGTACCGCCTCCTCATGCTGCTGCCAGGTCCAGAGTGTCTCATGGGTCCCTGTACGGCCTCCCATTGCTGCTGTCTCCATCGCCACACTCTGCCATGTGCCACTTTCAGGTCTCCTCACACTGCTGGTGTGTTCCATTTTGTCATAGGATGCTGGCAGATTACGGGCCTCCCATTGCTGCTGCCAGGCCCATAATCTGCCATGGGCCCTCGTACCACCTCCTCATGCTGCTGCCAGGTCCAGAGTGTCTCATGGGTCCCTGTACGGCCTCCCATTGCTGCTGTCTCCATCGCCACACTCTGCCATGTGCCACTTTCAGGTCTCCTCACACTGCTGGTGCTGTCCATTTTGTCATAGGGTGCTGGCAGATTACGGGCCTCCCATTGCTGCTGCCAGGCCTGTAATCTGCCATGGGCCCCTGTACCGCCTCCTCATGCTGCTGCCAGGCCCGTAATCTGTCATGGGTCCCTGTACGGCCTCCCATTGCTGCTGTCTCCATCGCCACACTCTGCCATGTGCCACTTTCAGGTCTCCTCACACTGCTGGTGTGTTCCATTTTGTCATAGGGTGCTGGCAGATTACGGGCCTCCCATTGCTGCTGCCAGGCCC
This sequence comes from Staurois parvus, assembly GCF_062004578.1. NCBI lineage: Eukaryota > Metazoa > Chordata > Amphibia > Anura > Ranidae > Staurois > Staurois parvus. The sequence continues at coordinate 573,590 of NW_028318584.1, read as the reverse complement.
GTGATCTGCCATGGGCCCCCGTACCGCCTCCTCATGCTGCTGCCAGGTCCAGAGTCTCTCATGGGTCCCTGTACGGCCTCCCATTGCTGCTGTCTCCATCGCCACACTCTGCCATGTGCCACTTTCAGGTCTCCTCACACTGCTGGTGTGTTCCATTTTGTCAAAGGGTGCTGGCAGATTACGGGCCTCCCATTGCTGCTGCCAGGCCCGTAATCTGCCATGGGCCCCCGTACCGCCTCCTCATGCTGCTGCCAGGTCCAGAGTCTCTCATGGGTCCCTGTACGACCTCCCATTGCTGCTGTCTCCATCGCCACACTCTGCCATGTGCCACTTTCAGGTCTCCTCACACTGCTGGTGTGTTCCATTTTGTCATAGGGTGCTGGCAGATTACGGGCCTCCCATTGCTGCTGCCAGGCCCGTAATCTGCCATGGGCCCCCGTACCGCCTCCTCATGCTGCTGCCAGGTCCACAGTGTCTCATGGGTCCCTGTACGGCCTCCCATTGCTGCTGTCTCCATCGCCACACTCTGCCATGTGCCACTTTCAGGTCTCCTCACACTGCTGGTGCTGTCCATTTTGTCATAGGGTGCTGGCAGATTACGGGCCTCCCATTGCTGCTGCCAGGCCTGTAATCTGCCATGGGCCCCTGTACCGCCTCCTCATGCTGCTGCCAGGCCCGTAATCTGTCATGGGTCCCTGTACGGCCTCCCATTGCTGCTGTCTCCATCGCCACACTCTGCCATGTGCCACTTTCAGGTCTCCTCACACTGCTGGTGTGTTCCATTTTGTCATAGGGTGCTGGCAGATTACGGGCCTCCCATTGCTGCTGCCAGGCCTGTGATCTGCCATGGGCCCCCGTACCGCCTCCTCATGCTGCTGCCAGGTCCACAGTGTCTCATGGGTCCCTGTACGGCCTCCCATTGCTGCTGTCTCCAGCGCCATACTCTGCCATGTGCCACTTTCAGGTCTACTCACACTGCTGGTGTGTTCCATTTTGTCATAGGGTGCTGGCAGATTACGGGCCTCCCATTGCTGCTGCCAGGCCCGTAATCTGCCATGGGCCCCCGTACCGCCTCCTCATGCTGCTGCAGGTCCACAGTGTCTCATGGGTCCCTGTACGGCCTCCCATAGCTGCTGTCTCCATCGCCACACTCTGCCATGTGCCACTTTCAGGTCTCCTCACACTGCTGGTGCTGTCCATTTTGTCATAGGGTGCTGGCAGATTACGGGCCTCCCATTGCTGCTGCCAGGCCTGTAATCTGCCATGGGCCCCTGTACCGCCTCCTCATGCTGCTGCCAGGTCCAGAGTGTCTCATGGGTCCCTGTACGGCCTCCCATTGCTGCTGTCTCCATCGCCACACTCTGCCATGTGCCACTTTCAGGTCTCCTCACACTGCTGGTGTGTTCCATTTTGTCATAGGGTGCTGGCAGATTACGGGCCTCCCATTGCTGCTGCCAGGCCCGTGATCTGCCATGGGCCCCCGTACCGCCTCCTCATGCTGCTGCCAGGTCCAGAGTGTCTCATGGGTCCCTGTACGGCCTCCCATTGCTGCTGTCTCCATCGCCACACTCTGCCATGTGCCACTTTCAGGTCTCCTCACACTGCTGGTGTGTTCCATTTTGTCATAGGGTGCTGGCAGATTACGGGCCTCCCATTGCTGCTGCCAGGCCCGTAATCTGCCATGGGCCCCCCTACCGCCTCCTCATGCTGCTGCCAGGTCCAGAGTCTCTCATGGGTCCCTGTACGACCTCCCATTGCTGCTGTCTCCATCGCCACACTCTGCCATGTGCCACTTTCAGGTCTCCTCACACTGCTGGTGTGTTCCATTTTGTCATAGGGTGCTGGCAGATTACGGGCCTCCCATTGCTGCTGCCAGGCCCGTAATCTGCCATGGGCCCCCGTACCGCCTCCTCATGCTGCTACCAGGTCCAGAGTGTCTCATGGGTCCCTGTACAGCCTCCCATTGCTGCTGTTTCCATGGCCACACTCTGCCATGTGCCACTTTCAGGTCTCCTCACACTGCTGGTGTGTTCCATTTTGTCATAGGGTGCTGGCAGATTACGGGACTCCCATTGCTGCTGCCAGGCCCGTAATCTGCCATGGGCCTCCGTACCGCCTCCTCATGCTGCTGCCAGGTCCACAGTGTCTCATGGGTCCCTGTACGGCCTCCCATTGCTGCTGTCTCCATCGCCACACTCTGCCATGTGCCACTTTCAGGTCTCCTCACACTGCTGGTGCTGTCCATTTTGTCATAGGGTGCTGGCAGATTACGGGCCTCCCATTGCTGCTGCCAGGCCTGTAATCTGCCATGGGCCCCTGTACCGCCTCCTCATGCTGCTGCCAGGTCCAGAGTCTCTCATGGGTCCCTGTACGGCCTCCCATTGCTGCTGTCTCCATCGCCACACTCTGCCATGTGCCACTTTCAGGTCTCCTCACACTGCTGGTGTGTTCCATTTTGTCATAGGGTGCTGGCAGATTACGGGCCTCCCATTGCTGCTGCCAGGCCCGTAATCTGCCATGGGCCCCCGTACCGCCGCCTCATGCTGCTGCCAGGTCCACAGTGTCTTATGGGTCCCTGTACGGCCTCCCATTGCTGCTGTCTCCATCGCCACACTCTGCCATGTGCCACTTTCAGGTCTCCTCACACTGCTGGTGTGTTCCATTTTGTCATAGGGTGCTGGCAGATTACGGGCCTCCCATTGCTGCTGCCAGGCCCGTAATCTGCCATGGGCCCCCGTACCACCTCCTCATGCTGCTGCCAGGTCCACAGTGTCTCATGGGTCCCTGTACGACCTCCCATTGCTGCTGTCTCCATCGCCACACTCTGCCATGTGCCACTTTCTGGTCTCCTCACACTGCTGGTGGGTTCCATTTTGTCATAGGGTGCTGGCAGATTATGGGCCTCCCATTGCTGCTGCCAGGCCCGTAATCTGCCATGGGCCACCGTACCGACTCCTCATGCTGCTGCCAGGCCCGTAATCTGTCATGGGCCCCTGTACCGCCTCCTCATGCTGCTGCCAGGTCCAGAGTGTGTCATGGGTCCCTGTATGGCCTCCCATTGCTGCTGTCTCCATCGCCACACTCTGCCATGTGCCACTTTCAGGTCTCCTCACACTGCTGATGGGTTCCATTTTTTCATAGGGTGCTGGCAGATTACGGGCCTCCCATTGCTGCTGCCAGGCCCGTAATCTGCCATGGGCCCCCGTACCGACTCCTCATGCTGTGACGTTGCAACAAGGTGGAATTCAACCCTATATATGTTAGACCGCCTTTACGAACAGCGAAAGGCCATCACCGATTTCCTGATGTTACAAGCGGATAAAGGTACTCCCCTGTGTAACTTAGATGTCAGCCATTGGCAGCTCATGCGTGACACCTGCCGCTTGCTCAGGCCCTTTGAGGAGGCCACGCTATTCGTGAGTCGGCAGGACTATGGGATGAACGACGTCATTCCTCTGTTGCACGTCCTGGAACAAATGCTGTTAACAATGGCTGGTCAGGGTGCGGTAGACGTGGCGCACAGATCTCAATGCCACATGACCCCTGTGGGGGCAGGACAGGAAGAAGAGGAGGAGGTAGAGGAGGACATTGGTGCTCAGGAATTATTGAGTGAAATGGGTGGTTTTTCCACTCAGCGGACAGGAGTGGAGGAGCAGGAGCATCTGGTAGAGGAGGAGGAGGAGACAGAGGACCCAGACGCACCGTGGCAGTATGCTGTGGAGATGGAGGCAGGGAGTCCCTCGCATTCCTTGGCACAAATGGCCCATAGCATGCTCGGTTGCTTGCGTAGCGACAGCCGAATAATAACCATCAGACAGAGGGATGACTTTTGGCTGTCCACCTTGTTGGACCCTCGCTACCGTTCAAAAATGGTGGCCTTTTTCACACCTGCTGAGAGGGAGGCCAAAATAACGTACTATAAAAACCACCTATGTAGTCAGCTGGTCTCTGCCTTTGTGCGCCAACGTCCATCCTCAGACACTGTGGGCCCTGTGCGCTCCTGTTCCGCTGCCATGGCAGCAGGGGAGGGGTGGGGTGGTAGGAGCAGTGGCAGCTCCACCAGCAGCGGCTGCCTCAGTCTGCAGTCGATGATGAGTAGCTTTCTTCACCAGCGCAGTGAGGAAACTACTAACCAGCCGCAGCAGCAGCAGCATCAGGTGGACCTGGAGCAGGACCTCAAACAACACTCTTGGGCCTACTTGGACAGCACCCTGCCAACCAAGGTAGACAATCCCCTTGACTACTGGGCAACGAAACTTGACCTTTGGCCCCAACTAGCTGAATTTGCCCTTGAAAGGCTGTCATGCCCGGCCAGTAGCGTGGCATCGGAGCGCGTGTTTAGTGCGGCAGGAGGTATTGTAACTCCGCGGAGGACATGACTGTCCACCCAAAGTGTGGAGAGACTCACGTTTGTGAAAATGAATCAGGCGTGGATTAGTCTGGATTTCAAACCACCAGTTCCTGACACAACTGACTAAATCCGCCATGAATCATGCCCCAAACATGTGCCACTTTCAGGTCTCCTCACACTGCTGGTGGGTTCCATTTTGTCATAGGGTGCTGGCAGATTACGGGCCTCCCATTGCTGCTGCCAGGCCCGTAATTAGGCATGGGCCCCGTACCGCCTCCTCATGCTGCTGCCAGGTCCAGAGTGTGTCATGGGTCCCTGTACGGCCTCCAATTGCTGCTGTCTCCATCGCCACACTCTGCCATGTGCCACTTTCAGGTCTCCTCACACTGCTGGTGGGTTCCATTTTGTCATAGGGTGCTGGCAGATTACGGGCCTCCCATTGCTGCTGCCAGGCCCGTAATCTGCCATGGGCCCCCGTACCGCCTCCTCATGCTGCTGCCAGGTCCAGAGTGTGTCATCGGTCCCTGTACGGCCTCCCATTGCTGCTGTCTCCATCGCCACACTCTGCCATGTGCCACTTTCAGGTCTCCTCACACTGCTGGTGGGTTCCATTTTTTCATAGGGTGCTGTATGGCCTCCCATTGCTGCTGCCTCCACCGCCACACTGTGGCTCCACACTCTGGTTTTGGCCCCGTGACTGCCCAAATGAGTGAAGTGTGCGGTGATTCTAAGATCGACGGCACTCATCTGCATGTCATACTGACTGACAGTATTATTTCTCTTCCCCAGCAGACTCCAAGGGCATTTAAATTAAAGGTACAGTGTTCTGCACTAATATAAAGGCTCTCTGAAGCCTAGAAACACCCTTTTATAAGTTAAATTTGCAGCGAATATATTCGCCTCGAATCGAATTTATTCCTCGAATTCGCCGAATCAGCCGAATCGAATTTTTTAATACTTCGCTCATCTCTAGTGGTGATGTTAAGCTTCTTTATACAACCTGGACCGATCCCCGCAGGCACAAAGAATTAGAAGACAAGTACGGATATTTTGGTGACTGCACTCTACCAGTAATGCAATGAAAATTACTGGACATAACAGCTTCATTTTAAAGAAATTCTAAAGTAGTTTCCTGCACATTTCCTTTTTTTGTCATGTCAAGACCAAAAAATAAGATTTGAATAACATTTCTTTCTTTATTCAGAAAAATACGAGCTTTAACATATGAATGTTTTATTTTTTATATCCATCCAGCAGTTGGAGCAGTCAGTAACAGGTTTTGCAGGCTTTCCTTATCTTCTGTTGTAAAGTGTCTGTTGTCCACCTAGCTCAAGCTTTAATACAGCCATTGTCAACTTTTTCAACACAGATGAACCCAGGAAATAACTTTCTGGTCTCAGGGAACCCCTGCTGAAAATTACTATTTTTACATCTGTTAATACAATTGTGGTCATTGGGAAGAATGATCCCCTTACAGACAGCTAAAAAGATAATTAGTGTCGGTGGAAACTTATCTGAGAGGCAGAAATAGCTTATTGCTCAAGGAAACCTTTTGAGGAACCCTAGGGTTCATTGGAGGCCTAGTTAGGAGACCCTGCTTTAATAAGCCAGTACCAAACATGTGGACAGGAGTCTAAAGCTCCACTTTCTGGACTAGCCAGGCTATGGACATTGACTACTTACTTTTTCTTAATTAGCAGTAAATACTCTTAAAAAAACAAACCCGAACTGACCACTGTAGCTAAAGTTATTGTGGAGCAATTAATCCTCCAAGCAATTAATCCTTCAGATACTTTTATGACCATACGATATTATTAATGTAAAAAAATTCTGGACATAACAGCTTCATTTTAAAGAAGATATAGAGTGATTTTGCCACGATAAGGAGTCAGGCTTGGAGACCAGCAGCTTTAGCAGTCACAAACAGGCCCCCACTGACCAGGCTTTAGCAGGCATCCACTGACCTGGATAGTATAGGTACACAAGCAGGTCACCCTGGTGGATGATGCAAGCTAACTCAAGGTGCAGGGTCTAAGCACTAACGTATTCATCAGAGCTCCTGATGGTGGAGATGGATTTTGCTGCATGTTAGTATTAGATCAACAGGATCAGCCCACCAGGAGGAGATATTGCACCTAGAGATCAACCAGAAGCACACTCAGTATACAAGCCAAAGATTGGTAACAAGTGGTTGCAGGTTGGGACCAAGCAAAAGCATAGTTGAGGAACAAGCCATACCTCAGTAACGAGTGGTAGCAAAGATACATATGGCAGAAGGAGTGACAAGAGCGAGATAATGGCTGGAGAGAGAGCAATAATCTGGCAAACAGAAAGTGCAAAGGCATGGCTTTTATTGGAAGTTCATGGGAGGAGCAAAGAGTTCAAGGTTCAAGAGAAATAAGACTCAAAGCAAGGCTGTCAAAAGGAATCAGGCAGGGAGCTGTCCAGCATAGGTGGCTCAGCAAGAAGAGATATACTGTCTGACACAGCAGAGGTTGCAGGTTCAGATCTGGACCCTAAGTGATTTTGTGCACATTTCATTTTTTTGTGTTATGGTCAAGACCAAAAAAATACAAAACAAACCATTATATATTCATATTTTGCATTTTGGTTTTTTTTCATCCATCAGTTCCTTTTCACATTTTGTAAGCTCTCTTTATCCCCTATTGTAAAATATCTGTTGTCCACTCAGCTCAGTAGCTCAAGCTTTAATAAGTGAGCCCACAACATGATGAAAGGAGCCTAAAGATTTTTTTTGTTTGCTGGACTCAGATAAAAGCAGGTATATAATGAAGACAGAGCAAACTAGTGGGGTCCTTGAGTCAGCATAGCAGTCAGGTATTTTCAAAAGGGCAGCTTGTAAATGGAAGCCTATGTATTTTTTTTCTGTATACATTTTCTTTTATGCTTTCTTCCTTACATGTCCAACTTTGAAATTCGTCACCCCAATGTTATCCTTTAACCTGAAACTTGGCTGGGTAATTGAAATATTTCAGGTGATTAAGTTATTATTTTTCTCTGGATACGCTACACTGTCCTCCCGATCACTCGCTGTTACCGTAGATTAGCTGCAGTCTCACGCACAAATTGGAACTGACGTGTCACTCATGTTGGAATTATAAGCGCCAGAGAAAAGATTTCATTCACCTAAAACAAATGTCATTTATATTAATTTCTCTCTTCCTACCAAATGGAAGTATTGAGTTAAAACCGGCACAATGCTTTCCCGATCGTATAGGAACGAAAGAACAGGTGATTGAAAAAGTTTCATGGTGTGAGACATTGTGAATCCCCTTTTAAATAGCTTACCCTGCTAATAGCATTTTTTTCCATTAATGTCCAAATGCATTTGTTCCATTTAAATAATTCCTATTATTAGAAGAGATTTCGATCTCCAAATGTGGTGGAATCTACTTTAAAAGCTATTTGATTTAATGGATATAAAACTACTGGGTTAATGTACAGCATTCCTTTAACAAATCGCTACAAATTAAATCTAGATTACAAGTTTAAAAAATCATGTTTTCTTTTTTTTTTCTATTCCTGCCATCTTTCATAGAAAACCTGGCAATTTGTCTTTAACGGAATTACTTCCTGTTGCGTTGCCTCTTTTATGACCCAAGGTAAGAGTCCTCTATATTTAATATTAATGGTTAGCGCTGCTCTCAAAACCTTGCAGTTCCACTCTCAGCTTTTTTTTTTTTTTTCTCTTCTAATTGTTAACCCCTAAATCAGGATACACATACGGAAATTTCAGGACGGCGACAATGTGAACAAACAACAGCAATCAGATCACTATATTGAAATTTAGGAAAACTGAATACCCATTGGTTGTTTTGGGCTACTGCATCAGCGTTCAGCTAGAACAGAGTAGTGAAAGATGAATTTTGATTGGTTGTTATTGATTATTTCAATTTGCACATTACTATTTTTTGGCTTGTAAAAGTGTATCTAAACCCTAAAAATAAACATTTTATACATTGAATTTTATCAGTCCATAGACATTGTCAGGAAAGGCCTGCCCATAGTGCAAGCAAAGATCTGTGGCGCACAAATATGCGCATGCGCAGAACTATGACGAACCGGGCAGATGTGCGGGTGTTCGGGCATAGGCATCTAGGCGCGTGCCTGTCACTAATACTGGTGCCAAACGGACTATTTAAACTGGCTGCAGTAATGTCTCATTGCTGTTTACCGAACCAGCTTGCTCCTGACCTCCACTTGACTGCTACCTGCCCTGACCTCTGGCTTGCCTTGGATTACCCTTCTGTCTCCTGCTCCCAAGGGAGGACTGACAACTCATGGGGCCCCCGGGCAAGAGGGGATCATGGGGACCCTGTGTCCTTGCCCAAACTCAAAAAAGCCTATGAAAAAGGTACCAGGGCATCTCATGGGACCCCCTACTGACCCCAGGCCCTCAGGCAGTTTCCAAATGGTCAGTCCGCCCCTGCCTGCTCCTATCTGATTGATCTTCTGCTGCTGACTTGGCCTGTGACCCGACTACCTTTCCTCCTGTCGTCTATGCCTGATCTGCCTGACTGCTACTCGTCTGACCCTGCATCCTCAAACGCACTCCTCAGTGATCCATCCATCCAGCATGGCTGCATCCGGATCCTGCTCCCTGCCTTCAGCCTGCCCTGCAGCTCACCTGCCTATCGGCTACTGCTGGACTGATCAAAGGCACTCATACCCCACCGTGCCCCTGTGGCCACTGTTCCACTGTCAGCGGTCCTTGAGTCGGAGTTGTATGGGAGGCCTGCCTCTTCATATCAGGCTCACTATCCAGGTATTTGACAGACATAGTGGATGCATTAGTTTTCTTTTTTCTTTTCTTTTTACCGGGTGGTTCTTTAAATATCATGCTCCCTGTTCTAGTTTGACAAACCTCAGTCACTGTATTGTATTTACAGAGGAGCAGCATTATAGCACAAGCACAGGACTACAGAATAACTTCCCCTCTCTTATTACCCATAACATAACAGAGGAAAGATGTTCTGTAGTCCTTAGAGATAGCTGGAAACAATGTAACTGATAAGAGTGCAACACAGATGAAAAGCATAGGAAGTCAAATTTTTTGCAAGATCCTCAGATATTTTTTTTATCAAACAAATATGTTTGGGTATACCGTTCCTTGAGAGCGTATGCAACAGTGATGCTCCATAGAATATCTCCTAAACGGTGGACATTTAGGAGATATTCATTTTACCTACAGATAAGATTTATTATACACTTTTACCTGTAGGTAAAAATAGAAATGAGAGTTTACTACCACTTTAAAGGGAATTTGCAGTGGTGGTCCCACTTGAGAAAGCCCATAGTGCTATGGGAATCCTTTCTCAGATATGTCTTTTTTTTTGTAAAACAAGTCTATTTCTCTCTCACTGTCTCTGTCTCTCTCTCTCTCTCTCTCTCTCTCTCTCTCTCTCTCTCTCTATATATATATACAGTTGCAAGAAAAAGTATGTGAACCCCTTGGGATTACGTGGAGTTTTGCATGAATTGGGCATAAAATAAAAATCTAAGTCACAACAATAGAAGAACACAGTCTGCTGAACATAATACTACACAAACATTAGATGTTGCCATGGTTTAATTGCACATAACATGTAAACATTCACAGTGCAGGGAGGAAAAAGTATGTGAGGCCCTAGCTTAATGACTTCTCCCAGAGCTAATTGGAGCCAGGAGTGAGCCAACCTTGACTCCAATCAGTGTGATGATATTGGATGTGTTGCTGACAGCTGTCCTGCCCTTAAAAAACACACACCTGTTTTGGGTTTACTGGTTTCAAGAAGCACTGTCTGATGTGAACCATGCCTCGCAGAAAAGAGCTCTCAGAAGACCTACAATAAAGAATTGTTGACTTGAAGCTGGAAAGGGTTACAAAAGTGTCTCCAAAAGCCTTGATGTTCATGTGTCCACGGTAAGACAGACGGTCTACAAATGGAGAAAGTTTAGCACTGTTGCTACTCTCCCTAGGCGTGGTCGTCCTGTAAAAATGACTGCAAGAGCACAGCGCAGAAAGCTGCATGAGGTAAAGAATAATCCCAGAGTGTCAGCTAAAGACCTACAGAAATCTCTGGCACATGCTAACATTTTTTTTGACACATCTACAATAAGGAAAACATTAAACAAGAATGGAGTACATGGGAGGACACCACGGAGGAAGCCATTGCTGTCCAAAAAGAATATTGCAGCACGTTTGAAGTTTGCAAAAGAGCACCTGGATGTTCCACAGCACTACTGGCAAAATATACTGTGGACAGATGAAACCAAGATTGAGTTGTTTGGGAAGAACACACAACACTATGTGTGGAGAAAAAAAGGCACAGCACACCAACATCAAAACCTCATCCCCACTGTAAAACATGGCGGAGGGAGCATCATGGTTTGGGGCTGCTTTGCTGCCTCAGGGCCTGGACAGATTGTTGTCATTGATGGGAAAATGAATTCCAGAGTTTATCAAGACATTTTGCAGGAAAACATACGAACATCTGTCCGCCAACTGAAGCTCCGCAGAGGATGGGTGATGCAACAGGACAATGACCCAAAGCATACAAGTAATTCAACAAAACAATGGCTGCAACAGCACAGAATACGCCTTCTGGAGTGGCCCAGTCAGAGTCCTGACCTCAACCCGATTGAAATGCTGTGGCATGACCTTAAGAGAGCGATTCACACCAGACATCCCAAGAATATTGCTACACTGAAACAGTTTTGTGAAGAGGAGTGGTCCAAAACTACTCCAGATCGTTGTGCAGGTCTGATCTGCAACTACAGGAAACGTTTGGTTGAGGTTATTGCTGCCAAAGGAGGGTCAACCAGTTATTAAGTCCAAAGGTTCACATACTTTTTCCTCCCTGCACTGTGAATGTTTACATGTTATGTGTAATTAAACTATGGCAACATCTAATGTTTGTGTAGTATTATGTTCAGCAGACTGTGTTCTTCTATTGTTGTGACTTAGATGACGTTCAGAGCACATTTTATGCCTAATTCATGCAAAACTCCATGTAATCCCAAGGGGTTCACATACTTTTTCTTGCAACTGTATACACACACACACACTATATTGCCAAAAGTATTGGGCCGCCTGCCTTTACACAAACATGAATTTTAATGGCCTCCCAGTCTTAGTCCGTAGGGTTCAATATTGAGTTGGCCCGCCCTTTGCAGCTATAACAGCTTCAACTCTTCTGGGAAGGCCGTCCACAAGGTTTAGGAGGGTGTCTATGGGAAGGTTTGACCATTCTTCCAGAAGCACATTTGTGAGGTCAGGCACTGATGTCGGACGAGAAGGCCTGACTCGCAGTCTCCCCTCTAAATCATCCCAAAGATGTTCTATGGGGTTGAAGTCAGGACTCTGTGCAGGCCAATCAAGTTCCTCCATCCCAAACTCGCTCATCCATGTCTTTATGGACCTTGCTTTGTGCACTGGTGTGCAGTCATGTTGGAACAGGAAGGGGCCATCCCCAAACTGTTCCCACAAAGTTGGGAGCATGAAATTGTCCAAAATGTCTTGGTATGCTGACGCCTTAAGAGTTCCCTTCACTGGAACTAACGGGCCAAGCCAAACCCCTGAAAAACAAACCCCACACCATAATCCTCCCTCCCTAACCGCCAAACCCAGACACTTCCATCGGATTGCCAGACAGAGAAGCATGATTCGTCACTCCAGAGTACACTTCTCCACTGCTTTAGAGTCCAGTGGCAGTGTGTTTTACACCACTGCATCTGACGCTTTGCATTGCACTTGGTGATGTAAGGCTTGGATGCAGCTGCTCGGCCATGGAAACCCATTCCATGAAGGTCTCTACACACTGTTGTTGTGCTAACCTGAAGGCCACATGAAGTTTGGAGGTCTTTATCTATTGACTTGGCATACAGTTGGTGACTTCTGCACACTGTGCTTCGGCATGCACTGACCCCGCTCTGTCATGTTACGTGGCTCACCACTTGGTGGCTGAGTTGCTGTTGTTCCCAGTTGCTTCCACTTTGTTATAATACCACTAAGAGTTCACCATGAAATAATTAGTAGCCAGGAAATGTCACGGATGGACTTACTGCACAGGTGGCAACCTATCACGGTACCACGGTTGAATTCACTGAGCTCCTGAGACTGACCTATTCTTTCACAAATGTTTGTAGAAGCAGTCTGCATGCCTAGGTGCTTGATTGTATACACCTGTGGCCATGGAGGTGATTGAAACACCTGAATCCAATGATTTGGAGGGCGGGCCCAATTCGTTCGGAAATATAGTGTAGATAGATAGATAGATTTTTTTAGCATCTATTTACAATGCCAAACTGACATTTTGTATGTCATCTAATTTAGCTATTTAATTATACACAGGCTGCAATGAGCACGTAGTCGGGTTGGACCATCTTAAAAGAAAGTCCAGAGATTCCCTGTTTCATGGGTGTAACCTGTATTAGTCGTTTTTAATTTAAATTATATCAAAATACTAACAAACATTGATTTATAAATGTGTACACTAAACATAAATAAATACCTATATATATTTGGAAAATCACAAATTAATATGGTCCTTTTAAAACAATGAAGTATTTGCTTTAGGCTTAAAACTGGAGGTGTTCATAGGAACCAATCAGATGTCATAGTGGATTTTTCTGGGGCATCCTAGAGAATGATTGGTTGCCAGGCCGAACAGCCCCATTTTCCTTTGCTTTTTTTTTTAAATAAATATAAATCAGCCCCATTCACTATACAAGCAGCACAAATAGTATTTTTCTCAGCTGAGCTGAGGTTTATACAACTGAGCTGGAATGAGTAATATCATTTTATTATATTTATTCCAGTAAAATATTCCTGCAGTGGAATAATTTTTTTTTCTGTAAATATTGAAACGGAGGCAAACGTACACATTTTTTAATATTAAAATGATTTATGTTTATCGGGCTGAAATCAAGAATAATGTAAATCTCTGGATGATTGTTTGTGCAGTACATAAAAAATAAACTCTTCTTTCCACTTTCTCAGTTTTGTGGCAATCATAAAAAAAGCTCCGAACAAGTAAAATATAAATAGATGAAGATTGAAGCAAGTGCAATTTAATTACCTGTGTGTAATATCTAGTTTTAAAAAAAACTTCCAGTGTTATATTTTTGGAATACTAGGTATCCCACCTACCACCTGGCCTTCAGATTTAAGAAAGTATAAAATAATTCTACTGATTTTGCTGTTTTCTTGGAAGACTTGTTTTCTTTTTTTTTTAATCAGATTATTTTTTATTAAAGTGGAAGAAAAGCCTACCTAACTATTTTTAAAAACTGTCCTTACCCACTCCTTCTAACTGTACTCCATACCCTGTGTAAAAAAGATCTGTGTGTACCTAATTTTAACCTGGTCTAGTCTCAAGATCCTGCAGCTCCAGTTCCCTTCTCGGTGAGCAGATGCTGTAACAGTTGAGGAAGGAGCACCAACGACTGGGCCATGTGAGCCTTTGGGTGATGTTAGGCTTCACTTCCACTTTAAGTATTTAATATCAGACATACAGATACAATAACCCCTTTACCCAATATCCAACCTTCCCCCTCTCTTCCTGCATCCCTATTAGAACAAAGTCCAACAATTTATCCCATGTTTGTCTGATATATCTCATGGTGTGGTGGTCCCACGAGTAAAACATGGGTGTAGGGGATTCATTCACAATCCAAGGAGCACCTCAGTATTTTAGGGGTTTTATTTCTTTTGTGTTTTTTTTTTTAAGCAGAGTATTCACTTGGTACTATGCATCTGTTCTTGGGGCTGCCATTCATTCACAGCTACCCACTGAATTGTTTGAAGAACAGAAAAGTACAGTAAGTACAATAACAGTGTTCACCAAACCTCCTCACATTATATCAATCACAATCAATACACCCTTACCCAGGGGCGGACTGACCATTTGAGCACTCGGGCACTGCCCGAGGGCCCGGGGTCAGTAGGGGGCCCCATGAAATGCCTCTGGTACCTTTTTATAGACTTTTTTGGGTGTGCTTTGAGTGTGGGCAAGGACACGGGCCCCATGATCCCCTATTGCCCGGGAGCCCCATGAGTTGTCAGTCCGCCCCTGCCTTTACCTTCCATCCTATTGACAAATTAAAAGTTAGGCCTACTAATCCTAGTTTTTTTCTTTATTTTGTGTATGTCAACTGAAATGCCAGCTAGTGTCTCTATGGTTTGTAATCTGCCTCATCAAATTCAATGTATTTGAGATATGGAACCCCAATGTTATAACATATCATTGAAGAGTATTAGAGGTGATTTGATGCCTAACATCATATGTAGCTCCCTCCTAGTTAGTATAGGTTGTTGGATAAATTTAATTTGGCTCCTATGTGGTCAGTGAAGCAGGAATTGATTGCTTTGGTCTATTCTACGTTTCACAGGCTGCTGATCTGATTGCTTCCCCCTGTATTCTAGAGCAGCCTTTTTCAACCATGGTGCCCCAGCACCCTGGGGTGCCATGAGGTTCCTTCAGGGGTGCCTTGATAAAATGCCTAAAAATTTCCCAAAAATTATATACAATCCAGGGGTGGATCAAGTCTGCCTTTTAGTTACACAAAGCTACAGGTTTTCATTGTGCACCAATATGACCTTCTAGCCACTGGTATCCCAACAACCAATGACATCATCGGTGGATAAGGA
Organism: Staurois parvus; assembly: GCF_062004578.1. NCBI lineage: Eukaryota > Metazoa > Chordata > Amphibia > Anura > Ranidae > Staurois > Staurois parvus. The sequence continues at coordinate 558,588 of NW_028318584.1, read as the reverse complement.
GGATGTTGGTCGTCTGCACAGCATCCTTGTTTGACCCTCCCCTGCCCCTCTCTCTTAGAGCACTGAGGTCACATTAGCTGAGTGAGGGAGAAGAAATTTAAGAAGAGAGTCATTGACTTGATTTGGTAGAATAAATGACCTCTAATGTTGGGGGTCCTACATGTGAGGGTGTTGATGCATTATGTAGAACTATTACAATCGTTTTTTACATTTTAGAATGGGGTGCTTCGAGACTGTCCATAATTTCAGAGGGTGCCTTGAAATTGTCCATAATTTTAAAGGGTGCCTTGACTGAAAAAAAGGTTGAGAAACACTGTTCTAGAGGATTCTAGAATCATATTGGGAGGAAGAATAGGAGAAACAGCCTGGATATTTATGGGGATCCAGCCTATCCCTGGGCAGGTATGTCTCCTGGGTGACTGGAAAGCCCATAAATAGTCGGAAGCCTGGGGCAGGAGGGGGGTGTCCGGGGTCTAGTCCAACCAGAGTAGACCCTTGTACAGGTGCTCTGCCTCTGAGGTAGAATGTCTGGAGGTGCCAATTAGGTGCAGCTCTGCATTGTAACCAATCAGCTTCCAGGTTTTATTGTCAAAGCTTAATTGAACAATTGAAGTTATAAGCTGGTTGGTTGCTATGAACAGCTGCACCAGATTCTGTGTGCACCAGTTTTAGTAAATCTCCCCCAATCACTTCTATCCATTATTGGAACACTCCAGAGAGAAAAATCCCTGATCCATCCAATGTCCCAGTCTTTAATGTTTTGTGCAGATGATTACACAGTAGGACCATGTTGCTATTAATTTTATCAGTTTAGTCAACATTAAGTAATGTGTAAGTATAACACTTCCAGGTATATATTACCTCTCACAGGGATCACAGTACTCCCCAGACAATGTCTTTATCCCCAGTGGCATGGCACCATCTTTATTCAGATATATTCAAGGCTCACCATTTACTTTCCAGACTGAGATTCCTGTTCAGAGATGACATGATCATGTAAATCCTGGCACCTGTGTAGTTTTTGGCTGTGTGCACAATTCCCTGGCACAGATTAGACCCTGTTGTTATAATGTTCCTATTGATTTCTGCAGAAAGGAAGCTTCAGAAAAGCTTCTTCCGTCCTGAAGCAGACTGGCAATATCATCTCAGACACAGCTTAAAGTTAGTTTCACACTATTGCGAGTGGTTGCAAGTGCGGGAATCATGACTGTTCCTTCAATCTCCCGCAAAAGTGTAAACCTATCAGAACAAAATGTCCTTTTTTATGGTATATGGTAGCATTTTAGGGATTTGTTCAGACAGACATGAGCAATTAATGGTTGTGTCTACCGCCTCCTCTACATGTTGAGTGAAGTTAGTGGTTACATACAGTAAAATAGAGGAAGCACCTACTGAGTTTGCATGTTCTCCCTGTGTCTGCATGGGTTTTCTTCCCACTCTCCAAAGACATGCTGGTAGGTTAATTGAAACCTGTCTAAATTGGCCCTAGTATGTGTTTGGATGTAACCTTAGATTGTAAGCCCCTTGAGGGTTAGGGGCTGATATGAATGTACAATATATATGTAAAGTGCTGTGTAAATTGACGGCGCTATATAAGTACCTAAAAAATATACAAGCTGGAACTTTTTTAATACTTCTGCTATGGACAACTTTTAGCAACATGGGTCCCCATGAAGAGTAACTTTATTATTTCTCTGTAATTGCATTGCCATGGTGTCCAGACAGCAATTTTTTGTGGGTTTCCTATTTAACTTTGGCTCAATCCTCATTGTAATACATCGCAATGTCACCATAGTCAGATCACCTTGCATAGATCTTCTTTTTTTGCGGATTTCAATAAGCAAACAAGCTGATTACACCTGGAAACGAATGTCTTTGGAACAAATCTCCCCAGCTGACAAGTCTAAGCACATGAGACAAGTAATAAAGAATTGCAGCCAAAGAAACATTCCTCCACAACAGGAAACACTTCACTTTGCATCTAAATGTGGAGGCCGAAGTGTCTACATTGCCATCTGCTACTACATGGGATTTTATGTCACAGCAATGGCTGTCCCTTGGATACATCATTCGTTGTGTTCTTCCCATATGTCTACAAAAGAAAATAGATTTGTTTACTGAGTATTCCTATTCTGTCGTGACTTCTTACAGAATCCTACCTTGAGGTTGTTGGGGCTAGATGCGTAGTGACATCATCATAGAGGGCTAGTATGATGTCATCATACCGCTGTGTCCATAATGACAGACAGAATTATCAGCAAGTGTCATATAGATAATGGTAAAAGATCTATCATAGGGTTATGCCCTAGGCTTTTGTAAAGACAAAGTAAATTGCTATTTGATCAAATTTGACTGAATTTTCTGGCATTTATTCATTGAACCATTTATTTTATGCCATTCATTTATAAAAAAATGTATTTTTTGTAAAGGTGTTGTAATGTTTATTAGTAATTTTCATACCAATAGTCGTGTGGACAACATTGAACAATTTGTATACAATACACAGAGAGATACAGGATGATAGATAGAAAGATAGATAGATAGATAGATAGATAGATAGATAGATAGATAGATAGATAGATAGATAGATAGATAGATAGATAGAAAGATAGACGGACAGACGGACAGATAGATAGACAGACAGACAGCACAATGGCTAGAGGAAGCCTGCTAATCTACTAGAACAGTTTTATTGTCTAGAAGAAATCCTATGCAAGTATTAATTTACTTTGAAGGTGGCATTGATTATTATAATCATTATTATTAATAACATGTTATTATATTTGTTTTGATTGCAGTCTTTCTCAATTTTATTGTGGACCATGTCAGCATTATGGTTTCCCTCAAAGGGCTGGTTGTACCTGTAAGACTATAAATGTATCTACTCTTTATCATATTAAATAATTGCCTCTGCATTTGAATGTCCTGGTTTTAGTAATAAAAGGCTTAAGCTGTGAAGGGCAGGTGCAGACCGACATAGGGCCCACTCACATTCCTGTAGCAGATGATGCAAGAACAAGGTTCTGCCATGGTGTTCTGTCTGAACAGGCTCCAAAACGTTTCTTGTGGATGATACCAGCGGTGTGCGACCCTCATTTTCAACTAGCATAGAATTGTATTATTCCCATAATAATTATAAGCAGATATACAGAGCACCCCACCCCTCTTACATCAGATGTCAAGAGTCCCCTGCTCTCCCTTACATCACAGTACACCCTCCTTTCCTTGTGCTGCTGCTAGGAAGAAGCTGGGGGTGGTGCTGGGAAGCAGACAATGCAAGGTCTGGAGGAGGACCAGAGGAGGACTGGAGTCAGATGTTGGAGTCTGCTGAATGGTGAAATCAGAGGAGGCAGAGATGAGAGGGTGCTGTGGCTGTACAGAGAAGAGCAGGATCTGGGAGGAGTTCTGACGTCCTTTCTGCTGCTGACTGCTGAGACAAGGTAGGGGGGAAAAGGTGCCACAGTTGTAGGAGAGGTGCAAGGGCCACATGAAATGGCCTGGTGTGCTGAATTCGGCCTGTGGGCCTTGTGTTTGACATACTACATATCTCAGACTCTGTCCTAGCATACCATACAGCTCAATGACCTCCCTATCATTCTAGATATGCATATATCCTTTGGTTAGAGTTCAGCTCCAGATTGGGCAGGACCCCCCATGATGCATTCCCCCCATTTCCCTTCCCCTCACACACACATGCAATTCCTTTTTTATTTTATGGGATTTTTTGTATGCACCTTTTTTGGATCTATCTTTATTCCTTTCACATAATGTTTTGTGGTCCTCTTCCATGTCTTCAACTGTAGTGGGTGATCCTCCATGATGCAGAAAGTGGGGAACACATAGTGACATTGGCACTGTTGTCTGCATCTTTCTTCTGTGAGGCCAGAGCAGCTTGATTATTTGCTCCCTGTGGGTGTGTCTGGGCTCACAAGAAATGGACTATTTCTGTTACAGCATTACTTTTTGGGTTTGGATGGGCTCTGTAGATGCCGAAACCCACACTTTAGTTGACAACTGGAGCATTACCGTTGGCACTTGGAGAGGCGCTCTAAGCTGCTTTATGGGGTCTCAGAGGAGGAGCTGAGGTACTGTAGGTTTCCCTCGGAAGAAGTCATTGGACGAAACGCGTCAGGGTGTGGCCTTCCTGTGACGTCACTACTCATGCTGATGCACGTGTCCGGATCACGTGATCGCGCTATTACCATCTTGAATGCGGGCTGGCTGGTGAGACACAGGATGCAGAGACTGGAGCTCTGATATAACAAAACGCCTTGTTTTTATTTGCTCATTGTGAGTGTGATTTTAAGGGGGGTTTGTTTGGCAATAAATTTGTTGGATGATACTGCACTGTGGCGAATATTTTCTTTACCCACATGTGCTAATCTGGATATGAGAGGATCTTCTCTGGAGTTTGTTTGGTGATATGCTGGATACATAGTAGTATGCTGAGTAAATACCAACACATGAGGATCGTCCTTTGAAGTCTGTTTGGTGAATGCTGGATATATACTAACAGGGAAGCCTACCCACCCCATGCTAACTTGCCGACCTCCTCCACTCTTTCTACCACTCCATCCCCCACAGCTATCTCCTCCTGTGCCACCATCCCCTCCCTCCTAGATTGTAAGCTCGAAAGAGCAGGGCCCTCAATACCCTCATGTTTTGCATTGTATTGGTATTGTTCTGTCACATGTTCTGTCCCCCTTTGTAATGTACAGCGCTGAGCGAACTATTGGCGCTTTATAAATACTGAATAATAATAATAAAATGCTGGTTAATTACTAGCACATGGTGAGTGTGCATTTTGATGGGGTGTTTTTGAGCACTGAATACCACATTGCTTATGAAGGAGGATCTCATTACTTCATTTACTGAGGATCATGTTTATATGGACTTTTCTGAATGGACTATATTGATATTCCCTATTTATTGATTTTTTGTTTGCACTATTAATATGCACTCATTTGGTGGTGGTTATATTTAGTTGTGTGATTTGGTTGCGCTATTATTTGTGATTTGTATATTTTTCACATTTTTATTATTACTGTAGGTACCATAGTGTAGTGATGGAGCATGAAGAGAGGGTACTGCTTTGGGATATTTATTATTTTTTACATGGGGAAAGGGGGGGGGGATAAGAGATAAGAAAAAATATAATAATTGTGAGGGTGATGAGATTTAAGCAAATTTTTTGTTTTTATTTTGCATTGTGAAAGAAAATGAAGATAACAAAAAAAACACCATGAGACTCATGTCCCTGGTGGAAACACTGGAAGGAAACAATGCTTACCACTAAACTACCATCTTGCAAACAAAAACTAACTTAAAGCCATTAGAATAAAAATTATCATAGAACAAATAGGAGACATGAAAATAGTGGACACATATTAATAGCATCGTTCAGTGAACTGAAGTCTGTTTTGAAAGAAAACCATATCCTGAAAATCAAAAATTTCAAGACTGTACTTAAAACTTTCACCTTCCTCCAGAGAGCAGAGTAGGATCTGTTATTACCTGACCCTCTGCTCCCACCTTAAATCACAGCTTACGAGTATCTCTGCTGAGCTGCTCCATGATGCTGGGAACACAGTGCAGCGGCGTCCCTCTCCTAGCCTCAGGCATGCCTTCTGGAGAGGTAAAAATGTCATTCACTGTCGCAGAAAAACAACACTCATTTTTTTGCATCTTGCCTTGCAGTACACAATGTGCTTTTTGAATGATGCTAGACATACAATATTTTTCCTAAGCTGCAAAGGATGCATGGACTCTCTAAAAACAGCCATAAAGCAGAATTTTCTGACTTTTTAAATGTAATTTCTTTACAGCAATCAGCAAAATGAAAACTGTTCTTGATTTCTTGATTTCCATACCACACAAAGGCCTATTTAAAGTTCACCTTTCAAAAAGATCTGAATGAATAAAATATTGAAATGACAGTGACTTTTTCTATGCTAAGATGATGTCATCAGTCTGCTGCAAGCAGGAGGAATCTTTTCTGCAGGCTCCAGTGATCAATTGGATACTTTTTTTTTAACTTTGTACTAAGTTACAAGGTGAAGGCTGTAGCAAGGGCTGAATACTAAATTATGCCAAGTCTATGACTATCAATAATAAATAGGTACCACATCCCAAAAGGACATATACTAAAGTAAGAGAAGAAGAGAAGGGTGGGACTCTCTGTTGTCGCTTGGTACTTGGAGAGTCCCACCCTTCTCTTCTTCTTTCTTTTCTTTAGCAGGGGCTGATTTCTGTCAACCGTTTGTGAATACAGTCAAGAACCGCGGAGGTTCCAGAATTTACATGATTGTATCATCTCTACTCAGTCCAGGAAGTAAATGGTGAACCTGATTGATGCCTGAACAAAGATAGTGCCATCTCACTGGCGATAAAGGCATTGTCAGTACAGACAGGGTTAATTATGGCAAACACAGCCCCCTCGTATACAAAGAGAACTACCTAGGATTTTCCTTGCTGGAGGGTGCAGAATAGAGCATCTATGAAAAAGGTAAGTTGCAATTTTTAAATATGACTTTTAAGTTAAACTATGTAAATGGGGACAAGTAACAAATATAAAGTGTTAACCAATTTGGCCACAAAAAAATGGAAATACACAAGGCTGGATGTGGGATGTGATTGGCTGGGACCCAGCAGGGGTGGGGTGATCCAGTAATAGGTTTGTGATACAGAAGACCCCATCTCCTCTCTCCACTTACCTCCATCTCCCTGCCACCTTATCCCCTTTATCATTTCCCAGTTTGTAGATAGAATTGCAAATATTGAATATATATCTATCTATATCTAGATGGATGGATGGATAGATAGATAGATAGATAAATAGATAGATAGATGGTGCTCAGCATAAATGAGTAAACCCCAACAGATTTGTCACAAAACCTTTCCTTTCCTTTCAGAATCAACATTTGCTATGGGACACTGTGCTACAAAATACGGGTCATTGATTACAAACAAGATATGTTAATTTGCACACAAAAAGGTATTTTTCCTAACAAATTCATTCAAGACCATGTTGCAACTAAATCTTACAAATAAATCCTAATTAACAAGAATTCAACTACAGGTGAGTCTAATTATTAATTATACAAATGTCCAGCAGACAGTTGATTATAAAAGGGCGTTACTTAACAAAGAAAACCCCTCCCATTTCATGCTGTCAGCAATGGCACCATGTGAAAGAGAAATGTCACAAGGCCTCAGAAAGAAAATAATTTCTTTACACAAGAAATGTGAAGGCTACAAGAAGATCAGCAAAGCTTTACTTATCAGTCAGAACACTGTAGCAAAAGTGATACACACATTTGACAAAAATGGAACTGCAACCATCGCATGGAGACATCCAGGCCATCCACAGAAGTAAACACCTCGACAGGAGCATCTTCCGATGAGAAATGCAAGTTCACTGCAGTTAGCTAAAGAAGTAGAAAGCCAAACAGGGGTGATTGTTTCCAGTGACACAATACACAATACACTGCGGAGGAATGGCTTGCATGGGTGTCGTTCACAAAGGAAGCCTCTCCTAAAGCCCATGCACAAAAAAGCCCGCCTAGAATTTGCCACGGCCCATACTGAAAAAGAAGAAGACTACTGGGACTCTGTACTCTGGAGTGATGAAACCAAGATAAATGTTTTTGGAACTGATGGCTTCAAAACTGCATGGCATCACAAAGGTGAGGAGTACAAAGAAAAATGCATGGGGCCTACAGTGAAACATGGTGGTGGCAGTGTCCTTCTGTGGGGCTGCATGAGTGCTGCTGGTGTCAGGGAGCTGCATTTCATTGATGATATCATGAATTCACAGATGGACTGCTCAAATATTGAAAAAGGAGATGCTACCATCACTCTGTGCCCTTGGTCATCATGCTCTTTTCCAACATGACAATGATCCAAAACACCCATCTAAGGCCACTGCTGCATTTCTGAAGAACAGGGTGAAAGTGATTCAGTGGCCAAGTATGTCTCCTGATCTGAACCCAATCGAACACCTATGGGGAATTCTGGAGAGACAAGTTGAGCATCACTCTCCATCCAGCATCCAAGCTCTAAAAGAGGTCTTTCTTGAAGAATGGAAAAAGATAGATGTTGCAATATGTTGCCAACTTGTTAATTCCATGCTAGAAGACTTGGTACTGTCCTTACAAATCATGGAGGTCATACAGAATACTAAATGTTATAGTTATTATTGTGGAGTGTATTCATGTTTGCATCAATTCATTTGAGTAAAAATGAAGACTTTGTAATTTAAGTTATTTTATGTAATGAGCTAAACAAATCTTCTATAAAACTCAGTTTTGTCAAAATTTTGAGAATTGTTCTTATGTTTATTGAGATATTGATTAAAATCTTACTTTTCAAAAGGGGTGCACTCATTTATGTTGAGCATTATATATATAAATACATATGAATATATATATATAATATATATATTTTTTTTATTATTATTATTATTTTTTTTTTGTAAATAACCCAACCTGGTTGTCCTTTATTAGATTCAAGGTACCCCAAGCAGAGCACATTCTACAATTATCGTATGTTCACGTAACATGAAACAATATATCCAATGCTAGGTCTGTTTATCTGCATGTAAGCTGCTTTCTCATTACAAGGACATGAGAAGGACATGTTAAATGGTTGTAATAGTGACTTCAACCACTTCTTCAACAATATAGCCACATTACTGACCTCATGTTTCTCCCTGCGGTTAAGCAATACAGACTGGTCACTGACCCAATCCTAGCCTGCTGCTTTGACCACCAAGGAGTATCACCAGACTAATGAGGTCATCCCTTTGCTCACTCCTTCTGTCAGCAAATGCCTGCTGCTAGATTGATAGCCCTGTACACTGCAGCAGAGCCTAATTGGCTTGCATTGTTGCCCCCTTGCTCTGCCAGTGCTAGAGGAAGTTTTTTTTCAATAAATGCATAACTTACATAACATAATTTGTTTTCTTTTTACCTTGCATCAAGGTTCAAAACATGTTTTCTGGGATCCTATATAGTATATCAATTTAGCTGTGATGCCCACCCCAGTAGATACAATGTCAAATCTTCACACCAAACTGAAATCAGGGGTCCTTTAATAGATCCGCACATGCAAAACACAAAAGCATGATAACTATAATCAAACATTAAAATGTATTTCTTGTACCTAGTTACATTTATAGATAGTTAAAGTGGAACTTCACTCTCTCAATCAACATTGACTATTACGAATCCTTTTGCTGCTATCATTAGTAAATAGATAGGATATTTACTTACTTAAACTATTTTATACATTTCTTTAGTTACTTCCTAGTTTCCATGCCTAGGCAAATGATGTCATACTCCCCAGCAGTCTTCAGGAGGGGAGGAGCAGTTTTCTCAGATAAGCACACCTTCCTGCATGCATGCCTGAGCTAAGAGCAGATGGATTCCAGGAAGTAAATGCTACATGAATCATCTGCCCTTACCCAAGATGTCCATGACCAGAAAATGCTAGAAGGTTGTTTTTCAAAGTGATTTCTCAGCAAAATAAAGTATGGATGGATGGATGAGTTCGTTTTGAAAATTAAAAATGAATTAAATAGTGCTTTTGGTTTATGGTGCTCAGATACATTGTTTAAACACCACAGATGGTTTCAATAGCCACCAACAGGGGCGGACTGACCATTTGGAAACTCGGGCACTGCCCGAGGGCCCTGGGTCAGTAGGGGGCCCCATGAGATGCCCCTGGTACCTTTTTCATAGGCTTTTTTGAGTTTGGACAAGGACACAGGGGCCCCATGATCCCCTATTGTCCGGGGGCCCCATGAGTTGTCAGTCCGCCCCTGGCCACCAATAAAAAGTTTAGTTGTCATCCTGTTTAGATTTACACATCTACGTAGTGCATAAATTTGAATCAACTTATTATGGGTCTTCGCATTTCGCTGTTTTTTCCTGCTTTTTTGGACATGGATATACCTACCGTATTTTCCGGCGTATAAGACTACTTTTCAACCCCTGAAAATCTTCTGAAAAGTCGGGGGTCGTCTTATACGCCGGTGCGAGCCAGTGTCAGGGCGGCACTTTTTCGAGGGGCGGCGCGGCGCCGCCCCCCCTCCTCCCCCAGTGGACACTAAGTACAGGGGTGGACAGAGGGGCTGCTGTACCTTACCTGGCTCCGGTCCCACGACGATCCGCTCCAGGAAGCGCGGCTGCTCCTTCTTTCAGTTCGGCAGCTCGATGGTCATGCGGCCGCTCGGCTCCGCCTCCTCACCGGTGATTGGGCGCCAGCACTGGAACGGCACACAGGCGACCAATCACCGTCGAGGAGGCGGAGCCGAGCGGCCCCGCAAAAATCGAGCGGCCGCACTGGAAGAAGGAGCAGCCGCTCCTCTCCCCCACTGACACTAACGATGGGGCACTATTCCTCCTCCAAACTGACACCAACGATGAGGCACTGTTCCTCTCCCACTGACACCAACGATGAGGCACTGTTCCTCTCCCACTGACACCAACGATGAGGCACTGTTCCTCCCCCACTGACACCAACGATGAGGCACTGTTTTCCCCACTGATACCAATGATGGGGCACTATTCCTCCTCCCCACTGACACCAATGATTGGGCACTATTCCTCCCCCACTGACACCAATGATGGGGCACTATTCCTTCCACTGACACCAACGATGGGGCACTATTCCTCCCACTGACACCGACGATGGGGCACTATTCTCCCCACTGATACCAACGATGGGGCACTATTCCTCCCACTGACACCAACGATGGGGCACTATTCCTCCCACTGATACCAATGATGGGGCACTATTCTCCCCACTGATACCAATGATGGGGCACTATTCCTCCCCCACTGACACCAACGATGGGGCACTATTCTCCCCACTGACACCAATGATGGGGCACTATTCTCCCCACTGACACCAATGATGGGGCACTATTCTCCCCACTGACACCAATGATGGGGCGCTATTCCTCCCACTGACACCAATGATGGGGCGCAATTCCTGCCACTGATACCAATGATGGGGAGCTATTCCTCCCACTGACACCAATGATGGGGTGCTATTCCTCCCACTCATACCAATGATGGGGTGCTATTCCTCCCACTCTTACCAATGATGGGCCACTATTCCTCCCACTGACACCGACGATGGGGCACTATTCTCCCCACTGATACCAACGATGGGGCACTATTCCTCCCACTGACACCAATGATGGGGCACTATTCCTCCCACTGATACCAAAGATGGGGCACTATTCTCCCCACTGATACCAATGATGGGGCACTATTCCTCCTCCCCACTGACACCAATGATTGGGCACTATTCCTCCCCCACTGACACCAATGATGGGGCACTATTCCTCCCACTGACACCAATGATGGGGCACTATTCCTCCCCCTGATACCAACGATGGGGCACTATTCCTCCCACTGACACCAATGATGGGGCACTATTCCTCCCCCTGATACCAATGATGGGGCACTATTCCTTCCACTGACACCAACGATGGGGCACTATTCCTCCCACTGACACCGACGATGGGGCACTATTCTCCCCACTGATACCAACGATGGGGCACTATTCCTCCCACTGACACCAATGATGGGGCACTATTCCTCCCACTGATACCAACGATGGGGCACTATTCTCCCCACTGATACCAATGATGGGGCACTATTCCTCCCCCACTGACACCAACGATGGGGCACTATTCTCCCCACTGACACCAATGATGGGGCACTATTCTCCCCACTGACACCAATGATGGGGCACTATTCTCCCCACTGACACCAATGATGGGGCGCTATTCCTCCCACTGACACCAATGATGGGGCGCAATTCCTGCCACTGATACCAATGATGGTGAGCTATTCCTCCCACTGACACCAATGATGGGGTGCTATTCCTCCCACTGATACCAATGATGGGGTGCTATTCCTCCCCACTGATACCAATGATGGGCCACTATTCCTCCCACTGACACCAATGATGGGGCACTATTCTCCCCACTGACACCAATGATGGGGCGCTATTCCTCCCACTGACACCAATGATGGGGCGCAATTCCTGCCACTGATACCAATGATGGGGCGCTATTCCTCCCACTGACACCAATGATGGGGTGCTATTCCTCCCACTGATACCAATGATGGGGTGCTATTCCTCCCACTGATACCAATGATGGGGCACTATTCCTCCCACTGACACCAATGATGGAGCACTATTCCTCCCACTGACACCAATGATGGGACACTATTCCTCCCACTGACACTAATGATGGGACACGATTCCTCCCACTGACACCAATGATGGGGCACGATTCTTCCCACTGACACCAATGATGGGGCACTATTCCTCCCACTGACTAATGATGGGGCACTATTCCTCCCACTGACTAATGATGGGGCACTATTCCTCACACACTGACACTAATGATGGGGCGCCATCATTGGTGTCAGTGGGAGGAATAGTGTCCCATCATTGGTGTCAGTGGGAGGAATAGTGCCCCATCATTGGTGTCAGTGGGAGGAATAGTGCCCCATCATTGGTGTCAGTGGATGAAATAGTGCCCCATCATTGGTGTCAGTGGGAGGAGTAGTGCCTCATCATTGGAATACCATACTGAAATACCATACCATATTGAAATCAAATCTGATGTTTTTTCATTTTTATTTGGTGTGTGTTGGAAGAGGGGTAATCTTATTCGGCGAGTATAGCCCAAACCCTATATTTTAACAGGAAAAGTAGGGGGTCGTCTTATACGCCGGAAAATACAGTACTTTCTGAAGGAAATTATTATTATTTCCACAGATAGTGTGTACAGTTCTAAACAAAGTCTGCAAAATCATATATAGAACAGTTATGTACAGTATGTGATAGAAGCATCTGTCCAATACATATAAAGATTGCGTAGATGTATACAAGCAATTCATTTTGTATGTTTGACTATGGTAATTATGCGTTTATGTATTGCCAGTGCTGACCTTAAAAAGACCCCTGATTTCAATTTGATGTGAGGGTTTGACATCAAAGCATATTTTCACTTTTGCAGTCAAATTTTAGAAAACCCCACTATTTTTCTGTTATGGGTTCTCAATTACACAGCATAGCTAATTTTTTTTTTGTTTAGAATTCTTACCCTTTAGATGTTTCTCAGAAGGAGGTGTCAGGGATGACTGTAAAAATTTTTTGAACAATGTTAAAAGAGAGCCTGTCCCAAGTCTGTCCTCATTAACATACAATGCAAGAATCCTTACACCTTTAACCCTTTGTTAGGACAGCCGGTGTTCAAATCTAGTTACAATTGGTAATAAAGCTCTGCCTGCACAGTACAGACAGGGTTCATTATGGCAAACACAGCTGCCCAGCCCCCTCATAAACAAAGAGAGCTACCTAGGATTTTTCCTTGCTGGTTGGTCCAGAAGAGAACTGAAATTTTTATTCTTTTTTTAAGTTATGCTATGTAAATGGGGACGTGTAACAAATACAAAGTAGGTGTTATCCCGCTTTGACTGCAAATGTGGAAATACACTTTAAGGTTCAAAACATATGATGCCTTTCCATCAATCTGGAGGTCCCACTTTTTAACAAAGAAACTGTAAAAAACATTTTTATGTGTAACTGTGCTTCAATATTTTATTTTTCATTTCTCTGACAATGCCAATAATATTTTATGTATTGCCTCTCTGTTTCTAAGACCCTGACAAATATATAGTATATATATAAATATATCGGGCAGCACAGTGGCTAAATGGTTAGCACTTCCGCCTAGCAGTACTAGGGTCGTTGGTTTGAATCCCAGCCATGGCACCACCTGCCTGGAGTTTGCATGTTCTCCCTGTGCCTGTGTGGGTTTTCTCCGGGTACTCTGGTTTCCTCCCACACTCCAAAGACATGCTGGTAGTTTAATTGGATTCTGTCTAAAATTGTCCCTAGTATGTGCACATATGAATGTGAGTTAGGGACCTTAGATTGTACACCCCTTGAGGGTTAGGGACTGATGTGAATGTACTATATATATGTAAAGTGCTGTGTAAATTGACAGCGCTATATACCTACCTGAAATAAATAAATATATATAGGAAGAAAAAAGAAGCCAATGTGAAACTTCTGGCTTTAGCAACCAATCAATTTTCATGTTTGATTTTCAGAGAAAAAGAAACAGAAAATCCTGACTGGTCATTCCCCCCCCCACCCCTTTTCTAGTTACTGTATATATGTACAATCTCTCCAAGCTTTGGAGCCTATACAGTGAGGAACAGAAGTATTTGAACACCCTGCAATTTTGCAAGTTCTCCCACTTAGAAATCATGGAGGGGTCTGAAATTCACATTGTAGGTGCATTCCTACTCTGAGAGACAGAATTAAAAAAAAAATTCAGGAAATCACATTGTATGATTTTTAAAGAATGTATTTGTCTCGCACTGCTGAACATAAGTATTTGAACACCTGAGAAAATCAGTGTTAATATTTGGTACAGAAGCCTTTGTTTGCAATTACAGAGGTCAGACGTTTCCTGTAGTTCTTGACCAGGTTTGCACTGCAACAGGGATTTTGACCCACTCCTCCACACAGATCTCCTCTAGATCTGTCAGGTTTCGGGGCTGTCGCTGAGCAACACAGAGTTTCAGCTCCCTCCAAAGATGTTCTATTGGATTTAGGTCTGGAGACTGGCTAGGCCACTCCAGAACCTTGATATGCTTCTTACGGAGCCACTCCTAGGTTATCCTGGCTGTGTGCTTCGGGTCGTTGTCATGTTGGAAGACCCAGCCATGACCCATCTTCAATGCTCTGACTGAGGGAAGGAGGTTGTTGCTCAAAATCTCACAATAAATGGCCCCATTCATCCTCTCCTTAATACAGTGCATTCATCCTATCCCCTTCACAGAAAAGCACCCCAAAGCATGATGTTACCACCCCCATGCTTCACAGTAGGGATGGTGTTCTTGGGATGCAACTCATCCTTCTTTTTCCTCCAAACATGACGAGTGAAGTTTAGACCAACAAGTTCTACTTTGGTCTCATCTGACCACATGACTTTCTCCCATGCCTCCTCTGGATCATCCAGATGGTCATTGGCAAACTTCAGACGGGCCTGGACATGTGATGACTTGAGCAGGGGAACCTTCCGTGCAATGCATGATTTGAAACCATGATGGCGTAGTGTTCTACCAACAGTGTCCTTTGAAACTGTGGTCCCAGCTCTCTTCATGTCATTGACCAGCTCCTCCCTTGTAGTTCTGGGCTGATTCCTCACCTTTCTTATCATCAGTGATACCCCACGAGGTGAGATCTTGCATGGAGCCCCAGTCCGAGGGAGACTGACAGTTGTCTTTAGCCTCTTCCATTTTCTAACAATTGCTCCAACAGTTTATCTATTTTCACCAAGCTGCTTGGCAATTGCCCCGTAGCCCTTTCCAGCCTTGTGGAGGTCCACAATTTTCTCTCTGGTGTCTTTTAACAGCTCTTTGGTCTTGCCCATGGTATTAGTTGGCGTCTGACTGACTGTGGGGTGGACAGGTGTCTTTAAAGAGCTCAGACAGGTGCTACTAAGTTAATGAGTGGAGTAGAGGTGGACTTTTTAAAGGCACAGTAACAGGTCTTTGAGAGCCAGAATTCGTGCTGTTTCTTAGGTGTTCAAATACTTATGTTCAGCAGTGCAAGACAAATAAATTCTTTAAAAATCATACAATGGAATTTCCTGAATTTTTTTTTTAAATTCTGTCTCTCAGAGTGGGGATGCACCTACAATGTAAATTTCAGACCCCTCCATGATTTCTAAGTGGGAGAACTTGCAAAATCGCAGGGTGTTCAAATACTTCTGTTCCTCACTGTATCAGGATCCCAATGCCCATTCAGGGACCTGCCTGTGCCTATAGAATGATGTCTTCTGGGTAATCCAAGGCTGTGCAAAGGAACAGATAAGCAGACAACAAGTCTTTTGCATAATGCGGACGAGTTTCCTGGACAAATATGTAATAAATGGCACCACATCTGTCACACCGCCAACGATTTTTCACTATACTCAATATTGCAAACGTTTGATGTATGTCTTTTTCATCCGCAGCATGTTTATCAATCTGCTTCTACAACGACTTCACCGGGACATCCATAGATAACCAATTATGTTCACAAATAATGCACTCCTTGCTATATGAACTCCATACATCCAAATGGGCTTTTATTATCTCCTTTTTTTTTTTTTTTTTTTGCTGGAAGTACACAGGAAAATCAATAAATCTTTGCCGTCAAAGTTTTTGTCGACTTTTGTCAACCCAACTTTCCTACTGCTTCAGGCCAAAAATTTCATCTAAATATTATTGAATTCCAGAACGACATTAGTATGCAGGCATATTTACAATAACACAGCCATTACAACTCAATCAGAAGCTGATTTCAGGCAGAATTATGCAGAATTAAATCTTGCAGGATTCAGATTATTAAAAATCAGAGACTCAATAAAGGCCCTGCCGGAGTCCCATTTATCAAGAGACTACGAGCACCTTCGTCGACACTGACTTTTTCATATATATTCTGCAAGAATTTGCATGCATTTTAAAAGATCAGAGTTTAATTCGCGTGGCATCCGAATAACAATGCCGCATCACAAAGAGGCAATCGAAGCGGCTTGCAAGTCTGCTCTTTCCTCTTTATTTTACATCTCCTGTTGGAGATATAATAATTCTTGTTTGTGGTCTACAATGGGCATAAATAAATCAAGATGATCGGATTCATTCCCTCATTTATACAGCAGAAAATACCATCTTCTGTTAAGACTTTAGTGCTTTGGAATTTCAATAGGCAGTGAGGAGCTAACTGCATAAAGTAAAACCTTTAATGAAAACGATGAAAGGGTCAGCCCACCCAAAACTGATTGCTTTATAGTAGACAATACATGTAACAGTCTGATTGTATAAAATCTATATGATCCCCAGTGGTGTATTTATCCCTTGTGCTGCCCTAGGCAAAACTAAAATTGCCCCCCACCACCACGACCACCACTGCTGGCCACCGCTGGCCACCAACACCCATCGCCAATGCCCCCTTCCCCAACCCGATTGAAGAACTCACCATGATAAAAGAAGCAGCTGGCGACCCTCCAGCAGAGCGCAACCTCCTGGTGGAATATGGAGGAGCTCAGGCAGTGCCTCACCAGGTCCCCATCTAATTGTAGAAGGTGATGGCCTACCTTCATGTTTTTATGACTTTAAATAACAGGAACTAGCTTTTTGTCTTTCTCTAAAAAAAACTTTCTAATTTGTGTATCTTGAAATTGCTTTTCTGCTTATTCTGCATGTTGTTTGTACTTCCTGTAGCACAAATAGCCAATGGAATATAGTTAGAAGTTATTTGAACACACTTACAAAAAGCTTTGGCTGTTTTCAGTTCTGGTTTTTATTATTATAGCATGCAAATACATTTTAGACCAACAGTAACCAATCTCCATGGCACCAGGGACCACCTTGCGGAAGACCATAGAGGTGCACGGGTCTCACCAGTTCTCTATGAAGATCCTGTCTGCAGCCTGGATCTCCTTCTGTCCCTTTTCTTTCTTCTCCATCTTTTTCTCATCTCTCTTACTGTTCTTCCTGCATGTCACCGATGTGACCATGGAGAGGGAGGGGATTAGTGGTGCTGGGAGAAGAGGAGCAGGTACCCTCTGGTAGTTGGAGGGTAGCAGTACAAATTGTGCTGGCCCAGGGGATGGGACATCTGTATTAGATAATTGTGCACTTCCAGTCTTGTGGTAGCAGTTTAGGGAAGTCCCTTTTCTGTTTCAGCATGACTGTGACTCTATATACAAAGCCCACTCTGTAAAAACATAGTTTGATGTGTTTGGTGTGGAGGAACTTAAGTGGCCTTCACAGAGCCCTGACCTCAAACCTACTGAACACCTTTAGTAATGGAATGCCAACTGGAATTTAGGTCTTCTCGTGCAACATTGGTACCTGACCTTACAAATGCTTTTGTGCCTTAATGGGCACAATTTCCAACAGATACCCTCCACAATCTTGTGGATACCCTTCCTAGAAGAGTGAAGGTTGTTATAACCACATAAGGTGGAAGATGGGTGTCATGGTCTGGAGTCAAGCTTGGAGGGCAGTAGCTATAACAGTTGAGAGGAACCCACCCACTGGCTGGATAAGTACAGATGCAGGTCACCCAGGCGGATGACACAGGCTCACCTGAGGTGAGGAGGCTAAGTATAAACTGATGTTCACCATAGATCCTGATGGTGGAGATTGGTTTTGCTGCATGTTAGTACCAGGTCACGGTGCTCAGGATCACCCCACCAAAAAGTGAGCAGGCCACAGTTCAGTAGCAGATACTGTATAGCAGGTAAGAATAAGCAGAAGCATAGTCAGTAAACAAGCCAAAGGTCAGTAACAAGTGGTTGCAGGTTTGAATCAAGCAGAAGTGTTGTTGAGGAACAAGTCAAAGGTCGGTAATGAGTGGTCATGAAGATATAGATGGCAGCAGGAGTGACAAGAGAAAGATATTGGCTAGAGAGCACAATAATCAGGCAAACAGGAAGTGCAAAGGCATGGCTTAAATAGGAAGTTCATGGGAAAAGCAAAGAATTCAAAGTTCAGGAGAAGGCACAAGGAAGGATTGTCAAATGGATCAAATAGGGAGCTGTTCAGCATCTTAGGTGGCTCAGCATAAAGAGCCTTCGCCAGACACAGCAGAGGTCACATTTTAAAGCCTGGGTCCTGACAGTGGGGCACCTCCATAATAATACCCATGGTTTGAATGGGATGTCCAGCAAGCTTCTATAGGTGTGATGGTCAGGTGTCCACAGTTTCTGGCCAAATCATGTGTATAAATTCTGATAATAAAAATTTGACAAACGATCAAAAGTAAAAAACTGAAAATATATTATAGCTTACATTTTAAGTAAACTTGTCACAAAGCTGGGCAGTTGGATAAATAAATTGTGTATGTAGAGATTACCTTCAATGAAAACCGCATATCACACCAATCTGTAAATCCAAAATCTGGGCAGCCGAAATAATATGCAAATCTTGAATTTTTACTGTAAAAGTCAAGCTTGGCATCACCATCACTTTCCTCCAGTCCCAACCTGTTGGTCCTTTAGTGAGATTAAATGCTTTACTGACCAGTTAAAAAATTCAAAAGGTGGGGCCAAGCTCCACCTTTCCAAAAAAAGTGAAGATTTTCATAGCATTTCAGAGTGACGCTGACTGATATGTTCTTTGAGCTTTTAATGAGATGTTATATGACCCAGTGCAATGGATTGATGGACCTTTGTCATTGTACCAGTATCTAGAAACTTCCCTAAAGTGCTCTGCATTGGATTTTCTTCTGCCAGTGTGGGGAAGGGCCACTGGCAGGGTGGAAAAAGAAAGGATGGCAAAACAGAAATAGAAGGGAAATCTTCCAATGGGGGCACTAGCTCTGGTGACCCAGGCGACACATCACTTTAGAGGGATTTTCTCACTTCCTGTTTTGGCTATGGGACATGGAACTGAAGGGAAATCTCCCTTATGGGACACAGATAGCACAAAAAAAAACTGATAGAGGTTAATCCTCCTTTACTCTATCCAAAATAACAAAAAAAAACCTTTAGTTCCGCAGTAAAAGAAAGCACAAAAAAACCTTGTCCTCATTTAGAAAATTACTAGTCCCATCAAGTCATGTAATGGATGAACAAAGGTATGTTTAAAGTCCAGCTTTGGTGACAACCATGGTTCCCTAGATACAGTGGATGCTGAGCATTATCACTCAGATGCGGTAAGTGTGTTCTTAGCAGGATCACCATTTTAAAACAAAGGAGAAAAGCCCAAAAAAAAGAATGCAGTCACTACATCTAAAGACTGGTAAGCTGCTATATATTAAATGTTTTGCTTTTGGATTGAGATATACTTTAATGGGTATATTTATGAAGCAGTTATTCTTATGTTTACCAGACATTCGCTGCAGATCTTACTGGTGGCCATGTTTTAAATAGCAGCGATCAATTCACCACTACCAAATGTTTGGTGAACATCAAATTCACTACTTTATAACTTTGCCCCTAAGCGTGCCCGCTCTTTAGGAGCAAACATATATATTGGGAGGTGCAGCGTGGAGCACTTTTTTTTTAGCAATTTGAGCTACAGTAGCTTTTTTGTTGGATCAGACTACACTGGTTAGCCTTTACTCAATGAGCCTTGGCCACCCATGGCCCTATCTCTGGTTCTTTGACTTTTCCTTTCTTGGACCACTCTTGGTAGGTCCTGACCACTGCAGACCAGGAACATCCCACAAGAGCTGCAATTTTGGAAAGGCTCTGACACAGTCATCTAGCCATTACAATCTGGCCCTTGTCAAATTCACTCAAATCCTTACACCAATTTTTTTGCTTTCAACACATCAACTTAAGGGACAGCATGTTCACTTGCTGCCTAATATATCCCACCCACTTTTAAAAAGTTCACAAAACCTGTCCAATTGATATTTGTTTTACCTCTGAACATGTTTGCAGTGTGCCATAGGCCTAAACACATCAGCTCACATGAGGACATGCTGCCTGCTTCAAATGTAAGGTCTTGTCTTCCTGCATGCCTGCCCCCTTGTATTTATGACTGACTCAAAGATCTTATTAAAGCAGTATTAAACCCAAAACCAAAAATGTAATATATTACAGCTTACCATTCCTTAGACGTGGTGGCCTCATTAGTTTTCTTTTTTTAGGGTTTTTTCCTCCTCTGTTTTCAGCTGGTGATCTGGCCAGTAACATACCTCCTGTATTAGAGTGTCCCCACTCTGGATGAAAGGGTACAGAGGGCACGTTTGGACAGCATCATTGTCAATCTGGGGAGAGGGGAGCGTTAGATGCACTAGCAGATTTAGATACACTAACAAATGGAACCAAAACTCTTGCTAACAGTTTATAAATAGTTACGGCAAACAGTTTTTCCTTTTGGGATGTTTCACATAAATAGATAAAAGTTGACCATTGTAAGTAACCCTGTCAGTGGTAAATGGTTTGTCCGAACTACTACATCTGCAGGACAACATGTTATGTAGAAAAACAACATACATAATGGCCAGAACACCAGGTGGAAATAAAGGAAAGAAAAGCTAAGAAAAAAAAACGAATGCAGACATCACATCTACAAATTGGTAATCTGCAATATAATAAATATTTGCTTTTGGGTTTAATGCCACTTTAACTAAGCATACAAAATAATCAATCAAAGACGATTGTGTCTTGGTAAAACAGCTGCTTATCACAGGAGAACACTGACAACCTCAAGGGAAAAACTCTGAAAGGCCTTTTAATGGTGTAAAATGAATATCTCTTTCTTGCTTGTCCTTTTAGAGGAGGTGTTGTTGTGTAGATATGTTGATTTTCTTATTTATCCTGGTCAGAGTGTTTGTATTTTTTAAAGTGTTTTTAGTCAGTTAAAATGATTATAGATTAATACTTTGTATTCTTATATCCAACCAGCAGATGGAGCATTCAGCATATTTCCACATGTTTTGCAGTCTCTCCTTACTTTCTGCTGTAAAAACCTACTTGCTTGCAAACCTAAGAGGCTGACATTGAGATTTAAAAACATAAATGAATAAGTAATGACTCTTACACCATCTTTCTTCCTTCTTTGATAGACCTCAGCCAGAATAGGTCTCCTAGCTGTTCTTTTGAAAACCCACAGTTCTCTGCACATCCTTTGTCCTTGTATTGGATGTTTAGTTATAAAACATACAGTCAGGTCCATAAATATTGGGACATCGACACAATTCTAACATTTTTGGCTCTATACTCCACCACAATGGATTTGAAATAAAACGAACAAACTGTGCTTTCACTTGCTGAAGACAAAACTGAAGGGAAAATGCCCCAAGAACAAGCAGGAACTGAAGACAGTTGCAGTAGAGGCCTGGCAGAGCATCACCAGGGATGAAACCCAGCGTCTGGTGATGTCTATGCGTTCCAGACTTCAGGCTGTAATTGACTGCAAAGGATTTGCAACCAAGTATTAAAAAGTGAAAGTTTGATTTATGATTATTATTCTGTCCCATTACTTTTGGTCCCTTAACAAGTGGGAGGCACATATGCAAACTGTTGTAATTCCTACACCGTTCACCTGATTTGGATGTAAATACCCTCAAATTAAAGCTGACAGTCTGCAGTTAAAGCACATCTTGTTTGTTTCAATTCAAATCAATTGTGGTGGTGTATAGAGCCAAAAATGTTAGAATTGTGTTGATGTCCCAATATTTATGGGCCTGACTGTATATATATATACAGGTGAAACTCGAAAAATTAGAATATCGTGCAAAAGTTCATTTATTTCAGTAATGCAACTTAAAAGGTGAAACTAATATATAAGAGATAGACTCATTAAATACAAAGCAAGATAGTTCAAGCCGTGATTTGTCATAGTTGTGACGATTATGGCTTACAGCTCATGAAAACCCCAAATCCACAATCTCAGAAAATGAGAATATTACATGCAATCAATAAAACAAGGATTGTACATAGAACAATATCGGACCTCTGAAAAGTATAAGCATGCATATGTACTCAGTACTTGGTTTGGGCCCCTTTTGCAGCAATTACTGCCTCAATGCGGCTTGGCATGGAAGCTATCAGCCTGTGGCACTGCTGATGTGTTATGGAAGACCAGAATGCTTCAATAGTGGCCTTCAGCTCTTCTGCATTGTTCGGTCTCATGTCTCTCCTCTTTCTCTTGGCAATGCCCATAGATTCTCTATGGGGTTCAGGTCAAGAGAGTTTGCTGGCCAATCAAGCACAGTAATCCCACGGTCATTGAACCAGGTTTTGGTACTTTTGGCAGTATGGGCAGGTGCCAAGTCCTGCTGGAAAATGAAGTCAGCATCCCCATAAAGCTCGTTTGTGGAAGGAAGCATGAAGTGCTCCAAAATCTCCTGGTAGACGGCTGTGTTGACCCTGGACTTAATGAAGCACAGTGGACCAACACCAGCAGATGACATGGCTCCCCAAATCAACACAGACTGTGGAAACTTCACACTGGACTTCAAGCATCTTTCAGTGTGTGCCTCTCCATTCTTCCTTTATACTCGGGGTCCTTGGTTTCCAAATGAAATGCAAAAGTTGCTCTCATCAGAAAAGAGGACTTTAGACCATTGAGCAACAGACCAGGTCTGTTTTTCTTTAGCCCGGGTAAGACGCTTCTGATGTTGTTTGTTGTTCAGGAGCGGCTTGACAAGAGGAATACAACATTTGAAGCCCATGTCCAGGATCCGTCTGTGTGTGGTGGCTCTTGATGCACTGACTCCAGCCTCAGTCCACTTCTTGTGAAAGTCCACAACACTTTTGAATGGCCTTTTCCTGACAATCCTCTCCAGGCTGCGATCATCCCTGCTGCTTGTGCACCTTTTTCTTCCACACTTTTCCCTTCCACATAACTTTCTATTAATGGGCTTTGATACAGCACTTTGGGAACATCCAACTTCTTTTGCAATTACCTTGTGAGGCTTTCCCTCCTTATGGAGGGTGTCAATGATGGTTTTCTGCACAACTGTCAGGTCAGCAGTCTTTCCCATGATTGTGATTCCTACTGAACCAGACTGAGAGACCATTTAAAGGCTCAGGAACCCTTTGCAGGTGTTATGGCTTAATTAGCTGATTAGAGTGGGATACTTTGAGCCGAGAATATTGCACCTTTTCACAATATTCTCATTTTCTGAGATTGTGGATTTGGGGTTTTCATGAGCTGTAAGCCGTAATCATCACAATTATGACAAATCACGGCTTGAACTATCTTGCTTTGCATGTAATGAGTCTATCTCATATATTAGTTTCACCTTTTAAGTTGCATTACTGAAATAAATGAACTTTTGCACGATATTCAAAGTTTTCGAGTTTCACCTGTGTATATATATATGTATATATATATATATACAGTCCTACATCACACCAGCATAGAAGACTTTGGACTGGCTATAGACACTACTTAGTTTTTTGTTTTTTGTTTTTTTAATCGCCATGCGTTCCGCTGTAGTCCCAGCATGTACAAGGTACCCCCTCTCATGTCTTCAGACACCTTTTTTCACATCCTATGCAAAATCTACATCCTTCTTTCCCAGTCCAGTTTCTATCTAGTTGGCGCCTTGCCGCACTTCACCTCGGCCACAGTGGACTGCCTAGCCGGATGACGCTCTTGCGACAGATGTAAATTTAGATTTTACACAGTGCCGGTGTTGAAAAACACTCATGTTTCTATTCATAGAGCCTGCTTAGAGAATGAATGCGAGAGGTAATTGCATTTTCAATTAAAAGTCTCGCTAAAGTTCGACACATACATCACCGACGTGCTTGGAATAAATGCCGAGCGGCACTCTTAATATCTGTCTTTGTTAACGCCGCACTGTTCTCTTCCTTCATTGTCGCAGCATCTAACCTATGCCATTTGTAAGTGAATATTACAAAAATTGCTTTGTGTGATAGATAACTGATTTTAATCAACTGCAATTTTTTTCTAATTGTCACAGCTATGACAAAACTCACAAGGGATGGTCTGACTTGTGTATATTCCTGACAGCGGAATTGGTTACAACAGCTGCTTTGTGCCAAGCAGCGCATGTACGCTACCTCTCATGTCTTGTCATTCACATCTCCCCTAATTACTAAACATCTGCTTTGCATTTTCATTAACACTACAATACCA
Organism: Staurois parvus; assembly: GCF_062004578.1. NCBI lineage: Eukaryota > Metazoa > Chordata > Amphibia > Anura > Ranidae > Staurois > Staurois parvus. The sequence continues at coordinate 533,929 of NW_028318584.1, read as the reverse complement.
GCTTGTCTAGTTTAATACCAATGACTTTTGACCTTCCCCAAGGAAGGCACTTCCCATCAACCCTCCTCCCCGAAGAAGAAGAGCCTTTGAGTTCACTCTTCTGTTATTCCATTATGTTCCTGACTTCTTCAAACTTTCTCTTCCGACTATTTGCAAAGAAAAAGAAAAATGTTTTTGGAAGTGGAGACAAAAAGGCCATGGAAGTTTAAAGTAACCCTAAGTTGATGTATTTTAGATTGCTAAAGCATTGGGTATCATAAACGGTTTTTACCTTTTTTATGCTTTGTACCATGTAAGTGCTGCTGCATCTTTTAGCCACTGCCTTTCTGCTGTCGCTCCAACGTCACCCACGCATTATATCTCTAGTGGCAATGGTGAACCATGCCTGCTCAATGTGTGTCAGCATGTGTCAGCATGTCCGTTTGTAGTCTTCATTGTGGGATCATGGGTGTGTAGCACCCTCCTAGATAGGTGCAAGGTTAGGTAAATTTACTACCTTGGTTCTCCTGTAATCAGTGGAGTTGCTTGTGATTGCTTTGGTCTGCTCTGAGTTTCACTGGCTGTGGGTTTAACTGCTTCCCACTACCTTCTGGATATTTCTTGAAATTAGTGAGCTGTATGAAGCAAATTATCAGCTAAATATTTATGTTGCCCTAACCAATCCCTGGAGAAGGGTGCCCAGGTGATAGCTGCGAGTGAGCATACATAATCTGAAGCCTGGAGCTGCCCCATTCTTCCCCAGGAGGATATAAAAGAAAATTCTATTCTCCTGAGAAATGGAACTATGGGGCAGCACTAGTCAATGAGCCAAGGGTGGTTGTAGGCAGATGAAGGGGCCCAGACACTCCCCCTACTGGGGGGAATGTACAAACAGCACTATATACAGTATAATCAGAGCATATAAATAGGCCCACACTAGTGAAAAATAACAGTACTGAAATTAACAATAAATCATAAGGAAATAGGTGGTGGTAAAAAAAGGAATTGGGAAAATGGAAGGATTTTGGAAGTGGAGAAGAAAGATAGAAGATGAATAAGAAGGGGGAGAAAGGAGGCACTAGATACCCTGACATGAAGATATTTGTCACCCACTAGATGAAAGACTGAAATATGTAATTAATTATTATGGCTCAAAACCATTGAGAATATAGCTAAATGATGGTTATAGATCAATGATGAGTAAGTGAGGGGTATCACTGTTCCCAACCTCCAGAAATAAATTATGGTCTGTAAGACATGTATTCATTTTGGAGATGAGACTCCAAGTTTATATATCCATCTGAGCTCACGTTGAAGTATTTTGTTCCATCTCCCCCCCTCCCGTGTATTTGGTCAAGATATATAATTTGAATATATTGACAATATATCTCTCAAAATATATCATGAAGATGTTAATGTACACTATTCTTACACCAAAGAATATATTTATAGTCATCAGCGGCATCTCTGAAGAAGAGAAGTTCCAGTCTTGAAACGTGTCGGGTATTTGACTATTAATTGATCATAGGAAGTACTGTCTATGTAATCCCATGTAACTATGACCGCAATCATGTCTGCAGAATTGTTTTTAGGACTGATGTAAAAATTAACTATTTGCCATTTTTTTTAAAATGTTTTGTGTTTGATATATTGGCTCATTGACTAGTGCTGCCCCATAGAATATTATTTTATGCACTATTTTGAGGGATGTTGGCAGCCACAAATTTCCACCACCATAACATATAATTCCCCAGAAGGATTGGTTCCCAGCCAGAGGGGCTGCTGCCCTTCCTGGCAGTCCAGCTCATAATTCTGCTGGTCTCATCTAGGGCCCAGTTGTGCTTAACTGGGGGGGGGGAGGGGGTATTCTGCTGCATTTCATCAAGGATCCTGTCTGGAAGTTTCACTGAGGAGACTGTCTGCCTGAGTCTGGAGGGAGATATCCAAGTCCCGGGGACACTGTGAGTACAGACCTGAGAGGGGATCCCAGTGACTGTTGCTGCTGTTAATCACTGATGTACTAACATTAAGGCTTGCCTTGCCTGGAACAATGCTGATGGTGTCCCACTGCTGTCCACTTTATGTCCTATTGCTGAAGAGACTGTTCTGAGAAGTAGCTGCAAAGGGAAGTGTGTCCTCAAATTCTGGTTCAGAGTTCTAGAGTATCCCAGAGCTTCCCCAAGCCCCATCCAAGTTAATCTGAAACAAACTTTGAAAAGACAGCCCCTAGACTGTTTACTGAGCCAAAGGAGGGAATGTTGGTCTTTGTTGGAACACAAATTAATGGTTGTTGTGGGGGGGTAAGTGCTACAGGTGAGAAAAGGTGGATCACACTTGGGAGACAGTTGTTGTACCTTCAAGGCAGGATCACCAGATAATATTTTAATGAACGCTGTAGATTTTAAAGATAACAGCTTTACCGTCTGTCTTGTACAGCTGCACAGACTCTGAAACTGAAACTGCTTACATCTGAAATGCCTACATCTAGAGATTGATATCCGCCCATAGTTGTATACCTCCTCTCAGGAGCCAACCTATTACATCAGGGGTGTGAAGCTCTTGATGATTGAAGAGGTTTAGCCATGTTGGATTTCAATAGAAAGATCACTGATTCTACCCAGAGAGCAAGTGTCCTTCTCTTTAGCATGCCGGCAAGGGACAGGCTTTTCTACCAAAGCTGTGGCTACTTTTTAGAGAAAACAAATTCTAACACTGTGCACACCTTTTTTATAATCCTTGAATGAACTTAGATGATTTCCACTGAAGTTTAAAGGGCTTTAAGCTACCAGTACATGCTGATGGACAAGATAAACTGTTGGTTTATCAGGTATGGTCTATCTTTTGATTTAAAATCGAAGCCCTGGAACAGAGGCGGACTGACAACTCACGGGACCCCCGGGCAATAGAGGATCATGGGGCCCCTGTGTCCTTGCCCAAACTCAAAAAAGCCTATGAAAAAGGTACCAGGGGCATCTCATGGGGCCCCCTACTGACCCTGGGCCCTCGGGCAGTGCCCGAGTTTCCAAATGGTCAGTCGGCCCCTGCCCTGGAATACACACCTTGGTTTCCTTAGCCCCTTCTCTGGAATCCCATAATGGGTGGGTAAGGAATGGTGCCAAAGTCCATATCCTTACACCAGTCAACCTTCAGATTAGGCCCTGGCAGATTCTCCCTTTTGATCCATTTTGGCCCCTTTGGAACACCTTTGTATAGATATGGAATGTGGCTATTTAGAATGCATAACATTCTGGAACAATTGCTTTAGGAGGAGTGGAGGGTCTTTTTTTGCCTATAGGTTTGCCTTTATGCAAAATGTTTCTGTCCTACTGGACATCACAGGTCTCTGTGTCGGTTGCTACATTAATAAACTGTATGTTGTGTTACCTCTATTTTTAACATTGCCAAAGAATATAGAACATTTAAACATCCACATTTTGGTGAATTTTTTCCTAAACACAATAAAATCCAAGTATAAAAAAAAAAACTCATTAAGAGATAATTTACTGACTGTCTAATTGGCTGATGAAAGTCCGCAATGGCCGTTTCCATGCAGGATAATGAATATTAATGAATGTTGGAAGATTACCTGCCATATTGGGCATCAAAGTATCGGGAGAGGGAAAAGGATGTAGTCTCAGGATAAAAGGGCAAAAAAAGAAGAAAAAAAAGATACAGAAATCTCGAAGCCTGCATTTTCATTTTCTAAAAACTTCCTAATTGTCAGCCTCTTGAAAGTATATATCATATGAAAACAGTTTACCAAAGGAAAAAACAATCTTTTAATCTCAACAATACAAGTGTTCCCTCTTTTGTATCTGCTGACACAGAAAAAAAAATACATTTGTTGCAAACAAAATGCAGAGAGGTAATTACATAAATCTTTTCACTCTTGATGAAGGTAGTGCCGTTTAAAAGGAAATCAATAATGTTTGTGCTGCAATTTAGTATTTATTTTAGTAGAAGGAAAACTTTTTAAAAATAACTTTTTGTTAAAAAGAAAAAAAAAAAAGAAGTGGGTGGAATCTCGTTCTGCAAATTTAGCCCAGCAGAGAATCCAATCCATGAAATATTCAGCTCATTTTCTCAAATACAATATTGTTAAAGCGTCTCTTCACCCTCTGCAGCATGATCCCTCTTCTCCACCACCCCTCCTCCAGTCCTGAGCATGTCAAGTGCTGTTTTTTATTTTTAATTTGCCTTTAAAAAAAAAAATAAGTCTGTTCCTGCCCCCTTTCACATAATTCACCCAGGCAAGCGGCATGCTCTGCCCCCTTGGCCTCCTGGGATATGCACGTCACATATCCCAGGAGGCAAAGCATTCCATTGAGGCAGGCCATAGCAGGGCATCATTGAGAGGTGCAACGGTTGAACCCAGAACAGGTGACATCAGAGCAAAACATGGCTGTCCTGGATCGAGTTTTGCCAGTAGAGAAGAGGATCTCATCTGAACAGTGCTGGATCCACTGGGTGGGTGAGTATCTCAACTGTGCAGAACTCACCACATGGTAATTAGGGGTATTAGATAAAAAATGTGGGGGAGGGTAGAAGTCTGCTTCAAGTAAAATGGGGTCTTTGGCAGGGGTGGACATACTGTATTCTTACTACTCTAGAGGGTACATGAGGGTCATCCAGAGAGGAAACTGATAACAGAAGGCATGGTCAGTGTGCTTTGAAGAAGGCCAAAGTCAACATTTTAGCAGAGAATAAAATACAGGTTACCTGCATGTAAAGGTTGTAGTAATAGTTTCATTCTTTCCTCCACTGCTAATAGTCTATCCTTCCTGAGGGATCTCACCACAATGAATATACATTATATGGACAAAAGTTGGTGAACACCTGACCATCACACTTACTATCTGGCCAATATATGTGAAATCCAAATTATTCCAATAAAGTGTCATCAGTGAAGGGTACTGTTAATCCCACCACATCCAAGGACATTTGTGCACCTCTAAATCTGTAGCAACAGTTTGTACCAGCATGACTGTACCCCAGTACACAAGGCCATCTTTAAAAAAGACATGCTTTGATGAGTTTGGTGTGGAGAAACGTAAGTGACCTACACAAATCCCTGATTTCAACCTTATTGAATGCCTTTGAGATGAATAGGTCTGGATGGGTTTTCCACTTCCTCAGGACCTTTTGACCTTGGCTGTGTTCCTATACATGTTAAGATATCTAAACTAACTAAAAAAAATGCAAAAAAGAACAAATATATTACATAATCTCAAACAGATAAAAGTACCACAATTGTACAATATCCTTCAATGGTGATATGGTAATATGTACAATATAACTGTTTTGTAACAATGGTGTACTATGCCATAATTTAGTGGAATTTTTGACAAAATAGAGTTCACAAATTTTATGTATGATGCCTTCAAAGTCCCATTCAGTGTGTGTGTGGGGGGGTTTATTACAATTTATACAATTGTACAATAAATCAAAATAAATGACCTATCCTCAAGAAAGAGAAAAAAGGATAGGTTACTTTGTTTAATTGTACAATTGTGGTATTTTTATCTGTTTGTTCTTTTTTTAGTTTTATCTTAACATGTATATGAAAATATCCAAGATCAAAAGGTCCTGAGGAAACTGGAGACCCAGAAAAACATGTCGACTCACCATACAAAGACTACATATAACATGGGATGAATCTGGTTGATGTTATGACCTCTGAAGATGAAAGTGTTGGAAAATAGGTTATTTGTCTTGATGGACATATTTTAATATTTATGTAATCAATATTTTTGTAATAAAGTTTTTCTTTTACATAAATAGTACTGTAGTGGATCGTTTGAAGCATATTTAAAGTCCCAATGAAAAATAGTTATTTAAGAATATAGAGGGACTTCACCCAAACACAGTAAAAATAAGCACACTCCATGCAGATACTGTATATTATCTGCTGGAAACTGAACAGAACTCTAGTACCAATAATCCTCCCTAATTCTCAATAGCTAAGTGTTTAACTTTGATTATAAACATAGCAATTAAAGGAAGACTATAATCTAAATTTTATTTGCAACACAGGCAGTTCTATTTTCAGACGTTTTGATTCAGGGGACCTGTAGACGACTTAACTGAATCTTATCAACGTTTTGTTGTGGAAAATTTGGATGTGGTAGACAACACATTGTACAAATGACTTAACATTCATAGAGTAGATGGACAAGATAGAAAGCTGTGAAATGTCTTGACCAAGAGATACTTGTACAGGCATGGCTCTCTATCACCCTTGATGTTCTTTCTTGTGCCTGAAATAGTAAAACAACATGCCGTGCAAACTAGCTAAAGGACACATACTGGTGTTTCATTACAACATCAGCAGGAGAATCATCAAAATCTCTCTTGTCCAGATCTGACCACTACTATCGTCAATCACAGCAACAAGACAACCACTTTTAATGAGACCAGTCACATTTGAATGTTAAGCAGACAGGGACTTGCAAATAGGAACAGCTTGTTATAAAAGCCTTAGTATTATTGCAAAATTAGGTGATTGTGAAAACAAAAAAAAAATTATGACCAAGGAATGTTTTTACCGGCTTTAACTGAAATGGGTGAGTGAGCCAACTTCCGCCAGAACTATAATTTTTTTATTATCCAGACACCAGTGTTAAATCATATATATATATATATATATATATATATATATATATATATATATATATTATATATAAACAGTGCATATATATATATATATATATATATATATATATATAAAAATTAAATGTTTATTTATTTATTTTTATTTATTTATTTTTTGTGAATTTGAAATGGTTTCAAACCTCCGAAATGAAAAATAAATTAAGAATATCCCCTTATAATGTGTACTAGCCTCAATCCAAAGCACCAAGTGTGGTTCCTATCAGGGGCGGACTGACAATTCATGGGGCCCCCGGGCAATAGGGAATCATGGGGCCCCTGTGTCCTTGCCCAAACTCAAAAAAGCCTATGAAAAAGGTACCAGGAGCATCTCATGGGGCCCCCTACTGACCCCGGGCCCTCGGGCAGTGCCTGAGTTTCCAAATGATCAGTCCGCCCCTGGTTCCTATCTTCTGTCTTTTCAGGTGCTTACATAGTGCCATCAATTTATACATATAGTACATTCACATCAGTCCCTAACCCTCAAGGGGTGTACAATCTAAGATCCCTAACTTACATTCATACCTACACATACTAGGGTCAATTCAGACAGGATCCAATTAACCTACCAGCATGTCTTTGGAGTGTGGGAGGAAACCTGAGTACCTGGAGGAAACCCATGCAGACACAGGGAGAACATGCAAACTCCAGGCAGGTGGTGCTGTGGTTGGGATTCAAACCAACGACCCCATTACTGCCAGGTGGAAGTGTTACCCATTTAGTCACTGCGCTGCCCTACTCTGTTCTGCTATCTGATATCTTGCGGCAGGTAATGCCGACACCACAGAATTCTCCACCCCCCCCCCCTCCAGCACACAGAAGATGTGTGGAAGGGGGTGTGTTGAAAACCTTAGAAATGAAAAGTAATATCTCTCTATAATGTGTACTAGCCTCAATCCAAAGCACCAAGTGTGGTTCCTATCTGCTGTCTCTTTCTTTTGCTATCTGCATGAGTCACTTTTGACAGGTAATGCTGACAGCACAGAATTCTCCAACACCTCACCTTCAGCACACAGAAGATGATTGACAGCCTCAACTGTGCATGTTTCCCTATGAGACTGTGTGGAAGGGGGTGTGTCATTTCCCTTCACTCAGGTCTCAATTTACATTGATCTGTCCTCTTTGTGCTCTGCAGTGTGCAATGTCAGATCCCCACCCCCTGCCTGCTAGAGCTTAGAGATGCTGCATAAAATATGTGTTGTAGGACTTTGTAGAGGAGAGAGGGCAGCAGATAAACAGGTACAACTTTTGTAGGAGGATTTGTTTCATGTCTGTATTTCACCCGAGACTAGTCACTTCATTGGGTATATGTAATGGTCAGGGGCTGACTGATAACTTATGGGGCCCCCAGGCAATAGGGGATCAAGGGGCCCCTGTGTCCTTGCCCATGCTAAAAGCACACCCAAAAAAGCCTATAAAAGGTACCTGGGGCATTTCATGGGGCCCCCTACTGACCCCGGGCCCTCGGGCAGTGCCGAGTGCTCAAATGGTCAGTCCTCCCCTGGTAATGGTTTACAACCACTTTAACTGTTTGCCTGGAGTTCTGCTTTAAAGCCAAATTTCTTTTGCCTGTTAGAGAGATTCTCTCCCACCCTCTGCCCAGGAGACACACGAGGAATTGATGAGACAAATTCTCAGTAAGGACAGAGGATAAAACCTTTCCCCGCTCTATCCGAAACAAAGATTTGAATAAAATCCTACTTTAACATTCAAGTGAACCTGATAAATGAAAGGATTCAAAAAACTGATACACAGAACTCTACTTACATTAACACAGAGTGGATATTTTGTAACTTCCCCCACTACATCTTTTATCATTGTACCTGCAAGATAAAAAAATTGAATTAAAAAGACTGGCTCATTAAAAAAAAAAACACGTGGTTCAGTTTTTGGTTTTTACAATCAAAATATTGAACAATCGAATGAATTGTAACACCTGTGGGTATCTTTGCAGTTAAAGTCACCTGCAACCCACCACAGGGATCTGCAGCAGTCGCCAAAGATAGCGCGGTGCTGCGATTGCTTCCAGCTGTGGGGGGGGGGGGGGTTCCCGCATTTTTTATAAAACCAACAATCATTCAAGGGTTAGTGGTGTCAGTTCTCCCCCACTAAATTAAGTCTGGAATATCTGTTATAAATGATTCTATTCTAGGCATGTTACATGTAACTGGATATTTCTGGCCTACAGAACAGAGGAATTTAGATAGCGGAGGAAAGTGAACTGGGGGTAATTATTTCAGATGACTTGCAAGTAAGCAGCCAGTGTAGCCAGGCAATAGATAAAGCCAGCAGGATATTTGGCTCTAGGAGAGAGGAAATGATTCTGCTTTACAGATCACAATTCAATTAGAACACATCTAGAGCATTGTATTCAGCTTTTGATACTCTGCTAGTTATTAACCCTTTCCAAAAAGAAAAACACACTTGCGATTTTTTTTCCACCATTACAACACTTATAGCGACCCTCTTGCTTTACAAAGTATTCCCAGCAAAGACATATTTTTGAAAGAATATAAGAAATACTTACCTTTCCTGCTGCCGACTCCTCTACACTCCTCTCCGGGGCGGACTGACCATTTGGTCAGTAGGGGGCCCCATGAGATGCCCCTGGTACTTTTTTCATAGGCTCTTTTGAATTTGGACAAGGACACAGGGGCCCCATGATCACCTATTGCCCGTGGGCCCCAGGAGTTGTCAGTCCACCATTGCTCCCCTCCAATGCTTTGAAATCTTCTCTGCTAGAAAATCGACACTTCCAGAAATGCTCACCTCCTGGTTTCCCTGCAGCTCATACTGGTTCTTCCTCTATTTGTTTTGCTAATTCTTGTGGTAGAGCCAAGGAAACAACCCAGTAGTATATTAAGGCTTCATACATATTGGATGTTTTTGATACTGCCTAACCATTTCAAGTCTGGACACTTTTACCCCCTTCCTGTCCAGGCCAATTTTCAGCTTTCAGTGCTATCACACTTTGAATGACAATTGCGCGGCCATGCAACACTGTACCTGTATGCATTCAGATAAAACTTTATTGGTGGTATTTATTCACCAGAATAAAGCAAGGTGCAGCGCTAAAATGATATATTAAAATATATGGACATGTAATATTCAAACATCCTCATATAAAATACAATAAAATGACATAAACCAATATCAAGGTGCAAGTAAAAACGTCACCCAATGGTGACTAATAGGTGATTGGGCACTAAACCAAATACAGTCTATAGCATGAGTAGAAAAGATCCCAAATGATCTTCAAAAATCCAATGGCTGGATCCGTGGGTGAGGTAATGGATGTATAAAGATTGCGCACTCACCAGATACGCAATCCCAATGCGCATTTAGAGTAGATAATCTCAGGACATCAAGGATCCTTATGTGGGTCTGGTCAGATCTGGTCAAATGCCCCTCACTGCTTGGTAGTGCTGCCACATTTGGAAATAGCCACTCTGCAGATGTAAATGGCTCCCACTGGAGCTCAAAGAACAAAAGGAGGCCAGATAGTGTGATATCCTTTTGACAAGGAGTGTTTATTCCAAAAAGGTACAGGTAGGAGCAAGAAAAAATACTGACGCATACAAGTATGCAAATGGCCGCCGGGGCCCTCGTGGCGCCGGTCGGCGTGACGTCACACCGCTGTAGCCGCTTCCTGATGCATTTTGTGCGAAGGCACGTAGTCATTTATTTGCCACTGGGATTTTTTATTTTTTTTGCTATATAAATGAAAAAGTCCAAACATTTTGAAAAAAAGTGTTTTTCTTATAAAATCTAGCAAATAGGTAATCTTTGTTCACAAATCTTGGCCAAAATGTATTAAGTTATCTTTTTAGTAAAAAAATAAATAACCCAAATTAGTTTATAACAAAAAATTATAATTTTTCAAAATTCTTTTTTACATTTTTATTTTATTTTTTTATATTATTTTTTATGTTTTTTTTTTTTTAAACATACCATCACCCTAGCAGTACAGTGTCACCATAGTGACACTGTACTACTTGTGGGGGGTGATGAAGATTTTTTTTTTTTTACACTGATTGCTTTTACACCCATAAAGGCTGTAAAAGCAATCATTTTTCCTTCTCTCTGGCTGCATTCTTGCAGCCATTGAGAAATACTGTGAGAGCTGTGATTTATTGTGACAATTTATTAAAAGATACAATGGCCACTCACATAATACAGGTGCTCCATTGCACCAAATATTGCATAAATGAATAAACAATCGTTAAACCGTAGCTGGTACCCTTAGGCTCTAATGGATCTCACCAGACTCCTCTCCATGAGCACTCTCCGGGACAGGTCAGCTGACCACGGCTGTCGTGATGTCACCAAGCCTCTCCCCTACATGTTACGTCACAGGGACACGTGGCTTCTTCACCTGTATTATGTGAATGGCTATTGTATATTTTAATAAATTGTCAGTTTTGTAAACAATAAAGCATTATTGGTTTGCCTATGTTTTTCCTATATGTGTGCTGAGCGGAGGAGAAGAAAGGAGCTGAATCAGCAGTGAAGGAGAGTCTTGATAGAGGTCTTGCCACTAATTTATGTCCATTTAATGGGCATAAGCCATTTTTGACCAAACTTGATTGTGCGGTCAAAAATTTCAAGTGAGAATACAACTGATGTCGGTGTTGGTGAAGGACCACTGTATATGTCAAAAAGAAGATTTGAATGGCACAGATTATTATTATTAATATTATATATTGAAAGAATCACGATATGGAGATGGATTTTATTATTTAGTAGTTGTTTGTATATATTTATATAATTTTTTCACATTGGAATTTTATATACATTATTGGTTAATATTAATAGAAGCACGGCACAATTATTTTATGTTTTTTCTGTATTTAGCACATTTTTGTGAGCATGTGTAGATGTGAGCAGCTTTTATAATTTTAATTTTATATTTTATTTTTTAAATTTAATAATTTTTGGGGGGGATTGCTCGCAGATTTTCACATTTATACTATAGAAAAAAAAACGATGAGCCTAAAAGTGTGTAAACATGTGCTAATGCTGCTAAAAGTCATGTTAATACTAGGTACAGTTAGCGCTTAAGTGTTAATTTATTTCAATGGCCAGAATAAATTATTATTCTGGCCAATGAAATTAATTAATGCCTAAGAGCTTGATACGCCCAAATGCGCCTAATTGTGCCTAAATGCGTTACGCACATTTACAAACATCAAGCTTTTTGTTCTGCCAAACACCATTGCCAGGAAGAAAGTCGTCTAGGAGAGACAGCAAATATGTCCAGTGTACATGAGGACTAATGTACTATTACTAAACAAGAGTGTTGTGTTTACAAACGTTTTACAGTTCAAAGAATACAATACAAGACATACAGAGTGCTATAAATATGCATCCATATACACATACAGACATACACGTGGTACCTAGCCTTTTCTAGTCAATACATTAGTCTGTATGCAATAGGGATGCACTAAAAGTCACTTAGTCTCCGTTATAGCTGGTTCATGATTTCCATAGCAAACAGCATTCATTTTAAGCGATTGAAAGAAATAAAATCTTGGTCTTGGCAGTCTCTTTTCTTTGCCATTGGATTTTTATTTTGGAAGATTTGGTAGCAGGGTGAAGGTCAGCAAGGAGAACCAGCGAGAGCTGCTCCATTAAAATCCAAAGCCTTCAAATCTACATGCCCTTGTTTACCTTGACAGTAAATTGAAGCTGTACCCCCAATGGTCAGCAATGAGGGGCAGAGAGTACCAGAATACAACATGGGATGCCCCGGGGAAACTACTGAAAATTTAATTCATTCTTTAACATATTAATGTAATTTTAAGTCATCAATATTTTGAAATCTGCAGATTTCATTAAAATAATACCTCGTTATTCTGCCATTAAGATCCTTGTTCAGGTAATTCCTGATATGGGGCGACAAGGCTCTGTCCCTGACTTCAAACTGTGCTCTGCCATTGTCACCTTCTCACACAGTCTTCTGATAGAGTTGTTTTTAACACGCAATAGGGTGTGATCAGCAACACTGAGATGCAATACTGTAAAGGATGCAAAAATGGTAAAAGAAAACTTCATGAAAAGTGCTTAAAGAAGAATTCTGGGTAAAAATTGTCTTTTCCCATGCAGTGGGGCTGTGCCTGCACTGCATGGGTTAAATGCTCGTTTTTGTCTGGGGGTTCCCAAAGCTTAGATATACTTATCTAATCCACCGATCCTGCCCCCTGCACATTAGTGGTCTTGTGAATGGGCTGTTCCTGATGTCATCACGCCCATAGACCGGCTCTGGACATGAGGACTGCAGGAACAGTCCACCGCTGGACACGGGGGAGTGAAGTTTTATAAAGATAGGTAAGTATAGCTTTTTCCTGAGACCCTTGACAAAACAAGCATTTAACCCGGGGAGTGCGCGCACAGCCCCACTGTATGGGAAAATAAATATTGTAATATGGAAAAAGAAATATTCTGACTGGAGTTCTGCTTTAAACAAATGTCATTCAGTTAGGGTTTATATGTATTTAAAGGGTCAAAAGAATTGAAGTCCAGCACCAGTTTGGGAAAAGAATGAAAACATTCATATATTCATTGGGCAGTTTGAGTTAAAGTGCTTTTAAAGGCTTAAAGTGTTACTAAACCCAGAACAGTAAAATCAGTCTGTATATGCAGTAAAGCATGCTTGATAAACGCATTGTGTAAAAATGCTGTTTGATCCTGACTTCTCTGATCCTCCCCTTCTCCCAGTGCCCCCCTCTTATCTCCTGATAAGACATAGCGTGTGGAGACACTCGGCACATGCTCAGTTTGATGTGTATTGCTAGAAAGATTCGTTTTTTTTCTTGGGATAGTGCATGTGATCAGCAGAAGACCAATCAGCACTGTCCAGACAGAGGTCAAGGGTTCTGCATCCTCCTCCAACCTTTAACCAGTACTCTGCTGAACACTGATAGAAGTCACAAGACTGCTATATACTGCTGATAAGAAAAGGTATTTAGCAGTTTATATTTACCAAAATAATTGCATTTCCATGTTGTGTGTACTGTGGGAGAGCAGATATAGTGAATGCAGGGTCCGGGGAGACCAGATATAGTGAATGCAGGGTCCGGAGAGACCAGATATAGTGAATGCAGGGTCCGGGGAGACCAGATATAGTAAATGCAGGGTCTGGGGAGACCAGATATAGTGAATGCAGGGTCCGGGGAGACCAGATATAGTGAATGCAAGGTCCAGGGAGACCAGATATAGTGAATGCAGGGTCCGGGGAGACCAGATATAGTGAATACAGGGTCCTGGGAGACCAGATATAGTGAATGCAGGGTCCAGGGAGACCAGATATAGTGAATACAGGGTCCTGGGAGACCAGATATAGTGAATGCGGGGTCCGGGGAGACTAGATATAGTGAATGCAGGGTCCGGGGAGAGCGGATATAGTGAATGCAGGGTCTTGGGAGAGTAGATATAGTGAATGCAGGGTCCTGGGAGACCAGATTTAGTGAATGCAGGGTCCAGGGAGACCAGATATAGTGAATGCAGGGTCCGGGGAGACCAGATATAGTGAATACAGTGTCCAGGGAGACCAGATATAGTGAATGCGGGGTCCGGGGAGAGCGGATATAGTGAATGCAGGGTCCTGGTAGACCAGATATAGTGAATGCAGGGTCCGGGGAGAGCGGATTTAGTGAATGCAGGGTCCGGGGAGACCAGATATAGTGAATGCGGGGTCCGGAGAGACCAGATATAGTGAATGCAAGGTCCTGGGAGACCAGATTTAGTGAATGCAGGGTCCAGGGAGACCAGATATAGTGAATGCGGGGTCCGGGGACAGCGGATATAGTGAATGCAGGGTCCGGAGAGACCAGATATAGTGAATGCAAGGTCCTGGGAGACCAGACTTAGTGAAAGCAGGGTCCAGGGAGACCAGATATAGTGAATGAGGGGTCCGGGGACAGCGGATATAGTGAATGCAGGGTCCGGGGAGACCAGAGATAGTGAATGCAGGGTCCTGGGAGAGTGGATATAGTGAATGCAGGGTCCTGGGTTTAGTAACACTTTTACATTTTTTTACCTTATGTATTCTCTGCATTTAAGCTGTAGAAAACCGCAGCTGGAGAAAAAAAAATCCCTTGGAAGGTAATGTCATAATGTGTTAGTATGCATCTCATACTAGCACATTATGCAGGGCTTACCTTAAAACGAAGCCCTCCAGCAGTGCGGTGTCCCCGCTGCAGAGGCTTCTACCTTCACTCGGTCTTCCTTCCGGGTTTGCGAATCCTGGCAGCTGGACTCGCTGAGCTGCACTGACGTCACTCCCGCGTGTATGTCTCGGGACATGGCACAGTGCTCTAATGGAACGTCATGGGTATGTTGTTCCTTCAAAGCGGACAAAAAGAGCGAATATCTCCTAAATGGGGCATGTTTAGAAGATATTAATTTTATCTACAGGTAAGCTTTATTGTAAACTCACCAGTAGGTAAAAGATACAAAAGTGGGTTTACTCCCACTTTAAGGTAAAAAAAAACCTTTTGTGTCACAGGATCACCCCCAGTCTTCCCTTATACGTACCTGAGCCCAATCTCTATCCAGCACTTGACCCGAGAGCAGTAGCTGTCTCCACTCTCTCCCTCCTCATAGGACAGACTGATAGCAGCGGGAGCTAAAGGCTCCTGCTGCCATCAATCAAATCCAGTGACGAGAGAACGCGGGGGGGGGCTCTATAGATAGAGACAGCATGGCTCAGGATGGAGCCCAAATGAGTGCCTCCTAGGAAGCGACTTTCTATGGGGCACTCACCAAAGAGGTGGAGCCAGAAGCATCGGTGAGGGACCCCAGAAGAGGATTTGGGGCTGCTCTGTGCAAATCGATTGCACAGAGCAGGTAAGTATAGCATGTTTTTTTTTAATAATGTTTACCATCACTTTAATAATTGAAAGCAGACTTGGCTGCAATTCTTACCAACTGTCTGGGGCTGATCCTTGCAGACTCACCCACTCACTGATTCATCACCCACTTACTGACCCATCATCTGGGTTGAATGACACAGGGGGGTTTATTTACTAAAGCTGGAGAGTCCAAAATCAGACTCCCTTCTGCATAGAAACCAATCAGCTTCTAACCTCAGCTTGTTCAATGAAGCTTTGGCAATGAAACCTGGAAGCTGATTGGTTTCTATGCAGAAGGGAGTCTGATTTTGGACTCTCCAGCTTTAGTAAATAAACCCCAGGGTGTCATTCAACAGACTTCCTATTATCCCAGGGTGTCAAGGCTCCACCCCCTACTCTGGGCTTACAGGAGAATGTGAATGCAAGCATCATTATATGGCACTGCTCTATGCATCATTCAGGATCTGCCCACCATCAGAGAATAATGAGGGTGAAGAGGAACTGTAATGACACCGAAGAGGACGAACGACACCAAGAAAAATATATTCATGCACATTTAAAAACAAAAATAGGGTGTAAGGCTAAAGACTTCAAACAGAATCTTTAGCCCAGCTGATTTGCCTGTGGGGAAAATTTTTTTGATATTCACGTATCGCTTTTACATGCAGCAGCAGAACTCTGGCTACAGATTCCGTTTATAGCCTCCAGACAAAAAGTGATCATGTTGACTTTAAATTGTCCCTAATCACTCGGGTAAAAAGTACCATTTTATATTACAATTTCCTCACCTGACGGAATAATGAGGTTCAACATTTTTCGAGCGAGATTCTATTAAAAAAATGTTATTGTTTTTAAGAATAATTGATAGATGGGTTTACACACCTTTGAAATTAAATTAAAAGACTGGAAAAAAAAATAAAATCATTTTTTTTTTGAAGATGCACAATGTATTCTTATCCTGTTTGGTAGGCAAAAAAAAAAAAAAAATTAGAAGACAGAAAGCTTTTAACTAATTTGTTCAATTTGTTTCAAAGCCAACATGAATAGGCTTGGTGCAAATTCAGATTCATTAAAACTTAATTAATATGCATCATTATGCAAATGAGGTTGCAGTTAATGAGTTCTTAAAAGAAGCTTTCTTTAATTAGTTCAGTTTTAATGGCAACATCATTTATTTGACTTGTTTTAAAAGCCACATGACACACACGGTGTCCATCCTCCACAATGCTGCCGCCTTCTAAGTCCTAATTGTTTTTTCATCTTAATTGTTTAATGTTGGAAACTTTGAAAAAGTTGCAAGCTTTGATGTTCAGCTTGACTACAAAAATTGTTATTTTCATTCCACTTTTTTGTTCCGAGGGGTTATCTGTTCTTTCGGATATTTCATTATACGGCTTTGCTTATTAATCTTTTCTTTTTTCCCCAAGTACAAAAAAAAAAAGCATGAATATTTTGTATAATCAAATGCATAAAACACAGAATACATAAAAAAAATTAATATACCCAATGCAAGTGTTGCTTTACTAACATTATCAAAATCCAGGATCAAAAACGAGCGAACAGCGTCAAAGAGTAAAGGAAAGAGGAAAGCGACGATTAATAGGTTTATGAAGAGTGCGTGAAGTAGGTGCTGCGCCGTACGCGGAGTTAGGATTTGTATGGTTTCTTCTGAAAATGTTTGTTTGAAATAGGGTCCATAGCTATTGGGTATTGAAGCTTTCAAAGTAACATAATTGGGATAGGATTTTAGCTCTAGAATGAATGGTTTTAGCCAGATGCATATAGTCTACATACGTACTAAGTCAATGGGGTAGACACTGAGTGGGACTATTTTGGGGCTAATGGGTTTGATTTACTAAAGGCAAATAAGCTTTTTACTTTGCAAGGGAATTTTCACTTACGTTAATGAATGAGGTGAAACACTGCTGACCTCCATCATCCAATGACATTTAAGCAAAAATGCAGTTTTTTTCCTTGCATGCAATTGGGTATCTTTGCAAAGTAAATTTTCTCTACATTCACTAAGGTAAGCGAAAATTCCCTTGGAAACTGAACAACCTATTTGACTTTAGTAAATCAACTCCATTGCTTCCCATCACTGCAAACCGCCAGACTCTGCCCTGTAAAAAAGAAAGAAACAAGGGGAAAGAGGAAAGCGGCGATTAGTAGGTTTACGAAGAGTGCGTGAAGCAGGGGCAGACTGACAACTCATGGGACCCCCGGGCAATAGGGGATCATGGGGTCTCTGTGTCCTTGCCCACACTGAAACCACACCCAAAAAAGCCTATGAAAAGGTACCAGGGGCATCTCATGGGGCCCCCTTCTGACCCCGGGCCCTCGGGCAGTGCCCGAAATCCCAAATGGTCAGTCCGCCCCTGGCGTGAAGTAAGTGGTGCGCTGTATGCGGAGTTAGGATTTGTATGGATTCTTCTGAAAATGTTTGTTTGAAAAAGGGTCCATAGCTATAGGGTATTGAAGCTTTCAAATAACATAATTGGGATAGGATTACAGTTCTAGAACAGGGGTATCCAAACTATCCCTCCAGCTGTTGAAGTACTACAAGTCCCATTATGCCTCTGGGAGTCTTGCCTGTGGCTGTCAGAGTCTTGTAAGGCCTATTAGGACTTGCAGTTCCTCAACACCTGGAGGGCCATAGTTTGGAGACCCCTGTTCTAGAATGAATGCGTATAGTCTACATACGTACTAACTCAATGGGGTAGTCACTGAGTGGGATTATTTTGGGGCCAATGGAGTTGATTTACTAAAGGCAAATAAGCTTTTTACTTTGCAAGGGAATTTTCACTTACCTTAATGAATGAGGTGAAACACTGCTGACCTCCATCATCCAATGACATTTAAGCAAAAATACAGGATTTTTCCCTGCATGCAATTGGGTATCTTTGCAAAGTTAATTTTCACTACATTCACTAAGGTAAGCGGAAATTCCCTTGGAAATTGAACAACCTATTTGACTTTAGAAAATCAACTCCTTTGCTTCCCATCACTGCAAACCGCCAGACTCTGCCCTGTAAAAAAGAAAGAAAGAAGGGGAAAGAGGAAAGCAACGATTAATAGGTTTATGAAGAGTGCGTGAAGTAAGTGGTGCACTGTACGCGGAGTTATGATTTGTATGGATTCTTCTGAAAATGTTTGTTTGAAATAGGATCCATAGCTATAGGGTATTGAAGCTTTCAAATAACATAATTGGGATAGGATTATAGTTCTAGAACATGGGTATCCAAACTATCCCTCCAGCTGTTGAAGTACTACAAGTCCCATTATGCCTCTGGGAGTCTTGCCTGTGGCTGTCAGAGTCTTGCAAGGCCTATTAGGACTTGCAGTTTCTCAACACCTGGAGGGCCATATTTTAGAGACCCCTTTTCTAGAATGAATGGTTTCAGCCAGATGTGTATAGTCTACATACTAACTCAATGGGGTAGTCACTGAGTGGGACTATTTTGGGGCTAATGGGATTGATTTACTAAAGGCAAATAAGCTTTTTATTTTGCAAGGAAATTTTCACTTACGTTAATGAATGAGGTGAAACACTACTGACCACCATCATCCAATGATGTTTAAGCAAAAATACAGTTTTTTTTTCCTTGCATGCAATTGGGTATCTTTGCAAAGTAAATTTTCACCACATTCACTAAGGTAAGCGAAAATTCCCTTGGAAACTGAACAACCTAATTTGACTTTAGCAAATCAACCCAATTGCTTCCCATCACTGCAAACCGCCAGACTCTGCCCTGTAAAAAAGAAAGAAGGGGAAAGAGGAAAGCGGCGATTAGTAGGTTTATGAAGAGTGCATGAAGTAAGTGGTGCACTGTACACGGAGTTAGGATTTGTATAGATTCTTCTGAAAATGTTTGTTTGAAATAGGATCCATAGCTATAGGGTATTGAAGCTTTCAAATAACATATAGGATAGGATAGGATTATAGTTCTAGAACAGGGGTATCCAAACTATGACCCTCCAGCTGTTGAAGTACTACAAGTTCCATTATGCCTCTGCCTCTGGGAGTCTTGCCTGTGGCTGTCAGAGTCTTGCAAGGCCTATTAGGGCTTGCAGTTCCTAAACACCTGGAGGGCCATAGTTTGGAGACCCCTGTTTCAACCAAATGCGTATAGTCTACATACGTACTAACTCAATGGGGTAGTCACTGAGTGGGACTATTTTGGGACTAATGGGGTTGATTTACTAAAGGCAAAAAAGCGTTTTACTTTGCAAGGGAATTTTCACTTACCTTAATGAATGAGGTGAAACACTGCTGACCTCCATCATCCAATGATGTTAAAGCAAAACTACAGTTTTCTTTTTCTCCTTGCATGCAATTGGGTATCTTTGCAAAGTAAACTTTCACCACATTCACTAAGGTAAGCGAAAATTCCCTTGGAAACTGAACAACCTATTTGACTTTAGTAAATCAACCCAATTGCTTACCATCACTGCAAACCTCCAGATTTTGCATTGTTGTATGTATGCAGCATTGAACTTGTGGATAGGGGAGTATTGCCACATGACCCTGAACGGGTCAGGTGACACGTTTCTGATTCTTCTAATAGAAAAGTGATAGCAAGTCAGTTGGTTCCTGCTTTATCAATGGCCCCTAACCAGAATGAAAGGAAGCAAGGGAGAAAGGAAGGAAGGAAAGGAAGGAAGGAAGAAAAAGAGAAAGAAAGAAAGAAAGAAAGAAAAACTTAAAATCCAAGAGAGAGAGAAAGAGAGAGAGAGAAAGAAAGAAAGAAAGAAAAACTTAAAATCCAAGAGAGAGAGAAAGAGAGAGAGAAAGAGAGAAAAAGAAAGAGAAAGAGAGAAAAAGAGAGAGAAAGAAAGAAAGAAAGAAAGAAAGAGAAAGAAAGAAAGAAAGAAAGAAAGAAAGAAAGAAAGAAAGAAAGAAAGAAAGAAAGAAAGAAAAAGAAAGAAGGAAAGAAAGAAAGAAAGAAAGAAAGAAAGAAAGAAAGAAAGAAAGAGAAAGAAAGAAAGAAAGAAAGAAAGAAAGAAAGAAAAACTTAAAATCCAAGAGAGAGAGAAAGAGAGAGAGAGAAAGAAAGAAAGAAAGAAAGAAAGAAAGAAAGAAAGAAAGAAAGAAAAACTTAAAATCCAAGAGAGAGAGAAAGAGAGAGAGAAAGAGAGAAAAAGAGAGAGAAAGAAAGAAAGAAAGAAAGAAAGAGAAAGAAAGAAAGAAAGAAAGAAAAAGAAAGAAGGAAAGAAAGAAAGAAAGAAAGAAAGAAAGAAAGAAAGAAAGAAAGAAAGAAAAACTTAAAATCCAAGATTTGTTTTTGGGTTTTTCTCCTGCTGAATCTCCCTCGGCTCTAACGAGCAGGGCCCTCTGTTTTCTATTGTATTTTATCTGTAGTGTTTGCCCTCACGTTGTAAACTGCTGCACAAACTGTTCATTCTATGTACATTCCAGTATTACAATAATAATAATAATGACTAAAAAAATGAACTATAATGAACATTCTTGCTGCCCCGTTGACATCTTAGAAGCCACTTTGACAAAACTGTGTTGATTTTTAAGAAGTTAAATTAAATTAACGTAAGTTAAAAGCATTTTTTTAATTTTATATAGAGTTATAGAGGTTTTCTAACATGTCTTTTGTCATTTGTTTCCCATTGGAGAGATTTCTCTTCCCTTCCAGTCCCATAGCCAAAACAGGAAGGGAGAAGAAATCCATCCAAAGTCAGGAAATCTTTAGCTGTCACCAGAGTCCATCCCAGGATTTGGGCTTTTATTTCACTTTAATTTTCGAAAATAATGGTAAACACTTCAAATATAGAGGGTTTATATCTGTAACGGGGGGGCACAGACAGCAATAAAATCCTCACAGATGCTCTATTTCTTCTCCATTATATACACAACTTTTGCTCTTAGTTACTTTAAGAAGAACATTAACTCCCACCTCTTTCTCAACACAATTAATGTTTTAAACAACAGGAATAAAAAATACAATTTAGTACCTCTCTATATGTATTCAGAGAGGAAAAATACTGGGGGGGGCGTATCAGAACAAATCTCGACCATTAGAGGACAAGCAGGTTGTGCTTCCAGCACAGCCAGAAATCTAACAACACTGGGAGAAGAATGTGCTCTCATACCTTGCGTGGTCAGTTTGAAATAGGAAAGCATGCAGTTTGCAATAGGAAAGTGACTGGGAGGAACACCAGGGATTTCACATAATGGAAGCAATAGAAAGAGAGCAGGATACTTTTTAACACAAGGACATGGTAGAGCAGGTACATACCAGGAATATGAAATGTTTGGGTAACATATTCTTTAATGTATAGGACACCTTTAAGATATCTCTATTTATTATTTTGGTTACTTTAGTCAGTAAAAATATTTTTGCAAGACCAACACTAGCGAATAACCTTCATATTTACTCTTTGCAGAAAGCCAAACTTTGCTATTTTTTCTGGTTCTCTAACCCTGTAAGGGGTAAGCAGTAAATGGGAAAAGCAACATAAAACTGCTGAGTACTCCCCCCTAATTCCCTACTGATGCCTCTACTTAGCCCTCCTTAGCATTTCAATCTAGATGAAGTCAATGGGCCATAGAACCTTGTTTTTATATGTACCGACAATTTAGCATTAACAGTCCTGGGGATTTTTTTTAAAGAACCATGGCATTCTCTAAACTGCATTGTATAATTGATCCAGAGAACAAACGCTAATTTTCCAGCTGGTGTTTTTATACACGTAGTGGGAAAGTTGTTCTGATAATGTGTCTCATCCTGTTCAATGTGCAATGCAAATTCACAGTAGCTGTAGGTCATACGGGGAAAGCTGTAGATGCCAAGGGCACTGGTCATAGGCACAAGCTGCCTGCAAGTTCCTGGAAGACTTGCATGTGGCCCTTTACCTTCCCAAAGAGGCTTGCAAATGTGCATTGCTTTTTAAAGGTTTAGTCCATGTAGGTAGGGTGAATCATGTTGGTCAGAGACTATGATAATGAGCTCCCCACTTTGCAAATACAGTTTTTTTTTTGCATTAAGTGCTTTGTTCATTCTTGTAATGTAACCTTACGTAAACATATGTAAACCCAAGCACTGAAAGCTTGAAGATCTATGTAAATTTAATAAACATTTTCAATATATGTAAATTTTACAGCTTTCATTAACCTCCCTAGCGGTCTGATTATGTCCATATTTCTGTGCTCAAAGCGGTACATTTTTTTGCATGGAAATATATATTTTTTTATTGTAGGCTGTAATTTTTAGGAATAACTCACTGAAATCTGTCCGAACAAGAGTCTAGTAAACATCCCGGGTATGTTACAATTTGAAACACGAAATCATAAATTATAATTTAATAAATAATCATTAAAAAATAATAAAATAATAATACATTTGATTCAATAATGTAATCAAACCAAAAACACTGAAATTTGAAATATAGCGCCAAGTTCGCACATCACTGAGCAAAGTCGCATAATCGTTTTCAGTGTCTGATGACGAATTTCCCCCACGAATCATTATCACTCAATTCTGCAAGTGGTTCTAATTTACTATCGCTGTTCTCTAGCCGGTTTAAAACTGATTTTGACCTAAAGGGACTCTTTTTGGACACCATGGACTTTTCTCAGTTTCCAGGCAGAAAGAACAGTAAAAATGCAGGCAGGGCGCAGGACAAAGCACTCGGGACAAAATGTATGTGAAATGGTTTGGTACAGGAATGTTATACTATGTGATTTTAGTGTATTTAGTGAATGTCACTTTTTGTCATTTTCAAATTTCCTACCGTTCCGTCCTTGTACGTCCCGACGCTTACAGGGGATGGAACCCAGATGACAGATGCCGGCATCCGCTGGATTACATTGCCGGGGACACTGCAGGAGGGACATCGCGGGAGCGCAGGACAAGGTAAGTGAAGAACAGATCCCGGAGCAGCGCCGCATGGTAAGCCCGAGTGTAGCTCGGGGTTACCGCTTGTGGTATTGAGACTTTACCCCGAGCTACACTCGGGAATACCACCAGGGAGGGTAAAGTGGTTGTAAACCCTTACATATAACCAATACATAGAGATGAAACAAATCTTCCTACATACGTTGCACCTGTTTACCTAAGCTGTCTCTTCTCTCTTGTTCAAAGTGTAGAATTTATAAAGTTTGTCTGAGTTGTCAGAAAACGGGGAGGGTACTGAAATTTCACACTCCAGAGCTCAGTGAGGAGAGCTCTAAAAGCTGATTGGAGAAAAGGGACACACCTCCCTTTACACAGCATGCAGGCTGTCAAGTAAAGTGTGTGCTGAAGGTCCCTCCCTGTCACCTATTTTTTCTTGGTGTCAGGAAAATTCGTCAGAAGTGAGTCATGCAGATAGCAGAGGAACAAGGCAGCAGACAACACTATAGGGGGATATGTTTGTTCGTATTTCATAAGGTTTACAACCACGTTAAAATAACAGTTAGTGATACTGCCATGTACTGTAGGTTTGCGCACCTCTTATTATAGGGTGATAACACTCTGTCCATTTCTCCCAAATGCACACCACCTGTCCCTAATGTATGTTGTCACAGAACAGCTTGCACCCATTATAACCACCGCTATGGCACTTTTTTTTAAGTCATCCATGCTGCTGAAAGCATCTATAGATCAGCAATTCCAGGAATACATACTGTGGGATGCTGAAGTTATATGCAAATATCAACACACCCCCTCCTGAGCCACCATTCAAGCAAGCCTGAACCATTATTCAAGAAAGCCACCCATTACACTAAAATCATGCAAGGGATATTCAGGAGAAGACAGAGTCAAGCTTGATTTTCAGGGGAAAGTCAGTATTTGCATATTTCTTTTATCAGCTTATACATCTGTACCCGCTAATCATGTAATCTAGTTTCCAGTAACTATAACCTCTGTGTATATTTTTCATTATGTGCCAGTTACGAAGTTTGTGACCAGTGTTGTCTAGGTCACGTATTGTGATATGAAAGTGAAAACTACATATCGGTTACTATACCTACACACCCTTGTAAACCTTCCGTGCTTCTCCAGCAATTAATCCGAACAACAGAGGGG
This sequence comes from Staurois parvus, assembly GCF_062004578.1. NCBI lineage: Eukaryota > Metazoa > Chordata > Amphibia > Anura > Ranidae > Staurois > Staurois parvus. The sequence continues at coordinate 509,427 of NW_028318584.1, read as the reverse complement.
AATCTAAACCCCAATTCTAGCTGACTTTATCTTTATTATTGGATACAATGGGAAAGGCTGTATCAGTTTTATATTACTAACTGTTGGAGAAATTTTCTCTAACTTCCAGTGCTGCACACATGGAAGAAAAATATATTTGGGAAGAATATTTTTAAAATATATTTCAAATATAGTGACATATATTTGAAATGCTACAATTTTGGCCATATTCAATATATTTCAAAATATAGTTTTATATATATATATATACCGTATATATATATATGTGTATATATATATATATATATATATATATATATATATATATATACTGCATGTCGAACTGCATTTTTATTACAAAATATATGAAGAATATTTTTAAAAATACATTTCAAATATACTGTATGTCTTTAAAAATTCTACATTTTTGGAATGCATTTACAAATATACGTAAACATATATGTTAAAATTACTTTTTTATATGTTAAAAAATCTGAAGAATATATTTAAAAAATATATGTTTAAAAATATATTTTTAGAAAACATATAACATATAAAAAAGTCATTTTAACATATATTTTTACATATCTGTAAATGCAGTCAACATAACTGGACCGCAACATGCAGTGTGTGTGTGTATATATATATATATATATATATATATATATATATATATATGGCATGTTCAATATATTTAAAAAAAAAAAATATATATATATATATATACACACACACATATATATATATATATATATATATATATGTGTGTGTTTGTGTGTGTATATATATATGTATATATATATATATTTTTTTTTTTTTTTTAATATATTGAACATGCCAAAAATTGTAGCCTTTCAAATATATGTCAATATATTTGGGAAGAATATTTTTAATACATATTTCTTCCATACGGGTGGTGGTGCCCATCATCAGGATTAGAAGTGAAGGGAAATCTTCCATACGGGTGGTGTTGCCCATCATCAGGATTAGAAGTGAAGGGAAATCTTCCATACGGGTGGTGTTGCCCATCATCAGGATAAGAACTGAAGGGAAATCTTCCATACGGGTGGTGGTGCCCATCATCAGGATAAGAAGTGAAGGGAAATCTCCTCAATGGTAAATGCGCCAGTAGTAAAGGCTGAAAGAAACAAGAACGTTTTGGTTAAAGTTTGGTTACAAATGAATAGAATTTAAGCATCGAGTGTGACCATTCATTCTGACACAGCCCTGGACAGCATGATGTTGGCGTCTTGCTGACAGCTCGTAGATTGTGCAATTGAGCTATTCCACACAATATACCTTTCTACTCCAGGTGAAGAAAAGGCATCTCAATTTGAAGCTTATTTGGACAGTACCTAATCTAAGTTGCCTCAACAAACAGTCTGCTATGGTGGACCCCTAGCAGGCACACAGGCTCCCCCCAAGGAAGGGTCTAAGTGACAGATAGTCTCCACCAGAGCTTGTGAAGGTGGAGATGGGCCAGAGACCATAATGGTCCTAGTTTGCTTTGCTGCAATTGGATCTCAGTATCACCCCACCAAGGGAATCAGGAACAGGGATGGCTACAGTGTTGAGGCTGCAACACAAGACTTTAGGTAGAAGAGTGTTCAGGTCCAGGCATGGGTTATGGCGGCCAGCAGTAAGAAAAATGCTGCCTGTGTATCCTCTCTGTTTGTCCTGGTGACCATGGATTAGGAAATGATATAAAATCCAAATGTTCATAGCTGTTGCAGAGGTAGAAGGAAATTTTTTCAATGGGAGCACTTGTTTCAATGAGAACTGGCTAATAGGGGATTTTTCTTCACTTTAGAGTAATTTCTTTTTTTTTTTTTTGCCTACGAAATGATGTAAAGGTAAATCTCTACAATGGGAAACAGAAAGCTAAATAAAATAAAATTAAAGTTACAGGGGTTTAAACCTTTCCTCACTCTATCCAAAACTAAATAGACGCTTTTGCTTTAGAACTTGAAGTGATACTTTCAAGTTAAAAAAGAAATAGGACCAAAGATCATTTGGCCCTACTTCTCCAGTGGGCCACAGGAGTTCACTTCTTTTTGCACTCCTGTGCTCCTGTGGCCCGTTCCCAGTCACTAATCTGATCCAGACTCTGGAGAGATACCGACTTTAATTTTGGCCCCCACCCAAATGCCTGGACCAGCAGCTGGCTCAGCCTCTCAGCAAGCTGCTGAGAGCCTGAGCCAGCTACTCCCACCCCCTCCACAGCCTGGCATTCCAGTGGATACTGGAGGGGCAGAGCAGAGAGTCAGTGACTGACAGTCACTGGCTCTCTGCTCACTGAGGACAGAGAACTGAGCAATCAGCGGTCTTTGATCGCTCAGTTCTTGGTCTTGGAAGTAGAAGGGAACAGATGCAGCATCGGGCTGATGCTGCATCCACCTAGATGAGTATAATTGTTTTTTACATTCTCAAACTTCTCTTTTAAAGGGATAGTTCACCTATGCAGATAAGGGTTGCTAGTAGAAAAAACAGACTGTGTCGATGTGAACAATATTAGGCAATATACCTGCTACTGTAGGCATTTTTGTCTCTACCAAAGCCTGCCCAAAAAACTCTCATAGCTGGTGTACCCTTGTCCTGCTGTGTTGCTAACACTCCAGCCATTGATGCTTGCCTCCACCTTTCTAAGAATGCACTTTCGGGGCAGGTCCAGTGCATCACCAGAGCTGGCGGCTGCCTACACCCGGAAGAGACAACAAGCTGTAGAGGACCAAGAAGGTGGTGTGGAACCCAATGCATGGCACCCAAATAGTGGCTCACAGCAGGATAAATCTGGATTCGCTCTGCAGGTGTGTATGTGCTTTGAAGAGGACTACAGCACTAATAGGGAAAAAACATAGGGGGTGGGGAGAGTTGAGTACCGCTTTAATACCTAGATATTTTTATAATATTTTTATATCCATATTTAATACTTTTTCTGAGACTGCCCTTTAAATAATATCAGAACTGATAAAAATATGCAATTCCCTAATTATATAAAAACAGTTGATGGCAACGCAAATAAACTAAGCCTGTTGCCCTTAGAAAGTGACCAATCATATTCAACGTTCCACTCTATCTGTGCAGTGAATATAAGCTGAGTCGCCATTGGTGGCTGTAGGCAACACCTTTATTTTTCAAGCCTTCATAAATCAGACCCGTAGGCAATTATCCTTTCACGTCTGTTTGTACTGTGGAAGACAAGCCTGTGTATTTATTTCAACACATTTTAACTTGTCGGTTCCACTCAGTGCTTTTATAAGGATTCCCTACTAGTTGAGTGTCTAATTCTTCTTTATGGGTCTCAGTTTAGCCTCTTGCAACCTGTGGTTATTACATTACCAAGCAAAGTCCTGATCTCAAATGAGAACCACCTATATGGCTCATAAATAAAATGTAATTAAGTTGTCAACTGTAATCGTAGATAGCACACTGGTAACACTTAAACTTTGGGCTGCCGAATTTGCTTCCTGTTTTCTGTCATTTCTTGTTTATAAAAGGCTAACAGATTAGTGGAAAAAATTAGGCTAGTGATTTTATTTCATAACACTGATCAGCTGGAAGGGAAAGTAGGTGCCTTTTCAATACAGAACTCGCTATACTCAAGTTTCTCATAAATAAACAGCCAAAACACTTTTGTGTTTATTTTATTATTTTGTATTATTATTGTTTTTTTTATTATTTCTGTACCAAGAAGAACACAATAGATAGGTTTTTATGTTTTATTTTTTACTGCTTTAAATTTTAGATTTAAATGGTGAGTTGCAATAGAATTTTAGGGGGAAGAATAGGGTTGAACAGCCCATAATAAATCAGATTTTTATTGTTTTTTTGTAACTTGTATTACATTGATGAGCATTTTAGACCTGAGAAGAATCCCATTCTCTGCTCATCAGTAGGGATTAGTGACATCTATAGATTTTGCTTTGCCAAAATTACAGAAAATTAGGACATTTTGGTAAAATTTGATGGAACAGATTGAAGTCAATGTGGAAGAAGAAATTGTTTGTTGAGGTTTTAAGGGGTGCAGTAGGCTTTATATGGGTGCTGAGGGTTTCACAAGCATCATTAAATGTTTCACTTTTGTATGTTTTAAAAAAAAAATTTCTGATGACTTTAAGCGATAGCATTTCTTTCCAGCTGTGCACCAACTATATAAGAAAGACATACAATGGCAGCTATCACTGACATGGTTTTGCAACTCAACAAAGCCATTCATCACTATATCAGCTCCAACCATGCAGGAAAAAAAATCATATAGCTTTGTTTGCTAACAAAGCTGTGCAAACTTTTTTTTCCATGAAAATTTCTCCTAAGAGGTCTGTGTTGCCAAATTTTAGGTTCATTTTTAGAAAATCTTGGCAAAGGTGGCTTTGATATATTGGGTGCTACATCACTCAGCTCATCCTTATTCCTAAAGCTACTGGCTACCTTATTTGTCTTTCAAAGAGGCAATTTATAAATTCTGCAGGAAAGAAAATGATAGCAAAGGAATACTCTTTGTACATAGTGACCTATCAAATGTCTTTTTCTTTCTAAAATAAAAGTTTAAACCCAATAGGTCACTGTGGGGAGAAACTAAGCATGTGTTCCTATTTAGTTTTACATATTTTGTATTTTTTCATATTTTTTTAATAAATGTTTTAAGTCTATGGAGCAGATTACAGCTTAAAATGGAACTACACTGTATCTGAGCATCACAAACCAAAAGTGCTATTTAATTCATTGTTAATATTCAAAGCAACCTCCCCCATCCATCCTTTTCTCCATGCTTTATCTTACTGAGAAAATACCCATCCAGCATTTCTGGCCGTGGCCATCTTGAGTAAGGGCAGGTGATATGTGTAGCATTTACTTCCTGGAATCCATATGCCCTTAGCTGAGGATTACATGCAGGAGGGTGTGCTTAGCTGAGAATACCCTTCCTCCTGAAGACTCTTGGGATATATGACATCATTTATTAACCTCCCTAGCGGTCTGATTATGTCCATATTTCTGTGCTCAAAGCGGTACATTTTTTTGCATGGAAATATGATTTTTTTTTTATTGTAGGCCTGTCATTTTTAGGAATAACTCACTGAAATCTGTCCGAACAAGAGTCTAGTAAACATCCCCGGTATGTTACAATTTGAAACACGAAAATCATAAATTATAATTTAATAAATAATCATAAAAAATAATAATATAATCATACATTTAATTCAATAATATATTCAAACCAAAAACACTGAAATTTTAAATAGAGCGCCATGTTCGCACATCACTGAGCAAAGTCGCAAAATCGTTTTCAGTGTCTGATGATGAATTTCCCCCACGAATCATTATCACTCAATTCTGCAAATCGTTCTAATTTACTATCGCTGTTCTCTAGCCGGTCTAAAACCGATTTTGACCTAAAGGGATGCTTTTTGGATGCCATGGACTTTTCTCAGTTTCCAGGCAGAAAGAACAGTAAAAATGCAGGCAGGGCACAGGACAAAGCACTCGGGACAAAATGTATGTGAAATGGTTTGATACAGGAATGTTATACGATGTGATTTTAGTGTATTTAGTGAATGTCACTTTTTGTCATTTTCAAATTTCCCGCCGTTTCGTCCCCGTACGTCCCGACGTCGCAGGGGACGGAACCCAGATGACAGATGCCGGCATCCGCCGGAGGACATTGCCGGGGACACTGCAGGAGGGACATCGTGGGAGCGCAGGACAAGGTAAGTGATCGAGGGATCCCGGAACAGCGCCGCATGGTAAGCCCGAGTGTAGCTCGGGGTTACCGCTTGTGGTACTGAAACTTCACCCCGAGCTACACTCGGGAATACCGCCAGGGAGGCTACTAATAATAATAATTATTTGCCTAGGCATGGAAGCTAGGAAGTAACTAAAGAGATGTAAAAAAAACCTGTTTAAAACAAGTAAATATGATTACCTTTCCTATCTATTTACTAATGCTAGCAGCATAAGGATTTAATATAGTCAACGTTGATTGAGAGTGTGAAGTTCCACTTTAAAGATCTCCTCTCCTTCTCCCATCACCTGTCACTCTATATCATTACCAGTAACTGTACTATCAGGATCTGAGTTCAGTGATTGACAAGTAAGGGAGGGCTTGGTCGAAATGTACTTTTTTTCAATTTATTTTTAACACGCTAGTTATTTGAAATACCTTCAGAGGTGTTTCTGACCCATCTATATAACTAATCCAATTGTAAACCTCCTAATAATAAAGAAAATATTCTAAATGGTATAGTGTTTTAAACGTTTCCAGGCATATGAGCCCCATTCAATGTTCAACATTTTCCTGCATGCTGTTAGGCTGGCAGCTAGAGCAAACCTGCATCACTTTTGCCTTCATTCCAAAGGAATTACTGCAAGAAACTCCCTGATCCTGGTATTATTTCTCCCATGCCAGCAATATATCAAAACTTCTGTGCCATAAATGGAAATTTAATTTTAGATGGGCTTATTGGGAGGTGGTGGAGAAATTGGCTGCAGACAATTCTATTCCTGCTGGTTTATTCATCTTACAAATCTATCCAGATTAATTTGCTTCAACAAAATATACAAAGTGGTAGCTTTGGAATGTTCTTTTGTTTGATACCAACTTGCTACAAACTGGAATCCTAGCATATCTAGCCATCTTTGAAACAGTGCTTTAAATACTGTACATTTAAAGCCAAAACTTTTTTTGGAGTTTTTGCTCCTGTTGGTGACCCAATAGAGAGATTACCCTTTAAATTAAAACAGGAAGTCAGAGGAAATTCCCCAAGTGAGAAGATATCATCTATTAGCCAACTGTCACCAGAACAAGTGTCGCCATTGAAAGATTTCCCCTCACCTCTTGTGCAACATTTTGAATTTTCCATAATTGTCTGTGCAGGCAACGTTGGTCACCAGGACAAGCAGAGCAGGTGAATCTCCTCAGCTGGGACACACAGCACTAAAAACGTGACAAAGATCTAAAATCTTCCGGCTCCATCCAAAACTGAAAAAAGGTTTTGGCTTTTGATAGGGCAATTTTTAACTTTTTTATTTTATTAGGACCATTCATTTTAAAAAGTTTCCTAATACACTAAAGCGCACCAAAAAAGGTGCATGTACCATTTATGGCAGTGTGTCACACCACAATGCATTTTAGTGAACATTCATTGGCAAGGTGTGTTAGGGTGCCAAAAGAAAGTCATAACACTTAATGTGCATTGTCATTCCAGGCCAGTGACTTAGGGAGCATTGAAGAGTTTGGATCAATATAACAGCTAGGCAACTTGTATTTTTGAAATGATAGTAATGTCAGTCCATGTATTTTCTCAGTATGCATTCATTTTTTGCTTTGAGTAAGTTGGGTTGTCAATCATCATGAAGTAATGGAGAAGGTGAGGAATAGGCAGACTTTCAGGGATGTCAGAATTTGTTTTCCATATTAGTTGTTCTGTTATCGCAAACAAAAACGATGGTAATGCAGGTGGACTCCCTTATATTGGTGCTCTGAAGTGAAGGGACCCTTGCATCTATGAATCATGAGATAAGGACCATCACATTGGTGGACATTTAGAGAAAGAATGGCCTTTATATTAATGGTCAGTGGAGAAGGACCCCCTTACGTTGCTGGTCAGCAGAGAAGGGTCTCTTACATTTATAGTCAATTGGATAAGGGACACCTCACACTAATGCACTGTTTAAGTTGTTCTAAAAGCTGAATGTGTTTTACCTTCATGCATTCTATGTATGAAGGTAAAAAAAACCCTTCTGTGTGCAGCTCTACCCTCAGCTCCCCCCAGGTGCGGACTGACCATTTGGAAACTCGGGCACTGCTCGAGGGTCTGGGGTCAGTAGGGGGCCCCATGAGATGCCCCTGGTACCTTTTTCATAGGCTTTTTTGAGTTTGGGCAAGGACACAGGGGCCCCATGATCCCCTATTGCTCGGGGGCCCCATGAGTTGTCAGTCCGCCCCTGGTTGTCAGTCCACCCCTGGCTCCCCCTAATACTTATCTGAACCCAATCTCGATCCAGCGATGTGCATGAGAGTAGCAACTCTCCGGGCTCTCTCCCTGGAGAGAGGCTTGCTATGGGGGCACTTAGCAGGGGGTCAGAGTCACTCTGGCGGTGGACCTAAGAAGAGGAGGATCAGGCTGCTCTGTACAAAACCTTTACATAGAGCAGGTAAGTATAACATGTTTGTTATTAAACAAAAAAGTGACCGTTTAGTATCACTGTGAAGGAAAAAATGTCCATTATAGTAAGTGATCAGTGGAGAAGACCCCCACCCTATTACATTAGTGATTAGTGAGAAGTTCCCCATTACATTGTTTATCAGTGGGGAAGTGCCACTTACATTGGTGGCCAGTAGAGAATGGACCCCCATATATCTATGGTATGGTGAGTGGCACAAGGGCTCTCACATTGATGCACAGTCAAAGAAAAAATTACCTTTTTTATTAGTGGCTACAATAGTGGTTAGGTATGGTGCCCCTAGCTACCTCTGCTGAAATCCTAGAGGTGCACAGAACCCTGGGTAAGGAAGGTTGGATTGGGGGTGAAAACCCCTTGACAATAATCAAGATGCCTCTGGAATGCAGAGTTGCCACCTTTTGACAATAAATATGTACAAATTAAGAAAGACAAAACAAATATATATATATATATATATATATATATATATATATATATATAGTGGATGTAAAAAGTCTACACACCCCTTTTATAATGTTTCTGTGATGTAAAATAATGAGACAAAGATAAATCATTTCAGAACGTTTTCCACCTTTAATGTAACCTACGGTATAGACTGTACAAATTCATTGAACAGCAAACTGAAACCTTTTAGGTGGAGGGAAGTAAAAATAAAAAACTAAAATGATATGGTTGCATAAGTGTGCACACCCTTAAACTAATACTTTGTTGAAGCACCTTTTGATTTTATTCCAGCACTCAGTCTTTTTGGGGATGAGTCTATCAGCATGGCACATCTTGACAATATTTGCCCATTCTTCCTTGCAAAACACTCCAAATCTGTCAGATTGCGAGGACATCTCCTGTGAACACCCCACAGATTTTCAATAGGATTTATGTCTGGGCTCTGGCTGGTCCATTCCAAAACTTCAGTCTTCTTCTGGTGAAGCCATTCCTTTGTGGATTTGGATGTATGCTTTGGGTCGTTGTCATGCTGAAAGATGTTCAGCTTTCTAGCAGAAGCCTAAAGGTTTTGTGCCAATATTGACTGGTATTTGGAACTGTTCATAATTCCCTCTACCTTGACTAAGGCCCCAGTTCCAGCTGAAGATAAACAGCCCCAAGGCATGATGCTGCCACCACCATGCTTCACTGTGGGTATGGTGTTCTTTTGGTGATGTGCAGTGTTGTTTTTGCGGCAAACATATCTTTTGGAATTATGGCCAAAAGGTTCAACCTTGGTTTCATCAGACCAGAACACATTTTCCCACATGCTTTTGAGAGACTTCAGATGTGTTTTTGCAAAATTTAGCCGGGCTTGGATGTTTTTCTTTGTAAGAAAAGGCTTCCGTCTTGCCACTCTACCCCATAGCCCAGACATACAATACATATATATATATACAGTAAATATATCAAAGGCAAAACTCTTTGCACAAGATAAAAAACTATAATTTCACCACTTAAAAAACTCTGGCTCGGCCGCATCTTGAGTATGCCATCCAGTTCTGGTCCCCAGTCCTCAGGAAGGATGTGCTGGAATTGGAGAGAGTCCGGAGAAGGGCAACAAAGCTAATACGGGGGATGGAGGATCTCAGTTATGAAGAACAGCTAAACATATTGAACTTACCTTGCCTGCAGAAGGGATGCTTAAGAGGAGACATGATCACAATGTACAAACATCTAAATGGTTATTCTAGCATAGAGAGAAAACTATTCAGTCTCAGGTTGCTTAAGACATGTGGCCATTCAATGAAGTTTAACAAGAAGCTGTGTAATGGGTTCTTTGCAGGTAGAGCGGTAAGGATGTGGAACTCCCTTCCACAATCAGCAGTGTTAGCAGGAAGTGTTGATAATTTCAAAAAACATTTAGATGGGCATCTAAGCAAGCACAATATACAGGGGTATGAGAAGTTGTAGAGACATTATGCATATACACACCCACTATGTAACTATTGTGTAAGATACCCATAGCTGAATTTATAGCTTCTACAGGACTATGGACTCCCCATGTGACAGTATTGATCCCTACCCCCAAGTACCAGATATTTCCTATGTGCTCCATTGAGTGAAGAGCATAGCAAAGGTAGGTAAGTATGTAGGCAGAGCAAAGGTATGCTTTAAAGTGTTACTAAGCCCACAACAGTAAAATCAGTCTGTATATGCAGTAAAGCATGCTTGTTATACTCACTTTGAAACCTAAGGGGTTAATCCTCTGCATTGTGTAAAAAGGCTGTTTTATACTGACTTCTCTACCCCTCCTCTTGTTCAAATGTCCACGCTGATAAGACAGACTGAACCGTAGCCCTTCTGCACATGCTCAGTTTAGTGTGTATTGCTAGAGAGGTTTTTTTTTTCTTGGGAGAGTTCATGTGATCAGCACAAGGCCAATCAGCGCTGTCCAGGCAGAGTTCAGGGGTTCTGCATCCTCCTAGAGCAGAATGAAAACTCCTCCTACAAGCTTTAAACAGTGCTCTGCTGAAGTCACAAGACTGCTCTAAATGCTGAGGAGAAAAGGTATTTAGCAGTTTATATTTACTAAAATAATTGCATTTCCATGTTGTGTGTACTGTGGGAGACCAGATATAGTGAATGCAGGGTCCTGGGTTTAGAAAAACTTTAAGTTTGAGTCCTGCCAAGCAGTTAATAACTCTGACTTCTACCACCTTATCACTTTGTTAGTTACCTGCCCACATGGAAGAAGAATATATTTTAAATATATTTTTAAAATATTCTTCCCAAATATATTGACATATATGTGAAATACTACAATTTTGGCCATATTCAATATATTTCAAAATATATTTCAAGATATATATATATAAAATATATACTGCATGTTGAAATGCGTGTTTTATATATTGTAAAATATATGAAAATTATTTTTTAAAATATATTTTTTTTAAATTTATTCTTCAGATTTATTTTAACTTATATTTTTACATATATTTGTAAATGTATTCCAAAAATGTAGATTGAATGTATTTTTAAAGACATACAGTATATTTGAAAATGTGTTTTTCAAAATATATTTGATATATTTTGTAATAAAAATGCATTTCAACATACAGTGTATATATATATATTTATTGAAATATATTTTAAGATATATTAAATATGGACAAAATTGTAGTATTTCAAATATATGTCAATATATTTGGGAAGAATATTTTTAAAATATCTTTAAAATATATTTTTCTTCCATGTGGGTAGGTAACTTGGCAGGACTCAAACTTAAAGTGTTACTAAACCCAGGACCCTGCATTCACTATATCTTGTCTCCCACAGCACAGAGAACATGGAAATGCAATTATTTTAGTAAATATAAACTGCTAAATACCTTTTCTCATCAGCAGTTAGAGCAGTCTTGTGACTTCAGCATATATGTCAACAGTGGCGTCCCGAGGCAGGTGCGGGGGGGGTGACACCTATAGCATGAGTTGACACTGGACCCGCTCCACAAAAAGGTAAGTTGTAAAGCAAGCCGACAATCCCCGCAGGATGGATCCAATCCCTCCTGTGGATATCGTCGACTTTCTTTACAACTTACCTTTTCATGGAGCGGGTCCAGTGTCACCCCATATAGGTTGCATGCCGACAATCCCCGCAGGATGGATCGGATCTGCGGATTGGGGAGCAGATCCGATCCATTCTGCGGGGATTGTCGGAGGGGGTGTCACCAAGTATTATCGCACCGGGTGACACCAACCCTAAGGAGGCCCCTGTATCTCAATATATTTGGGAAGAATATTTTTTAAATATATTTAAAATATATTTTTCTTCCATGTGGGTACTATAGAAAGAAACATGGTAGGGGGAACAAGATAGAAGAGAAAGAGCTGATACAAAGAATGGAAGATCATGGAAAAGAAGACAATATTTTATTAGGTAATAAGAAATAACAAAGATAGAAATGAAAGAAAAAATAAACACACTTTGCATACTTCCCAGATCCATTTCTCCTGCATTTATTGCAAATGTAATGTAAATGTAAACGCATTATATGAGTTTGCCTTCAATTGGTTGCATAAAAGCAGGCTAAACAATTCCTGGATGCACACTTTTCTTGTATACGTAAATGCAGCAAGACAGAATCCACCTGAAAGCTGCTGAATCTCTAGTATGTATTCAGTCAGCCAGTTGCTGTTTCAGCTGCATTTAACAATTAGCTCCGAACGCATCTAGATGCCTGTATTTTGACGCCCATGTTCATGAGTCCCTATACGCATTTCATCTGTGCGTTTAGCTGTTTGCCTGGACTTCTCCTTTAAACCTTGCTGCCCCACACATTTGAAAATTGCAGATCAAGTGTGCTCCGTTATTCACGGCCGCCTGCCTTTTTTTCCTTGCCCAACATGTTATGCTTTTAACCGGCTTCTTGAGTGACATTTGAAAAGTGTGCAGATTGGCTGTTCTCTCCCGTTTCATAATGTAAGCAAAGCTGGTAAGAGAAAAACACAGGCCATATGGTATGGAAGAGAATCTAAAGAGAAAGAGCTCTTACGGCACAATTCAGGGGATTTCTTGACAGGAAAAGTTGGATTCTTCAAATCATTTCAACACTTACACACTTGATTGATCGGTTTTGATGGAATTTTGTGGCCATCTTAAGAAAGGAATGTTTTTACTTCTCGCACGTCTCTTGGCGGGCTGCTCAGCCGTGCCATGCCGCGTCTTCCGTCGTCATGTGTTATCCCCGGCCTTTCCCCATCTTTAATCACTTAACTTCTGAAATTCGCATGAGTTTGTTGTGATTGAGTTTTCAAAACAATTTGCTTAGAACAGCCAATAAGTGTTTTGACATCCTCCAAGTCACACGACGCATTAAAGACCTTCAGTGTAGTTTAAACAACCTGACAGGAAAATGTGGAATCGCACGACAACTACGTTTAATCTGGCAAGTGATTATTTGTCTTAAAATTATGTGGTAATGTCTTTAAACGGACTTCAGCAAGTCGTTGCTTGTTTGGGTTTGGCTCAAATAATAGGCCCCAAAATGCTTTCAGCTGCTCCCGTCTTGGTTTGCGCCAACCAAACAAGAGAAAAAAATTAGGGTAAAATTTGGTGGTTTTAAAGAGATTCAGACATGAGGCTACTAGACTTAAAGCTGAACTCCAAGAATGATCTTTATTGCATGCTTACATTGGTCCAGCTTGGTATGGTGTCAATATCCATATATCAAACCTGAGGGTCCACTGGGGAAGCTGACAGGGTACAATTTGGTGGTTTTAAAGAGATTCAGACAGGATGCTACTAGACTTAAAGCTGAACTCCAAGAATGATCTTTATTGCATGCTTACATTGGTCCAGCTCGGCATGGTGTCAATATCCATATATCAAAAGCTGACATTGCTGTAGTAGTCAGCGGTACTACACCGATAGCCATGATTTTCTGGGTCATGTGCCGAGTGGCTTCACCTTTGTAAACTTGTAGGCAGATGCAGTCTGTGCATGTAGGAGCTGTAGGTGGTGCTAGCCAAAGCGTCAATACAGAAGGGGAAGAAAGTTGTGGGGAACTTGATACCTTCTATGATTTCTTCTGGTCCCCTTATAGTAGCTGTCTGATTGGACTCTTGGTCCTGCTTGACCTCAACAGCCATGATCTTAGGTGAGGGCAGAGCTTATTTAAGTCCTTGAACCCCTGATTTGGCTTGCTTTGTGCGAGTGGGTGGTTCTCTGTCTGTCAGGGACAGCACCTAGTGGCAGGGAGAGGTTCCTGTGGAGTAGGGAAAGCACCCAAACAGTGTGGGGTCATGGGAAAAGTCCAACCTAATAGGATGCAGAAGGAGCATCATGCCAATGGTCAGAGAGTTTATCAGGACTACAAAGTAAGTTAGACAACAGAACAGTTCATATTAAATATAAAATGCATGGTGTAAAAGATCTAAGAAAGGTGCTAAAAGATCATTTCCACTCCTTCCTTAAAACTTTTACAACATGCAGTTTATATTTAATATGAAATGTTATGTTCAATTTCACCTTTTATGTTCTCTCACTTGTTTTGTAGCCCTGACAAAAGGGGACTATCTGATAACACTTTGAACTCTCTGACCATCGGTGTGGTGAGAGTTGGATTTTATCGTTATCTGTGTCTCTGCATGTGAGATTTGGCTTTCTATTCAGAGGGCTGTCTGTTATGTGGTCCTGATGGTTTCATAATGAATCTGGTCACAGCTATTTTCCATTGAGATCTGGAATATCTATATTTCTCTACATCTTAATAAAATCACTGCCTCAAATTTGTAGTTCTATGAGATCTGTGATGTCTTCACCACAATAGCAATAAGTAATTCAGTCTTTTGTGCTCATCTACCATGTTTTCAAATGAGGTATATTGAGGGTGATTCGGTGTTCTCCAGCTGCTGTCAGCTATAGGATGTATATCTGACCACTCTTGCTCTTCTGGTTTGGTCCATGACGTTGAGGCCTTGGTTATGTAGTCCCATCCTGGATATTACTTATAATTGCTCTGATTAATTCTTGTTTAATCCTTTTAAATTTGTTCTGTGTCTATGTCCCCTGAAGAAGATAAAAAATGGAATGATCGAAATGTGTCGAGGTAGTCTCCCTTCTTTTGGGAGTTTTTTTCGTGTTGTGACGGAAGTATTTTGTAGTATTGTCAGAGTCAATGTCTTTTTTTTTTTTAAATATATGTGGAGTAGTCTCCCCTACTTTGGGAGTTCCTTTCATGCTGTAGTAATTTGTAGCATTGTCAGAGTTAATGTTCCTTAAAAAACATGTAACTTTTATAAGGATGTTTATGGAATAAAGTATGTATCCCTTTTAAAGAAGTTTCTATGCGTATATGTACTATGGTTGCTGCATTAACCCCCCTGGCGGTATTCCCGAGTGTAGCTCGGGGTAAAGTTTCAGCACCACAAGCGGTTACCCCGAGCTACACTTGGAAATACCCCGCAGCGTTCCTCCGCGATCTCTTCTTCACTTACCTTGTCCTGCGCTCCCGCGATGTCCCTCCTGCAGTGTCCCGGGCAATGTCCTCCGACCGATGCCGGCATCTGTCTTCTGGATTCCGTTCCCTGCGACGTCGGGACGTACGGGGGACGGAACTGACGGGAAATTTGAAAATGACAAAAAGTGACATTCACTAAATACACTAAAATCACATAGTATAACATTACTATATCAAACCATTTCACATACATTTTGCCCCGAGTGCTTTGTCCTGCACCCTGCCTGCATTTTTACCGTTCTTTCTGCCTGGAAACTGAGAAACGTCCATGGCGTCCAAAAAGCGTCCCTTTAGGTCAAAAGCGGTTTTAGACCGGCTAGAGAACAGTGATAGTAAATCAGAACCACTTGCAGAATTGAGTGATAATGATTTGTGGGGAAATTCATCATCAGACACTGAAAACGATTTTGCGACTTTGCTCAGTGATGTGCGAACTTGGCGCTATATTTCAAATTTCAGTGTTTTTGGTTTGATTATATTATTGAATTAAATTTATTATTATATTATTATTTTTATGATTATTTATTAAATTATAATTTATGATTTCGTGTTTCAAATTTTAACATACCCGGGATGTTTACTAGACTCTTGTTCAGACAGATTTCAGTGAGTTATTCCTAAAAATGACAGCCTACAATAAAAAAAAATTTGCATCCAAAAGAATGTACCACTTTGAGCACAGAAATACTGACATAATCAGACCGCTAGGGAGGTTAAAGTCACTTATGGGGGTGTCTATTTGCGTATTGGGGACGAGCAGCTAGATACTCAACCTTCTTGTTATGCATGTGAGATTTAAGTTGGCCATGTCCTAGTGCAAAAATTTGTATGAAAATTCTCATCAGTACATTTGGTGACTGGATGATAGTCGTTCAAAAGTACTTCAAAGACAGTTTGCCTTTAACATTTGATTTTGATGTGAATGGACTTTCCTGAAGGAAAACCAGGTTTGCTATAGTGAGAAAAAGTTTCCAACCTGCTCATTAAATCTCTAGGCCAGGCTTTCTCAACCTTTTCAACACAGAGGAACCCTAGAAATAACTTTCTAGTCTCAGGGAACCCTTGCTAATATTTGCTATATCTACAACTCATGATACATTAGTGTGATGGTCAGTGGGAAGTGTGGTGCTTACATCTGTGGTCATTGGGAAGAATTATACCATTATAGATAGCTAAAAAGATCAATGGTGTCAGTGGGAACTCATCTGAGAGGCAGAAATTGCGTATTGCTCAAGAAACCCCTACCAATCTCTGGAGGAACCCTGGTTGAGAAGCCCTGATTTAGGCAGTAGATTGGCCTTCAGCACAGTGCTTAAAATTAGAGAGCAAATGAGAATGAGCAAAGCAAGGTGAGACAGTATAATACTGGATTTTAAACCGTGTAGGCATTTATTTTTCATGTTTTACTGTACATAACTATACCAGATTCACGTGATCTAGAAGGACTCACTTTTCTGGCTAAAGTTCCACTCTACCAAGTTTTAAGGGACAATTCCTCTCACATGGGAGATATTTTCCATGTCACTTTGTATTGTGCCTCCAAGACAACAGTACACAGACAACAAGAAGAAAAACTAACTTGGTTTTAACAATACACTATTCTATTCAAACCTTTAAAAAAAAATCTTTCTTTATTGGGATAAGCAAATATTGTCCAAGTGTTTGTATTCTTGAGTCTTGGGTATGTTTTGTGTATTTCTCCCAGATCTTCAAAGGAGAGCTGAGTTAACCAATCATATACCCACTCTTTTGGGCTCCATTCACACTTTGTGTAGCAGGAACTCGTGTTCCCACTTGCAATTTTGCATGGTCGATTTTCACTTGATTCCGTGACATATCAGACGTAGGAAAGCCTATTCACTTTAATGGGCACTATGTTAATTTATCACCAAAAAGAAGCTCATGCTCCCTTTTTAGGGGCAACAAGCTTCACTTAATATGTAAAGCAGCAATTTGCCATGACAATTAAGGCAAAATCTCATCTCGTCTAGGGTGCTGTTTAGGATGAATGGTACCCAAATGCACATTGTGCATTTTGCAGTGATTGCCACATGAATTGGAATCATGAGAATTGCCAAGTGTGAATGGGGCCTGAAGGCAAGCACCATCATGTACAGTTGCCTCTTTGTTAAAGGCGGGGACAATTCACCAGCCTGCCTATCAATGCACTTTGTAACATACAGTGATGTTGTGATGTATAAGGAGATTATTCTACGTAAAGATTACACTAGTGGAGATGTAGAGATGCTACCTCATGTACACATTATGAGAAAGGTATAAGCACCCTTACACATATGCTATGGCAATGTCCAAAAATATTCCAATATTGTAATGATGTTCTTAATACTATTATCACTGTATTTGAGGCACACCTAGACCTGGATCCCTAAATGAGTATTCTGGGATCGGTAGATGAAGAACTCTTCACTCCTCAGATAGTAAGATTCATACATTTATTTCAGGCAAACCTATAATTGGATCCCAAAATATGTTTCCTGGGGTTGGTAGATGAAGAACTTTGCACTCTTCAAATATACATCCAAAAATATACTGTTTACTGCGTGAAAACTCATAGTCCAACAGTGACTATCGCCAACCCCACCTACTCATTATTTATGGAAACAATTTGTTAAAATGCTTAGCTAGAGAGAAAAACTTGTATATCAGCATAACTTATTCTTGGATAAATGTACAAAATGTTGGGAGAAATTTCTAGAAACACCTGGCCTTGATGATACAGGTAGGGACTGAAGGATTGTCTTTTATTTAGAGTTGTTGTAAAGGCTGAAGGTTTTTTACCCTATAATACTTACCTGAGCCCAATTTAATCCAGCAATGTGCACGAGAGCAGAGGTTCTCCCCGCTCTCTCCCTCCTCATTGGCTCAGACACAGCAGCGGGAGCTATTGGCTCCCTCTACTTTCAGTCACAGCCAATGAGGAGGAAGGGGGCAGGGCTGAGCCCCGTTTTGTGTGTAATGGACACAGAGTGGGGCTCGGAAGCAAGCAGGCACAAGTGCACCCATAGCAAGCGGCTTGCTATGGGGGGCACTCAGCAGGGGGGAGGGGCCAGAAAAACCAATGGGGGACCAGACAAGAGGACAATTAGGGCTGCTTTGTGCAAAATGATTGCACAGAGCAGGTAAGCATGACATGTTTATTATTTTTGAAAAATAAAAACTGAACCCTTAATATCACTTTATCTATTGCCAAATGCTGGCGTAGTTGTTGACCACTGCATCACCAAGGACAGAGTACAGAGGCACACTGTTGTTATTTTGTCAAAACTCTAGTGGTAAAAATATACCAATAGTACCATTTTGTGAGACATGCTTTTTGTTGAGCTCTAGAGATTGGCGGGATGTAATAAACATTACTCTATATACTATATGAAGGGATACATTAATGGCTTTATACTTATCAATTATTTATTTGTTCAGACTGCTTGGAAGATAAGGGGGTGGATATTGTTTGAATGTACTCTTTGTTTTTTGGTTCGTTTTCTGTTTTTAAAAAAATAATGAAAAAGCATCTGCTTAAAAAAATGTACAACAAGGTCATAGAGGTCCCCAAGAGAAGGATCCCTCTCTCGCAACCTTTATATTCTCTATTCCTATATCACTGGATTCAACGGAATAATCTCCGGATTTCTGAGTATAGAGAGAAGAGTGCTTGTATATTTGAAAAACTGGATGGGTTAAAAACCAAGCAAAAGCAAACCCTAACAAGCCACAACATTCTCAAATAATACAAATCTATAAACAAGCCACATTTTGCCATCCAGTTTCTCTGAGAGGTCACCCCATCAAATGCACAGTTACATTTTTATTTTCTCTGTTTACGCCGCTTTTCTCTTAAATATTATGTTTTCACCATTAATAACTTGTTTGAGAGGCACCTGTTGCCAACTCATAATTTTCTTCAAACATCATTTCAAAGAAATATTGGTCACATGTCCCTGTACAGTTCTTGCTCAATCTTGCGTGAAATTCCTATGATGGCTTGAATGACATGTGCTAATTATTTATTACAATGGCTCATCTCTTTATAGAGGCACAATTATGAAAGAAAGGTTATAATTACTTATAATGGAAATGTCTAGTTTTGTTTAAAGGGAGTGTGGGTGGGAATAATGCGCTGTTTAATACTTTCTTTTTTGCGCAATGTAAATCAGAAATGGTTAAACATCTTAGAACTTTGGAATAATTATCTTTGGAGTGTTCAAAGTGACATTACAATGTAACCTAATTGTTAATTACTTTTTTTTTGTAATATGTATTTCTTTTAAATAGCAGGCAGGGCATTATATTTCCTATACTAATTGATTTTATTATGTCTATTGATTAAAGTATTAGTGAGCAATATGTATTGATTTAATTGTCGGCTTCGTGCTATGTAATATAGTGTCTATAGTAGTCTAAAAAGGTCTAAAGTAAACAGGGAACAGGAAACACAGCAACTGGTCAGTCGCACAAATTTTCTCACTGCTGCCATGTATTTCTCACACCAACTGCCCTGAGTTGGTATCATCTCATGGTCAAAAAGATCAATCACTGTCAGTGCACTGGAAATGTTTGCTTGAAGTGAACCTATGGCCAGGCAATGGACATCCAAATATTGACATAATCACAAGCAGTAAACGAGCTTTAAAACAAAATCACACTGTTGTAACTGCAGGCATTGTGGAGTAATTCATCTTCAACCTTCACAGCAGGTGCACTGATGTCTTTCATTCTCTCATCATTGAGTCATCATTCTCTCAGCAGCTCAGCATCTACTGCTCCCCTTCCTGAAGCTTTTGCTCTGTGTTTACCTTGGAGATTAGAAGGATGGAAGGCTGCAGAGTCACTGCTGGGAGGGGGAGAAGGGGCAGCTGAGTTGCTGAGTCACTTCTGGGAGGGGGTAGCAGAGGGACCTAACTTTCTGAGTCACTGTCATGAGCTGCTGAAATAAGGAATTGGACAACTTCAATGGTTCTGCTATGAACTTCAGGGAGGCATTTTTCCACAATGTCTACAGCCACAATAAAACTCAAATATGTAATCAATAAATATACGTGTCAGGTATTTGTGAATAGGAATTGCACAGGATTTAAATGATAGTGTCATCTCTAAACTAGCATCTCAATCCAACATGTATGCTGACCATGCAGGATACTTGAATAAAAATGTTCCCATCCTTCCGGAGGAAGAAAAAGATGAATGCATAATCTGGGGGGAGGTTTTTTTTTACCCCTTTGAGAGGTATTAACATCTGAATGGGTTACATGGATGCTATGTCCATTTCATTAACAGCAGACACAGGGGTTGATTTACTAAAGCCAAAAAGACTGTTGAAGGTGAAGCTCTGCTGAATTTCATAATCCAATCATGTGCAACCAAAAATTCTATTTTTTTTATTTGCTTTGGGTGTTTTTTGCAAAGTGAAATTTCACCATGTTTACTAAGCTCTGGGGAAAATTCCCTTGCAAAGTGCAACCCTTCTTGCAAAGGGAACAGTCTATTTGGCTTTAATAAATCAGCCCTACGGGCTGAGCCTTTAGTCTTACTGAGAGTTTGCTGTTTTTTAGTAATCTCAGACCTAACCTGCAGACTTTCAGTGAGGGGGAGGAGCACTACTAAGTGGGAACCGCCTCTAATGTGGTTGCCCTCTTGTACATTTATAATTACAGACTACAAAAAAATAAAGGTTTTAAGAAAAATGACTATCATTGATATGATTATTTGCATTAAGTCAGAAGCTTTCAAGTAAAATTGAAAAAAGAGTAAAAAGATATTGGTTCCCCTTTAAGCAGAGAACTATATAGCGTAGTGATTAGGCATAGCGAGAGTCCACTAACCTTTTGTCCTACAGGTTTTGGGACATCAATCAGGATGCTTCTCATGGGAGGCTATAAGACAGATTGTTTGTTTAGGGAGGTTAGTTTATATTACAAAGTGGCTTGTTTTTAAAATAGCAAGGATACAGAAGATTTTCCTTCTTATCGCCTTTGAAAATATCGTTCTCTTTGTCCTTCAGAGGAGAAGTTACGGGGATCAAGCCCACTGAGACGCCAAGGCAGCAAGACCATTTGTTTTGTTTCAGTTTCTTTGCAAATTCCTCTTTAAGGCAATTCAACCTGTTTAATTATTTCTTCTTTATGGATATCTTAATTAGTCTAATCCTGACTGGTCTCTTTCCAATGTTCCTGTTGGCACAGTTTGATTTCAATTAACATTCTGTTTTAGCACTGGAGATGCCCTCGCTTAGATGGGGAAAAAAGTGCCATTTTGGAAGTAATTTCGTTTCCTTTCCCTGCGCTTTATTCCTGTTAATCTGTTGACTTTTATGAAGTTTTTCTGAAGGATCTTGAGCTCCTGCTTGGCGATCATAAGTACCCATGCTCGGGTAAGAGGTTCAGATCAGTGTTTTCTATGTAAATGTTCCAATGCAATTCAGTCTCAATTATGTAGACTGCAAATTTTTGTCCATCTGTGATGTCTATGCCTGCATTGCAACCAGCCTGAGAGCTGAGCTCTTTCTAAAGTGATGGTCGGGAACAAAAGAGTCAAGGCTTAACTCTATTGATTCAATAAATCTGATATTATTCTAGGAAAAGTGTGGCTGTTGCAGGACTGAAAGCATCAGGGAGTAACGAAATGATCAAAATTATTTTTAAAGTCCAATGTGAAAAAAAACAGCTTTACGATGTAATAGTCTGTTTACCCAAAAGGGCTCCTGTAAGGGAGCCAAACTAAATTTTGACACAATTAAATCACTCTGGTTGCTAATTTTCATATGGTGTAGGGTTGGTATATCTTGGAAGGGGAATGGGATGTGTTGTTAGGTTTTATTTAAAAAAAAAAAAAACAACTAAAACAGTTTAAAAAGGGATCACGGGGGTATATTGGGTAAACTGCACGCAGCACTGATTTTAATTGGTTTAAAATATTGTAAACTAATACTAACCTACCATCACCACAACCAAACCACCACCAGCCCTTCTAAGCTATTGCACTAATACCCCCACATACTCAACCACTGGCTGCCTACTGGGCACTTTTATACCCTTTCTGCCCAGGCCAATTTTCAGATTTTAGTGCCCATATGACATTTTTTATCATTTTTTTTCACACAAATAGAGCTTTCTTTTGGTGGTATTTATTTTATTTTTTGCTCAACAAACAAAAAAAGACCGAACATTTTGAAAAAAAAAATTGTTCTTAGTTTCTATTGTAAAATTTTGCAAATAGGTAATTTTTCTCCTTCACTGATGTGCGTTGATGAGGCTGCACTGATAGGCACTGATAGGCAGCACTGATGGGTACTGATATGCTGCACTGATGAGGAGGCACTGATGAGGCAGCACTGCTGGGCATCGATGAGGAGGCACTGATGAGGCTGCACTGATATGTGGCACTGATGGGCACTAATAGGCAGCACTAAAGAGTACTGACTGGCGGCACTGACTGATGGCACTGATTGGCAGCACAGACGAGCACAGATTGGCAGCACTGACGGGCACAGATTGGCAGATCTGATGGGCACAGATTGGCAGCTCTGATGGGCACAGATTGGCAGCTCTGATGGGCACTGATGGGCACATTTGGGGCTGCACTGATAATCAGGGCACTGATAATCAGTGCCCTGATTATCAGTTTAGATGTCTCTATTCACAGTTGCCGGTTGTCATCAGTACTTTCCTCATGCTGTGACAGTGTGAGGAAAGTACTGCCAATAACCAGCAAATGTGTTTACATGTCCATGATCCACAGTTGACCAAATGGTAAAAGGCCGTTGTGATTGGCCCTTTACCTTGTCATGTGATCAGCTATGTCCAAAGGACACAGTGATCACAGAGAGAGCTAAGTGCCAGCCACAGGGGGCGCACGGGGATGCATTCTGGGAGGACTTAATATGACTCCTCCCAGAAATGGACGACCGTGCTGTAGCCGTCATTCGGCTATAGCACCGTCAGGAAGTAGTTAAAGTTGAAGTTCAATCAAACACTAACTATATTAACTATTCACCAACATGCATAATCACCAAAGTACTTGGGACTTTAATTATGCCTCCAATAGTGACACACATAAATATCACAATTTTCTGTTAAAATTCCCACGATTTTATTAAGCTTGATATCAAAACGGTCAAATTGGCCTATAAAAGCACAGTACCAAAAAAGAAAGCACAAAGGAGGGTACAGAATAGTCACGCTGAGGACCGTAGTCTACGCGTTTCGTGGGACAGTCTGCTTCTTCAGGACTCTTCAGGATTCATAAATATATCTACAATTTTTTGGCAATAAATTTAAAAGTAAAGAAAATCAACACTATATACATTATCTGTACAAAATGAAATCATATCCCAAAACACTTTCGTATATGTGTTTAATACTGATCATATTAATTAGCCTCCTTTAAAACATGAAATGGGGAAAGAAAAAAAGAAAAAATAAAGGAAGACCAGTAAAACCCTAATTATACTTAAATCTTCTCCTACCCCCATCGCAAGCCTATTTTATCCATCATGTGAAAGAAAAATATGCATATTTAGCTATTATGAGAGAGCTATAGTCCAGTCCCATGATCGGCTCCAGGTGCTGGGTTCAGTGTAGAGGAATGACAGCCAACAAAGGATGCCCCATAGTAAGAATATGGGTGATGTCACTGCCCAAGCTCTTCAGCCATTACCGGTGATCTCGCCTCTTCACTGATCATGTGACTGGACCAGAGAACCCTCAGCATGGGTAAATATACAGGTCTTTTCTTTACAGGGTAGATAGAATAGGCTTAGAATGGGGGTGGGAGTAGATTTAAGTATAGTTAGTGTTTGACTAAATTTTCACTTTAAAGGCTAGGTTACAGCATCACCAAATCTCCCCAGATCTCCTGAGACTAGCAGTCAGAGGCAGCAGTGCCTTAGATCACTCCCTGCAGACATAGAGATATATAGCTATGAGACTGTAGTCACAGGAATCCCTCACATACCAAAAAAGTGTGCTTCTATTTTGCAGGAGAAATTCCATACAAAATGTACATTGTCAGGGTGCTACTTAATCCCAATTAACACTTCAAGATGTTCTCTATAAAATAGCAAATCTTCAGTTTTTGGGTTTAGTTATACTTAAAAAAAACACCCAAACCGCTTTAATTGTGCCTTCCTGATTGACTCCAATGCATTTTAATAAAAAATGGAACGTTTCTTCCAGATTTTCCAGATTTTTGATGAAATATCCAGTAAATTAAAACACTCAGTTTTTCTCATTCTTAATAGTAAGTTTATCACAGCAAGTAAGGGAAGCAGTAAGACATTACAACCCATAGACAAAAATCAGTCCTGCAGAGGGTAACCACGTGTAAGCTATAGTGGGATCAGATTTTGTTTACACCCTGTCCATTCTGTGTCTGCTTTTTTTAAAACTCTCCTCAGCCAACTGCATTATTTTGCTTTGTGAAAAGGCCAGTAAAAGCATTTTTATTCTTTTTTGCTACAAATCAGGGTTGAGTTGAGTTCATGGACTTTCAATATAGAGGCCATGAAGACTGGGAGTATGAATTATACCCCAACAAAGGACAGCAGGTTTTAAAAGTAACTTTGCAAACTGAGAATCAGGGATGTAGTTAATATGTGTTTTTTATGGCTACTAATAAGAAGAAGAATATTCAAAAGCTTGAAAACCTTTATACTAAAACACAGCAGAATGCTCAAAGAAAAAAATCTAGACATACCAGCAGGAAAAAAAGTGTTTGATGGTGCATTGTTATCATCAAGGTTGACTTTTTCTCTCAAAGAAAAACTGAGCATTTGCTTTTATATTCTGACATCTGACATGCTAATGGTAACACATCATTCTTCCCTGGCCTGAATTGCCCAGGCTTTCTCTGAATCCATTCTTAAGTGGCGCTATCGAAGAATGGCATGGACACAGTGCTCTCTGCAGGATGCCAATGATGGTCAAGAAGACCATTACAGGTGCATCTGCATCCATCTGCTATAAACTGTGCATAAGAGACTGGAAACTTGCTTAATATTCCCTTTATCACCCTAATGGATCTAAAACAAAGATATGTATACCACGTTGTAAGAAAAAACAACAGAACTCTTTAAGTGAACTCTAGTATCAAAATAAATGTTTCTCAATATAATACAGTAGAAGAAAGTATTCCTCCACATCTAGATGTGAACGTGTATCATAACTTTGCCTTCCTTCCAGTACCTCTTCTTTCTCTTCCTCCCTTCCTGTTCCCCCATAACAGAGAATTAACTGAATGATCCAACTGGTAACTGTGTTCATTAAGAATATGTCCTTTCTTTCCTCCTTCCTACCTTCCTTCTCCCCCGTAACAGTAGGATTGAAGGATCCATCTCGTAGCTGTGTTCACTAATAATATGTCATTCCTTCCTTCCTTCCTTCCTTCCTTCCTTCCTTCCTTTACCTTGTCATGTGATCAGCGACCACAGAGAGAGCTAGGTGCCAGCCACAGGGGGCGCACGGGGGAGCGCATTCTGGGAGGACGTAATATGACGCCCTCCCAGAAATGGACGACCATGCTGTAACCGTCATTCGGCTATAGCGCTGCCGTGAAGTAGTTGAAGTTTAAGTTCCTTCCTTCCTTTTTTTTTCCCCCATAATAGAAGGATTGAAGGCTCCAACTGGTAGCTGTGTTCAGTAAGAATATGTTCTCTATATCCTTCCATTTTTCTCCTTCCTTTTACCCATATGTTCCCAAGATCCTACCATTTTCCCTTCCTTTTGCCCCAAATGTTCTCTAAATCCTTACATTTTTCTTTTTCCTTTTCCCCCTTAACATAAAACTAATTAAAGGATCCAGTTGTGTTCAGAAGGAATATGTTCTCTGTTTCCTTCCTTCCTTCCTTGCCCATAACAGAAAATTAAGGGAAGGATCCAGTTGGTAACCGTGTAAAAGAAGAATATGTTATATCCTTCCATTTTTCTATACAAACACAAACATTTAGGCTGAGTGGTAAAAGACAGATCTATATACAACTATATTATGACTGCTGCTACTACTACTACTACTACTACTACTACTACTACTACTATTATTATTATTATTATTAATAATAATAATAATATTATTATTTTTATACTTTTAGAAAGTGTCTTGCAAAGGATTCATATTCATGATACCCAAAGTCACCAATCAGAACTTTACCTATGGCCCCATTTAACTTGCACTGGAAAAATGACAGCTGTAGCCACCAATGCATTTGTGTGCTTCTGCTCTGTACAGTGTGTAGTTGCTTCCCATTGGCTGGCAGGAAGAACTGTGTCTGTCTATATAAGGACATGAGGCTCAAAGCTGCACTACAGAAGTGAATAGAAGTCACTCAAGCAAAACTCATACATGTAGGGTGAGTTTCCAGTCTCATCATCAAGCTTGAATATTTTTGAGTTACGGTAGTTTATGGTGCCAAACTCCAAATGACATACTGACACCTTTTCTACATGAGTGTAACCTTTTATTTTATAATAAAAAGTTATTAAGCAGTACTTTACTGTTAGTTTTTGTTCCATGCATGTGGCGTTTCCACCTTAATGTATCCAACTATGATCCAGATTCATTTATGACAGCAGTCTGGAGTGGATCATACAAAAGCATTTTCAGACCTTCCGTTAATCTTGGGGGTCGATTGTGATGATAAGCTGCTCTCCTATGGGACTAACCAATGGGTGTTTTTGATTTCCACTTTATCAGCACAATGGTGGCAGGAAGATTTTCATTTCCACCTTGGGTGTCTAATCATGGACTTACAGATGTTTTATGAAATATATTTTAGTTGTGATGGATGCTTTGTCTATTTTTGGTGTCATATTCACATAGCTCCTTTGCTCTTGATTTGACAAATTCTACACTGTTTCAAAAATTTGCAGAAAACACAAAGATTTTTTGTGCATATATTTCAAAATATTGATAGCAGCCACACTGCCTTGTCAAGGTCCTTGTGGACCCTCTATCTTGGAGCATATATAACAAATAATACATTGCTGGTATGAGTGGAGGTAGAAAATTCCACCTTTAAGGTACAGGCTCAGAGCAGAAGCCCAGCACAGATCAATGGTTGCTGAAGACCGCCAGTGTATCCCTGCATCAAATTCAGAAAGAAAAACAAAAATTGCAACCGCACCACAAAATGTATAACTTTCTGGGTTATTGACTTGCAACAAACACCTGTTCAAGGCTGGTGAGTATTGTAGCTATTGGATTGGCATGACAATCAGGCACCTAGCATTTTCAGAAGCAAAGGTCCGCAATGGCAGCCTACATAGATCTCACAGAATGGGGATCCAGAATTGTCTTTATAGACTCATTTATTTCTATGTAGATAATTTAAAATTTGGCATTGGTAAAACCTTCATGTCCAACTCCAGACTAAATCTAGATTTCCTAGATGCTCTTAAAAAAAAATAAATCCCATACTGCAATATTTAATTTCATTCTGGAACTGTCCCCCACTGTACCTATTCTGCGCCACACATGTCCTCAGTTTTCCAGTTAAATGATGCCCAGAGAATGACAACATATTGTGAGTACAGGTTAACATGGCTCAACCCCCAAGGGGGCTTCATCTTGGTGTCCTTTATTCACAGTTTCTTACAGTGACATTATCACACGAGCAGTTGAGGCCAAATGAAAAAGGTTTCTGTGAGAGTCATGAGAAGGCATGAGGAGGGTTTGATTTGGAGGGGGAGCATTCAACCCAGTATTTGTCTTTAATGTGAATTTTTGTTTATTAATATAATACAATACATATATATATATATATAAATATATATATATATATATATATATATATATATTACAAAAATGAAATCATATACTGAGACAAGTTTACCAATTAAATATGCTGCAATGTTGCACAGTCTTTATCTGCTCTTCTTATCTCAGTGCAAGCTATGGGTACATAAGGTCCATAAGAGCTCATTGGTCACTTGGCATTCCCTGTTCTGCCTTCCTGTATTTGGATTATTACAGACTGCCATTCACAAAGGAAAACTGATTATAAAATCTGACACACAGCCACTAAAACAAAAATCTACAGATCTATAATATATAATCATGTAGTATGATCTCCTATATTGTAAACTCGAAAGAGCAGGGCCCTCGATCCCCTCATGTTTTGCATTGTATTGGTATTGTTCTGTCACATGTTCTGTCCCCCTTTGTAATGTACAGCGCTGAGCGAACTATTGGCGCTTTATAAATACTGTATAATAATAATAATAATAATACAGTAAACAAGTACAAATGCGAAAGCCACATAAAAAATTATGTTCAGGAGAATGTTAAATTAACAACTAAAAGTTTTCTCTTGTTTCCCTTTAAAATTTGCTCTGGTGTCTACAGTCAATCTGAGCCCTATATAACACATAAAGTAAAGATTCAGGATTGTGATAGGAAGTCGGGGCCCCTGACAGGGGAAGTGGAAACAAGATAGAGGACTCCAGGCTAGACATCTGAATTGCAGTCACCCAGCACCTCGTTTTTACACCCACTCACATCAGCCTGTTAGTTCTACTTAGCACAGCCAAGATAGGGGCATTGTGGGTACAGAACCAGATGCTTCATCAGATTAAACCACAGGCACCTGCATCAGACCTTTGATTCATATTTCAAATCTCTCTACCCAATCTTGGTCCCTTCAAGGTAATTCAAGCAACAAATCTACTGTCAGACATGTTTCGATAGTGTTGGCACATTCCTTGGTACTTTGCAGAACACATTTTGGGGCACATGTACCCAGGTTGTTTGTGTGTCTGTGTCATTTTGCCTGTAAACACATTAGGTACAGGGGAGATGGCATTACAGACAGCGATTAGGGATTACTAGGGAGCAATATTTTAGTGTTGATGATTCTTTCAGCCTGCAGTGCATGGTCCTTTTTTGTTTTGCCAGCACATAAACCACCTGCACCACAGCCACCATCCTCATTATAACTACTAATTTAATCCTAACACCAACCCTTCCTTTAACCCTAACCCTAATTCTCCCTTTAATCCTTGACACTAACCCTCATACTAACCTTCCCTGTTACCATAACACCAACTATTACACTAAACCCAACCCACACATCAGCCTAACAGTTATATTAATCTTCCCTATAACCTACAAACTAACTGGGCCTATAACACTGTAAGTAACCATCCCTGTATTATTCATAAAAAACCTTTCTTGTAACTCCAGTCTAAACTCTTCCTATAACACTTACACTAACTCTTCCTGTAACCCTAATACTGATCCTTCCTGTAACCCTAATACTAACTTTTCCTGTAACCCCAACACTATCCCTTCCTGTAACCCTAATACTAACTCTTCCTGTAACCCCAACACTAACCCTTCCTGTAACCCCAACACTAACTCTTCCTGTAACCCTAATACTAACTCTTCCTGTAACCCTAATACTAACTTTTCCTGTAACCCTTACACTATCCCTTCATGTAACCCTAATACTAACTCTTCCTGTAACCCTAATACTAATTCTTCCTGTAACCCTAACACTGATCCTTCCTGTAACCCTAATACTAACTTTTCCTGTAACC
The DNA here is from genome assembly GCF_062004578.1 of Staurois parvus. Taxonomy (NCBI): domain Eukaryota; kingdom Metazoa; phylum Chordata; class Amphibia; order Anura; family Ranidae; genus Staurois; species Staurois parvus. Next base: position 479,778 of record NW_028318584.1, on the reverse strand, counting down.
CCAACACTATCCCTTCCTGTAACCCTAATACTAACCCTTCCTGTAACCCCAACACTAACTCTTCCTGTAACCCTAACACTAACCCTTCCTGTAACCCCAACACTAACTCTTCCTGTAACCCCAACACTAACCCTTCCTGTAACCCCAACACTAACCCTTCCTGTAACCCTAACACTAACTTTTCCTGTAACCCTAACACTAACTCTTCCTGTAACCCTAATACTAACTTTTCCTGTAACCCTAACACTAACCCTTCCTGTAACCCTAATACTAACCCTTCCTGTAACCCTAACACTGATCCTTCCTGTAGCCCTAATACTAACTCTTCCTGTAACCCCAACACTAACTCTTCCTGTAACCCTAATACAAACTCTTCCTGTAACCCCAACACTAACTCTTCCTGTAACCCTAAAACTAACTTTTCCTGTAACCCTAACACTATCCCTTCCTGCAACCCTGATACTAACTTTTCCTGTAACCCCAACACTATCCCTTCCTGTAACCCTAATACTAACTCTTCCTGTAACCCCAACACTAACTCTTCCTGTAACCCTAACACTAACTTTTCCTGTAACCCTAACACTATCCCTTCCTGTAACCCTAATACTAACTCTTCCTGTAACCCTAACACTATCCCTTCCTGTAACCCTAATACTAACTCTTCCTGTAACCCCAACACTAACTCTTCCTGTAACCCTAACACTAACTTTTCCTGTAACCCTAACACTAACTTTTCCTGTAACTCTAATACAAACTTTTCCTGTAACTCTGATACAAACTCCCTGTAACCCTAATACTATCTCTTCCTATAACTCTAATTCCAACCCTACCTGTAACCCTAATACTAACTTTTCCTTTAACCCTTACTCTAACCCTGCCTGTAACCCTTACACTAACCCTACCTGTAACCCTAAGACTACCTTTTCCTGTAACCCTTATACTAACCCAACCTGTAACCCTAACACTAACTCTACCTGCAACTCTAACACTAACCCTACCTCTATCCCTATAACTAACTCTACCTGTAACTCTAATACTAACTTTTCTTTTAACTCTAACACTAAACCTACCTTTGAATATAGCACTAACCGTCAATAATAACTCTCCCTGTAACATTAACACGGACTCACACCAGCCCTCCATGTAAACCCAACAGGTAATCAGCCAATAAGCCATCACTCACACTACTCCTGACACTAACTCCAACACCATCCCTCCCTATTGTTCTTAAAATAACTTGTTTACAAACCAATGCACTAATAATAAAGTGATTACTTCAGTTTTTGATACTCCATTAAAATGTTTCCATCATTGCTCTCCATTTCTCTCTCTCTCTCTTCTTTATTATCGTATTAAATATAGATTTGAAAATTAGCTATTAGAAAGTGACCCGAACCTCACTGCAATCACTTGACAACTGTGAACATAACCCAGTTTTTCTAGGCCATTTTTTAGTCAAGGCACCCTTTAAAATCATGTACAATCTCAGGGCACCCCATTCTAAAATGTAAAAAAAAAATAAACAGATTGTTTTTCATAGTGCAGCAGAATCCAAACACATAGGACACTTAATGTTAAGGGTGATTTATTCCTCCAAAAGAAATAAACTTTTGCACACTGGTACTGATTAGTATTCCAATGTTTCCCTCTCTTCTTCCTCAGTTTCTCTCCCTCTCTCAGCTAATGTGACCCCAGTGCTGATGGAGAGGGGCAGGGGAGGGGTAAACAAGGATGTTGTGCAGGCAACCAATGTCCTCCTTGATGTCATTGGTTGTTAGGACGCCAGGGGCTAGAAGGTTGCAATGGTATACAATGAAAACCTGTGGCTTTGTGTAACTAAAAGGCAGGCTTGATCCACTTGATGGCTTGTATACTATTTTTAAGCATTTTCCCAAGACACCCCTGATGAAACCTGAAGACACCACAGGGTGCCTGGGCACCCTGGTTGACAAGGCTGACATAAGCTACTATATACAACAAAATATGTATTTTTGCCTTCTACAGCAAAACATCCAGAAAAGAAGACATTGGAAGAAAATGCTTCCAATAAATTTATTCAACAGATATATTGTAAAACCAAAAGCTAAAACAAAAACAAATCCCAAGTAGCCTTGGTATATGGAAATTTCCTACATTAGTCAATGCCGTCATTTGCTTGTAAGAAAATTTGTGAAAAGAAACCACACAAGGAGTGCAGTTTTATCCAATTAGCTGGCCAACGTAAGTTGTGAGAAGGAACAGTAAAGCACAACTATTATATAACAAAGCTAAAAGCAGCAGCAGCATGAGCAATGAGTAAATATGGCTGCCCCCATGTACACATATAATTACAGGCTATTCATAGAAATAAAGTGTTTAACATACTAAGTTTATTTACAGTAAGCTGATAACTTATAGATAATTATCTAAAAAAAAGCTGAGCAGATGATACTTTGTGTGAATTGCAATGAAGGGCCTACTTTAACACAACTTTAAATCCTTATCTTGTGTATTATTCATGGAAGACTATTACGATAGTGGTTGATCACAAGACAGGAGTATACCTCCTTACCAAGTATTATTTATTTCCAAGCTACAGCCATCACCTACGAGTTGATACCATTACCTTAATAACCCGAAGAACATATTTACAGAAATGAACAAGTGAGATGCAATTGTCAAGAAGCATTATGATTAGCGCACAGAATGTGCTCATTTATCTGTAAATGTGCAGCTCAGCCATCCAATGTCTGTATACATTCCAAGCCTGTTCTTACCTGTCCTTCCCATCCTACATGTACAGTAACATAGTTTTCAAAGTGAAGGCATTATTGTAATATATAGGTATAGTAGCTAGCAGGGGCGGACTGAGAACTCATGGAACCCCCGGGCAATAGGGGATCATGGGGCCCCTGTGTCCTTGCCCAAACTAAAAAAAGCCTATAAAAAAGGTACAAGTGGCATCTCATGGGGCCCCCTACTGACCCCGGGCCCTCGGGCAGTGCCCGAGTTTCCAAATGGTCAATCCGCCCCTGGTAGCTAGTCAATATATATTTCCAAGAAATTGTAATAGATGAAACATCTTGATACATAAGCATAGGAAGTTTAACCCATTGCTGCCCTCATATTACATATGTGCATCAGCAAAAGGGTGGACTTTAACACCTAAACTCCGTACGGATACGCTGCTAGGCATACAATGTTTCTGTTCTGAAAGTGTGCAGTGAACACAAAGGCTGAGTTGTTAAGACAGTTCTCAGCCTGGACTAATGGTGGGACTGGATCCTGATCATGTGACCACTGTGACATCCAATCCCAGTGGTCACAATATCGCCGATCCTTTCTGCCCCCCCGTGGAGTGCGGAAAGGGGTTAAAGGGTCCTTGAGACTAAATTGTGACATATCATCAGGAAGATCGAGTGCAGGACCATGCCCAAAGATCTGTATATGAACATATTAACACCTAGGGACCAAGAATCCATGAAAACCTGTGCGTATATTCATGCACATACAGCACTGCCACTGGCACCAATCACCTTATTTAAAGCACAGCACACTGAGAAGTTGCTGAATGATAGTCAGCTCCTATGACCCATGACCTACCTGCGCTCTTTCTTAGACTCAGCTTGCCTTCTGACTTTGTGATAACCTGATCTCCCTGATGACCTCGGATCTGCATTCTGACCTCACTTCTGTGTGCAATGCTGCTTGGTTGTTGCTGACCTCTGCTCACCCTGACTACATCTCTGCTTTCTGCACCTTTGGATTCCAATGCCCAACCTGAATTCCAAATTTGTGCTCCAGATTCAACCTGAGCATCTTCAGAATCTTAGCAGACCATATATTTTCTTCTGACTGTCCACCGTGTCTGGATTCAATCACTGTGTACATGCCCTCACTTCCACTTTGTCTGCATATCATTATTCTAAACCAGATTCATGATAGTGACAAAGATAGACCATGCCTGCACAATTGTGTGGGGAGCACAGGGGGAGGGAATGCATGTGAGATGTACTTTCAGGAGTCAGGGACAGAGCATTGTCACCAGATAACAGGAAGTGCCTGAACCAGGAGCGGACTGACAATTCATGGGGCCCCGGGCAATAGGGGATCATGGGGCCCCTGTGTCCTTGCCCAAACTCAAAAAAGCCTATGAAAAAGGTACCAGGGGCATCTCATGGGGCCCCCTACTGACCCCGGGCCCTTGGGCAGTGCCTGAGTTTCCAAATGGTCAGTCCGCCCCTGGCCTGAACAAGGATATTCATGCCATGATAACCAGTTAATATTTTATTGAATTCTTAACATTTACAAAGTTTAAAAACAAATTTCAAAATTACATTGTCTTGTTTATGTTAGTGACTGAGTTAAAATCTACTTTAGGTGATGTTTTCTTCTATGGAATCTGTAGGAGACCAGCTGTGTGTATTTGAATGTACTGTTCCTTTTTACGCCACCTTTATTGTTAACACCTTCTGTTCTGATCATCCCTTATGAACATTTTAAAGTCATACTGAAAACTTTTATATGAAGCAGAAGTTGAAAATTATGGAGTTTAGGTACAGTGGCTTTTATGAAGAGAATTTTTCCTCCGATTTGACTAAAGAAAACAAAATGTGCTGCCCAAAAGAAGCCACCACAAGGTGTGCCTGCTATTGTCTAACTTCTATGGCCCATCTGAAACTGCTTTTTCTTGAAAGCCTCTACTTCTTGACTTCCCTGTCCAATGAGAGCATCTTATTGGCTATGAAGTAATGGTGGACCAATCCTGCACTGGTCAATGAATGCTGTAGGCTGTCATGTGAAGGCAGAAGGATCATTATTGGCTTTTGTGAAGAGAATCTTTCCTCCGATTTGACTAAACAAAACAAAAAGTGTTGCCAAAAGAAGGCACCACAAGGTGTTCCTGCTATTGCCTAAGTTCTTCTGTGGCCCATCTGAAATGGCTTTTTCATGAAAACTACTTCTTGACTTCACTGTCCAATGAGAGCATCTTATTGGCTACCAAGTCACGGTAGACCAATCCTGCACTGACCAATGAATACTGTAGGCTGTCATGTGAAGCAAGAAAGATGATTATTATTATCATTATTATTTTAAGGAGAACTTTCCCCACACAGTTTAGCTATATACTCACCATTTTTGTTTTAGGTCAGGTCTTAATCAGCTTGCAAGAAAATCCATTACTAAAGGGCATCCTTGAAGCCCCCAAAATGTGAGGCTGACTGCATTTTTCAAAGTCACTATGGGTTTCTCAAAGATGATACTGAGGAATACCCGCAGTATATCCCATAATACAATGCAGGGCACCCTCCCAATAGAACGTTGAGGACCCACACAAAATTGTGTTGCTCTTATATTGCATTTACATTACTATGCATTGACTTTTGAAATTGTAACAAATGGGAATGCTATTGGAGGCCTCATATTTTGAGGGCCCCCTGGGAACACTGCAGAGAAGTTATACTGAATGGCCCCGGCTCAAATTTGCTGCAGTTTGGCCCGATAAATATATTTTTGATTCACCAGCATTTGACCTCTACACAATACGCAGTGGACCTATATAAATAATGGCATAGGTTGCAAGTGAATTTTGCCAAATCCATGGAGACAAATGTTCCCGGATTCTCTCGCTCTCTATGGATATCTCCCTCTGCAGAGAAGTTATACTGAATGGCCCCGGCTCAAATTTGCTGCAGGTTTGGCCCGATAAATATATTTTTGATTCACCAGCATTTGGCCTCTACACAATACGCAGTGGACCTATATAAATACTGGCATAGGTTGCCAGTGAATTTTGGCAAATCCATGGAGACAAATGTTCCCGGATTCTCTCGCTCTCTATGGATATCTCCCTCTGCAGAGAAGTTATACTGAATGGCGCCGGCTCAAATTTGCTGCAGGTTTGGCCCGATAAATATATTTATGATTCACTAGCATTTGACCTCTACACAATAGGCAGTGGACCTATATAAATACTGGCATAGGTTGCCAGTGAATTTTGGCAAATCCATGGAGACAAGTGTTCCCGGATTCTCTCGCTCTCTATGGATATCTCCCTGTGCTGTTATCTTGTATTTATAAATGCTTTTGAGCAATCAGTTGGGAATAAACAGATCTATTTTACATGGAGCTGGCTGCCATGCAGGAACTATGCATGCACAGCAGTGAATACAAAATGATATCTCTATGCTGTAGATACAGCTGCATTCCATAGACACACAAAATATATTTTTAACTATCTGATCTCAAAACGTTTGCAGGATTCCTAAAGCAGCAGCTGCTTTTTGAATTTTATGAATGCATTTTAAATTGTTCTAGCTGGACAAGCTTGCTTTGAAAGTATTTATTCCTTAAGTATAGAAAAGGACATCTGTAACTTTTTCTCGCCCCAAAGAGTTACATAACAGTTGACATAAATACTTCTGTTATCTGATGAAAGTGCGGTTTAGCTGCCTGAACTTGCAGTCTTTGTATATTCTGTGCATCATGTACAAATGCAGCACCATAATTTATCTCCCAATTAACATTTCACTGTCTCTAGCCTTGTTTTATATGAGTTTGGCATTCACCAGGGTCATTTATTGTGTTTGCAATTTATTTATGTAGGTAAAGACAGTAAGCATGAGTGTCAGGGTTTTCTTGTGAATAGTCAAGTCTTTGAAATTATTTCATGATTACATAATACGTACATTTAGAATGAGCCATATTTTGCTAGCAGGTGCAAAAGAGTGCGAGAAAGGAAAGGAGAGAGAGAGAGAGAGATTTATTTTTTAAATTTATGATGAATGTTTTTGAAAAACGTACCTATATAAAACAAAAAAAAAACAAAAAAAGATTAAGGCCGTCAATTACGTGATGAATCTATGGGTACCGCAATTGTCATTTTCTTTCTGTTGTTTCCCATCTAATCATTTCTTTGTTTAATTTATGCCCACTTCAGTCTCAATTATTATTTAAAATCTCTGCTTTTTCCATGACAGCCAAGATGCAGTGATACTCTCTTTCAGCTGTTTCTGCCAATGATGTCTTTGGCGTGACAGAAGGAAGCATGTTTCAGATGAAAACAGAAAATCATTTTCAAAGACTTACCTTGCAGACAAACCTTTCATTAAAACTTTCCTAGGTGGCATTTTTTCCCTTAATTTATGGGGTCCGCTGGCCTTCCCAGATCGCCTGCAGTCTTGTCTTCCAGGTAAGCAAAAGACATCTTATGTAAAGGTACGCATTGACCGGACACTGTCTTCGTAAATGACATCTAGAAATGAGCCATAAATGTATAATGCATAAACCACATGTTTTTAATATTGACTGTTTTCCCCGCCAGTTGAAAGGCATCATGATCCAGTTTTCCCATCATTCTTATAGCTTGTATAAAATATTCTAATTAACTATATTTTCAGTTTTTATGTTTTAGCGCTTATTTTTTCTGTTTAGTATTTTTTTTTAGGGTATGTTTTTATATTTGCATTTGCCTTTTTTTTTGTCTTGTGTCTGTGTAAAAAAAAAAAAAAGAGTTAATAATTTAAAAACCAACTGCTTCATTATAGATACATGTGATTAGGGAACATAGAATGCAAAAAAAAAAAAATGCTTTTTTTTTTTTTTTTTCAATAAAAGCACATGCTGCTGTTCTTTCTTTCCTCTGGGTGCTGTACGTTGTTAAATAATAATTACACAGACATTATCAGCACTGCTTTTATAATGATATTAATTCTCTGTGTGTTACGGTTTCCGCGTGTTCCTCACGAAAACGCAAATCATATGTTTATAATTTGCGACTTGTCTTTGATGCGTGCAGAGGAAGGAGAGAAATTGCTGGTTGATTTTAAATTCTTTTACAGCTGTAAAACAATTGCAAAACCCGTTCAAACATCAGAAAAAAAAAATCTAAGTGCCTCAGACGAGATTTACAGGGCTGCAGACATGGAGAGAGCTAAGGCAAGGATTATGTGCTGCAGTCTGAATTAACATTTGTAATAGAGCAAGGAAGCAGGGCTAAATATACCAGTGTTATTTATACCAGTCTTAATATTATCAAACCGTTCAAAATAGCCAAAGCATGGATTTTCATTTTAGCAAGAAAAGGGGTTGTTAACCATGCAAGAGTTGAGTATTTTAGAATTGTAAAGTAACATTATTTAATAACTAACATTCTAATAAAGATTGCCATTTAAAAGTGTCAGTCTTCAGATTAACTCCATCAGTTTACAGTAAAATATTTAATAAAAAATATATATGTACTGAGTGACTATTTACAGTTTTTACAGCTTTTGAACAGCAATCTGACTTTTTGCCATTGACCCCCCCCCCACCCTGTGTTATTAATTATATGATTTATTTCTCATTTCAATATACAATCACTTGAAAGGGGGACAAAAATTATTCATAAACTACTTAAAGTTAATGATCACTTCTAACTTGCCTTGTGGAAATTATGTACATTTCCCAGAGCGAGATTTTTCTAATCTTACAGGTTATTTAAGAAGGCTTTAACTGAAGTGTGCCCAAAATTACTCATCTCGCCACCGCTGAAATTTAATTGATACAGTCATTTCAAGTGATGTACTTTCAAACATAAATCCTAATTTTTTTAAATATTTTTTTTCTTTAGTTAATTCTCATAATAAATGCTTACAAAAATACATTTGTTCGTACCTTTTAAAAATATAAAAACTCTCATAATAAAATTAAGCATAGCAAGAGAGCTCCAGGTAAATTATAATTGTTGTTTTTTCAGAAGGAGATTGTGCATAATTGGCTTAAAGGCTTATAAATGTACATGAAAAAAAATATTTTTTAAAAGAGATACCTTGTTGCTTAGGGATAATTAGAAGAAATACTCTGAAACAGTCTATCCAAGTGCAGTAAACATCTACCTATAGTTTAAAAAATGTTGTAACCTTTAGTTTAGGGAACATGCTTTTTTTCATAGATTTTATTTATTTTTTTTTATTATCAATGCATTTAGTCTTGTTCCACTTTATCCTATTGTTCTTTTGCATTGCAACATATTTATATATATTGTTTCAATTATGGACAGAATGAAATGCAGTTTATATGCATTTGGAATGCAGATTAAGTTAAGAAGATGAATTAATAGTCTACAAAAAATTAGCTCTATTAGGCAATCTGGAACAAGTTGGCAGAATGCCTGCCTATTTTTAAATGAACATTTGTTAACTGCTGATGAAAAAAAAAAATCAGCTCTCCTACTTAGGTGAAGAGATGTATTTGCTTTTTTAGTAGGAATTAAACATAGTATAAGCAATCAACATGCTGTTGAACGGCTCGTGAAGCTGTGTCTGTCAAAATTAACTTCTCTGGAAAAATAGAGGAATCTGTTCTTATTTGAAAACTTCCATCGCTCATACTGCTCTTGAAAAAATAACAGTGTTATAAAATGTTACCATATTTATTGAAATAGAAAAGAAGACTACTAAACATTACTAATTACCCTGAGGGGGGGTCTCAATGAGTATGTTTTAGGCCGGCCCAGCAAACCTGCAATAGTGCCGGGCATCAAATAAGGTTTTCCTTTTATTATTTTTTTTAAGAACACTTTTAAACTGATTGGGGAAGGCATGCTAGGACTATCATTACTCCTTTTGTTAAAAAAAAAAAAAATCCAAAAATGCAAGTGTCGAGTGATCCTCTGTTTTTTTTCTTTTTGACTGTTTTTCTTTGTGAAATTTTTTAGTCCATGCTTGCTCGCATAATGGTTGCGTATATTCAGGTATGTATGGTATTTATTCCTTTGTACGTTGCTTACAGTAGATAATCCCCCCATAGCCCCCCTTTTTTTCTACCCCTCCCCACAAACCTTTAACAACTTCACATCCATCTAACCACAAAAATACACATCAGAGCGTCGCAAAAGAGCAGCAGAGGTATAATAACATTAAAACGCTCCACGTACGTCAACATGTCTACTTAAATCTCATTGCATATTCTTAACATGTAATGCTCTCTATTCTTTTCGCTCACAATGAACACTGGGAGATGAAAATGATTTTTACTGTATTGCTGAGCTGCTGACAGGGAAATTGTAAACAGTCATATTTCATGTCTGAACAGTAGAGAACATAAAAAAGGGATTAAAACAAACTATTGTTTCATTAGTCAAGCATTTTAAATTGCATTTACAACTCGATTCACATCAGCCTGCGATTGTGTTGGCACAAAGTGTGAATCCAGGTGCTCATAAAAACTTGTTGAACAAGTCAACGTGATTTGGGTAATAGATTGGAGTCAAAAAGTCTACAATTGGTGGACCACTGTTGCTCCCATGGAAGGGGTCCAAAGGCCATTCATATCATACAGATATAAATATATGCAAACCCAATATCTAAAATTAATGTGGTTTTAGAATTCATTTTAGCATCTTCAGATCTACAGCTTCCATTAGAATGGTGATCCTGTTTAGGTACTCCCTGTTATAGGGTTACAATGCTGTGTTGTCACTTTCTCACATGGACTTCTGATGGAAACTACAAGTAATGTGTGCCAACACACATTACTCAGGCATGGTCAACTGTTGTCACCACCTGGAAACATGCCCAAAAAAATCCATATTAAATCTTAATATTTTCAGTATCTTTTAATTTGTTAAAATTGTAAGTTCACCGTTTCAGAAAAAATGAAAAGGTGAACTTACACCCTACAACCCCTGGCCCCCATTGTACTTACCTCCGTGGGTGAGGAGTATACTTTTTTTATCCAACAGAACTTTAGCACTGTTTCTTTCTTTATTTAAAATGTCACAGAGCAAAGGTGATGATTCACGGTTTCAGGACACGTGCGCTTCCAGACATATCAAACATAAAAGTGCTTCAAACCAAATAAATCTGAACAATCCAAAGTACAAGTACAAATTAAATCAAAAGTCTTACAATAAATTTGAAAGCCTCAAAAAAGAGGTCCAAAAAGTCCATCCACCAAATGAAAAAATGTGTAAAGTCCTGGATTTACCAACCGTATGAATAAAAAAGAATCATTCCACACAATCTTGTGCCCTCCACCACAGATGAGCCTCTTACCTGAATTATATGGAGTTCCAACTACAGAGATCAACACATCATGTTGCATGTCTGACACCTCCAGGTATCTTGCAATACTCCACATCTGACCACCAGACCTCCAACAGGATTCCTAGCAGCTCCAAGAATTGCAAGTCCAGGCCAGACTGTGTTGTTCAACCACAATGGGAGAAGAAGCAGAGACCTGACATTGTGTGAAAACTGCTAGCTAAGTATTCCTTAAAAGCATATACAGGTACTCACGTATTAAAAGCCAGGTACATGCAATAACAACACAAATGCTTTCCTGGCAAACCACCTCAGCGGGCATGATGATGTCTCTAGTTCAGGCCCCTACCAATGCATTTCACATCAGAGTGTTTTGTCAGGGGAATGGGAACATTGTACCTGGGACATGTTTACTTATGCTTAATGTGTTAGCCTAAAAAACACCAAAGGTTTAATACTGCTTTAGGCAGGGCCCCATCCTCTCCTACCTTTTTAAATTCCTTAAGCTATCCATCATATTAAAGGACCATTTGAGAGGCTTGAGAGGCAGAAGTGGGTAAGACCATGTATGAATTTTTCTGAAGACAAAATTTGAATATTTTATTACCTACCTGTATCAGGAACCATAAACCAGGCAGAAACAGAAATGCAGTTAAAATCACATATTTAATTAAATAGCAAAAATAACAGTTCAGGAACGTACGCAAAACAGAAGCCAGGGTTTGGATGCCAGAGCGGGTTATCAGATGAGCTGGGATCAGGAAACCAGTCAGCATAGTCAGGAGCAAAAATCAGGAACAGGAATCAGAAGAGAAGTCAGCCAGACTGAGTTGTAGGCAGGAACACACTGGAGATCATAGACCAAGGAGGGCAAAGGCAAGGAGGAAATGAGCTAAGCTGATAAAATAGCAAAAAGGGCTAGCTGTAGGCTGGACTAATGAGGCAGGTAATGGTATCCAGGTGAGTCACTGTGGAGACAATGAGTGGCTGGTAATTAACTGATAGCTGAGCAGCCTCTGAGCACTGACAGAAAGAGCTGCTTGTTAAGTAGCAGGAGCCCAGCCCTGACAATCTCTCTATCTACTGAAAATGTTCACTGAAAATAACCTCTGCCTGTGCATTTCTTTCAGCATATATTCAGCTTGAATTGTGAAGGTTTATGATGGGGTAAAGGGTTAAAGAGTTAACCTTCCTTAAAGTACGGTTTCAAAGCAATGGACCTAGATAACCAGCAATGGAAAAGAGGGCTTATCTACATGCCAAAGTTAAAGTGGAATTGAAGGCAAAACTTTTTTTCCATTTTGGATAGAGTAAGGGAAGGTTATAACCCCTGTCAGGTTTTGTTGCCATCTGTGTCCCACTGGGGTGACTTCCCTTGCCTTCCTGTCCTATAGCTACAACAGGAATGAGAGGAAATCCCTCCAAAGTAAAGGAACCTTTGGTTGTCACCAGATGTCCCTATTGGAAGATTTCCTCTCTTTTTCTGTTCTGGTGACCATTCAAAATTTGTGATTTCCTTTCACTTTTATTGATAATGTTCACCTGGATAAACAGGGGAACACAGAGAACAATAAAAACCTGACAGGTGTTCTAATTCTGCTCCATTCTATCCAAAACTAAAAAAAGAAGTTTTGCCTTCAGTTACACTTTCGTAAAAGATCACACACATCTTGTAAAGCTTTTTCATTTATAAAAAAGTTATCTAAAAAATAGTTAAAGAGTTCATAATAATCATGGTAATGTCTACCCATTAAACACTATTAGGAAAAGTAAAGAACAGCAAATAGAGCTCAGAAGTGATTCATACTGTATCACGTCATCAAATATACATTATCTTGTTTGTGCTGAAGACTGGAGCAGTCACAGTTCGTAAGTGGGTGGTTGTGTGGGTGGGTAGGGAGATGCCCCTGCAGTCAATTGTGTCCATTGGAGGATACTGGTTTCTTTCTGGTATGGCCTGGTATGGCCTTAAGGTTGTTTCCAAATGTAGACTTGCAATAATAGGAAAGAAGGAACGGGGCTTCTTTTCCATTATTCCAATTCAAATATGCATTAGGAATTATAAAAGCATTGTCTTAACATGATCAAAATAATTATAGTAAAAAAAATAAATTTTGGGCAGTAATATTTCTACCAAAGATCCTCCTGTGTTAGAGTGTTGTGTTTTTTAAGCATTTTAAACATGTTTTCATGCATTTTACATGGATTAGCAATTATCATGATAGGTGTACTTGGATGTAAACCACACTAGACATGCAGCAAGCAGCAAAAGCAAATTCTAAGGATCCATACCAGATTTAGGTCTATGATCTCAGCCAAACAATAGAAGAAGGTGCTGACCAGTGAAACTAGTCAGTTAGGGCTTTGGCTGGGGTCCCGATGATGCATCAGTCTTGTGCATTAACAGTACACTTGGATAGGTTAGCCTGCTCTATATGCAGGCTACTGGTAACCTATATACATAACAAATATATACTTAAAAACCTACTGTGTGTGCCTTAATATAGCCTTACCGAAGTTATTTGTGGATGAGGAAAGTTGATTGAACTGCATTGTGTAAAATGGACAATGCGCTTCAGGACAGTTGTCAGAGAGAGATTTAATTTCCTGATAGAGATATTGAACATTTGGAACGCTTTTTTTTCCTTCCAAATTGTGCATAGAAAAAAAGAAATTAGACAACTGTAAAGTCTTACATATTACATAATGTGGTGTTCTACCTGGAGTAGCCTTTTAGGTTGGCCAAATATTTAGAATGTTTCATGTAGAAATATATTTATCCAAGACTCACAACACAACTCAGGGTAAAAGAATGTCTACTCACGTATCGGATAAAATCATATCACCTTGATCACAGCCTAATGAATTCTCTTTATGGTACCAGGGTTGGGTTTTAGCCCAGGTGTCTGTAGGCCTAGCAAAAGTAAAAAGCTGGCGCATTGGTGAAAACTCAGCAAAGAAGCTTAGTTTCTATTAATTCTGCCTCAAACCACTGGGTTGAGCATTATTTCACAATTACAGAGACAAACATCTTTATGAAAAACAGTAATACTGGGCCTAAATCCTATGTTAGTAAGTGGAGGTTGATTAGCAAAAGTACAGCACTCCCATAGCTGCAACATTATGTGATGTACAGCAGTCAGAGAGGTCATGTTACATAGCCATATACTATATTCCATTTTGGCATATCTCATGTTGCTGAGGAGCCATGAAACACAGATGCCAAACTGCCATATGTAATATTACTGGGTTGCTGAAAAAAGGTGAAGATATTCTTCAAAATTTTGTCACTCAGAAGTTGCAGCAAGGTTTGCACAACTCTTCAAATTCAAGTGGCTTACTAAACGTTTTAACTTAAGCCCTGATGAAAGGAGGCCCAGGTCTTCTGAAACACATTGGCTGTGTTATATAACACAATGTGGAACCAAATCAGGCTTGTGTACATCTCTAACTTGCTGTGCTCCTTACCACACCTATACAATAATCTTCAAACAGCTTTGGAACTTGGCAACCCAATTTGACCTAAAAGCAGTCTTGGTCTCTAGCCCTCTCCAAATGACAATAACACCTGAAATGTCTCGGTGTGTTTAAAACCTTGATTCACCCATGCCAACCCAACATCTTGCAGGTAAGGTCGTCCCAACCACCTTTGGCTACTGCGGAATCCCAATGTGAGAAGTCAAAGATAAAAGATCATCACTGTAACATATCCCTTGACCCCCTCTGAAAAAAGATAGAGATTTAAAATAATTTTAAAATAAAATAAAATGCAGTTAATATGCAGATAACACAAACAAGATAATAATTATAAACAAATGCTACACTGAAATCTAAAATGAATAAATCTAAAATTAATTTGCAAAACGTTTAGTGACCTTCAATATGATTGACTGGGTAAAAATTAAAAGTAACAGTCCAATAAGTACATTAAAATTCCATTGTAATATTATGCGTACAAGTGTAAAAATCTAAGTGATGGCATGTAAAAAAGTCCTTTCAGAAGATATATTCATTCAAATATTATGCTCTCCAATACAAGACTTATCCAAACAATAGACACTTTATACAAAAGAAAATCCAGGTCACTTATTGAAGAGGACCTCTCTAGACAGATAACAAAATATACTAATTAATGCAGCTCTGTATTCATTAATACGTCATTGATCATTTTTTAATGCAAGCAGTGTAAGAATTGAATTTGACTTGACATCAGACTTTTACGGTCTTGTCTCAACCAAGGTTGGGGTGTAAGAGGAGGAAGCATCACCAATCAATTCATCCACGGATAAGAAGCGTGCTAATAGATGGAGAGAGCAAAGTGACCGAGAGATGAGCTCACAGTGTTGCTTCTTTTTCAATGTCTAGTCACAAGCTGGAGGTAGGTCCATGATAGTCTGCGCTCAAAGGAAGTGGGTTGAATGATGTTGGCCATCAGTCAACCTGGAAGACTGAAGTTACTATTGGTGGAAAACAAAATACTGTTGTCACGATCTGGACTCAAGCTCAGAGGCCAGCAGCTATTGTAGTACAAAGGCACCCACTGACCAGCTGGCTAAGTACAGAAGCAGGTCATCCTGGCAGATGATGCAGGCTCACCTGAGGTGCAGAGTCTAAGCACTAGCCGGTATTCACCAGAGCTCCTGATGGTGGAGATGGGTTTTGCTGCATTTCAGTACCAGGTCATGGTCCTCAGGATCACCCCACTAGGTGGTGAGCAAGGAAGGGTCCAGTAGTGGATGTAGCAGGTTGGAATCAAGCAGAAGCATAGTCAGTAAACAAGCCAAAGTTTCTGTAACGAGTGGTTGCAGGTTGGGATCAAGAAGCTTACTCAAGGAACATGCGAAAGGTCAGTAGGGAGTGATAGCGAACACACAGAAGGCAGCAGGAGTGACAACAGCAAAACATTGGCTGGAGAGAGCACAATAATCTGGCAAACAGGAAGTACAGAAAAATAGCTAAAATCAGGAAGTTCATGGGCGGAGCAAAGAGTTCAAGATTCAAGGAAAACAAGGGTCAAGGCAAGATCATTCAAGGAATTGTCCAGGGAACTGTCCAGCATTGCAGGTGACAGAGCAAGAAGAGCAAACACCAGACAAGCAGAGTTTGCAGCTTCAAACACAGGTCCTGAATACTTGGGTGGGGGGACAGATTTATGTAAATACTGTGGCAAAATCAGATTTTTTATTTTATATTCCAATGGGCAATCATTTGTTTTTAGAAATGAGGGGTGTGTATCAGCGCAAGCACTGCTGGAAGTCCTGGGTAACCTTGGTATGGGGTAATGGTGGTAGTTATGGCTGTTATATGAAGAGCGTGGGGATCCATGTAGCACGCTGGAACGCAGCGGCGGCATGGCCGTGATGACGTCAGGTACCCAAGGTGCATACGTTGCGGAGCATGTGCTGGCCGTGGAAGGCGGACGTGTGCTCCTTTTTCAAGCAGCTTGAGGGAGGACGTGCATGTTGGCCGGCCTCACCGCTGTTCCCCTCCAGCCACCACGCTGCTCCAGCGGTACGCTGATCTCTCCATACCGCAAACAGATGACGGCTCTTCACCCTGGATACCCACCTTACTGGTAACCACGGTTTTTACGCTTACAATTACCTTATCTATGTGAGTGTTCCTACCTATACCCCTTTGAAAACGAGCGTATTGCTTGAAACATGTCAGTGGATCCACCCAATTGACGCCATTTACCACCAGGGAACCACTAGCCACCAGGTAGCCTGGGAATCAGACCTGGAGGTTTCATTTATGCATATCTGTGCAAGGTGGTGTTCTGGAGTGAAGGGCCATTAGAAAGCTGGACAACGTGGGACTTGCTGGTGAGTCTGAGAGGTCCCTCGAGTGTGCGTACCGTCATCCCTGAGTGTCCACTATGGTGACCAGATGCTGCTCATGCTGCTGACCAGACCTTGATGTCTAGCCTATGATGATTGATGATGAATGCTCAGATTGTATGTCTACGTGGTAAGCGCATAACCACACTAGATTTTTCCATTTTATCAAGTTGGATTTGAAGCACATTTGGATTACATCCACTGCCTCTTCTATATATTACATGAACTTTTTATGTTTAATTGACCTTCAGCCTCTTTAATACGAGTGTTATATACTGGTTTAGTATATGTTGATGCTTTTTATTGATTGATTCACATAGTCTTTAGAGCTACATACCCCATATATTTTTTTCCTACCTATATACTTTAATAAAGAGACATATTGCACTTAGAGGCGCTTCTCTCCTTCTCTCAGTTATTTGTTTTTACTTTTGGCTGGAATTCTGTTTTAAGAAGGAGAATTTATGTCAGTCATTCCAATACTGTAACTAAGATGATGCATGCATCAGGTGTTGGTTTGGTTGGGGCCCAGCAAATGCATCAGTGCCTGTAGACACGGGTTTGCTACATTTATCAATCCATCTGTGCTTATCATCATGTGATACAACTGTTACTTTAGTTTATTAAAGACTACAGCCAGCCTTCTGAGGCACCAAGTCATCTAGTCTTCTGGGAGTATCCGAACTTTCTAATGATAATCTCATTAGTGACTCAGGAACCATCAGAATTCTCCTAACTGACTTTCTAGTTTAAATTTTGATGGAAAATGATGTCAATCAACTAAACCCTCATCATTCTCATTATCAATGTGCAATCACTAAAAGTAATCTCAGAAGCTCAAGCTACACAATGCCTTCCCAAAATGTACAGGCTACAGAAAGAAAATGGTTAACAATTAATTAATTATTCATACAACACTCACAGTAAATTGTATAATAGTTTGCATGTCTTAATTACTTAAATTTTGTATCGAGCGGTAGTGATCCAGTCGCCCCTTTTGTCTTTAAACAATTGTTTTTACAATCGCCTCTATTAGTGATAACATGAATAGAATTTTAAATGAAGACATCATTTCTCACGCAGCAGATAGAAACAAAAAATAGAAAGCACAGTCTGTAAAATTTGGCAGCGAGTAAGCGGTTCTGATTTTCGCGAAAGAACAGTCATTTTGAGAAAAATATCTTGTAAAAATGTCATTTGCATTTTTTCATGTATTTTTTAAAGTCAATTTGCGAGTTCTAAATTAATTGGACAATATATAAAGATATAAATAAATAAGGGGAGAGAGAGAAACATTATTTAAAGAGGCATTATTAAGGAAGTAGAGTATGTTCACTTTGCAAGGGGAATTTTTACTTGTCGCAGCCGGAATTAGGATCCTCGGTGTTGGCTGGTCTTGGAAGCTCAGGCAGTGGAAAAAGAGGGGGAGCAGTGGGGGATGGGGAAACACTGGCAAGGTGAGTATTGTGGGACAGGGGGACTCTTTAAAGTGGTTGTAAACCTCTGAAATGAAAAATGAACAAAGAATATCCTCCTATAGTGTATTTGCCTCAATACAAAGCACCCATTGTGATTTCTGGCTATCTGAATGAGTTACGGTATTTCTGATGGTATATGCTGACACTAAGAGATCTCAGGGGACAACCTTTTCCTAGCTCCAGCATGCAGCCAGTGGTGTATTTAGGTTTTGTGCTGCCCTAGGCAACACAAAAATTGTCTGCCCCCATGGACACCGACCAACACCATCCCCCCTTCCGCGAAGAGAGCCTGACATTGATTAACAACACCCCTGCCCCCCACCTGTGAGAGCCTTCCACAACCCCCCCCCCCAGAAATAGGGAGACACCCATCTTAACAGCTCTGGACATCCCCGGGAATGAGAGTCAAGACCTAAATACACCATCAAGCAGCCCGCAGCCTCTCTGGGATCCCACCTGGTTCACATGGCACTCACGTCCCTTCTTCCATTCATTTTTCTGGGGGGAGGTACGGCCCCCTGAAAAATGCCACCCTAGGCAAGTGCCTTGTTTGCCTTGTGGTAAATATGCCCCTACACATAGCAGGTGATTGATAGCCTCGGCTGTGTATGTTTCCCTATGAGACTGTGTAGAGGGGGTTGTGTCCATTCCACTTAGGTCTCAGATTATACTCAGCTCCCAGCTCTATACTTTGCATTGTATGTAGTCAGATACCCCCTTCCTGGAGCTCAGAAATGATTTCTAAATTCTGCACCTTGAATGGCTCTAGCGAAGAGAAGGCTGCAAATAAATAGGTACAACGTATGTAGGAGGATTTGTTTCATCTCTGTATCACCTGAGGCCAGTCACTTTAAAGAACAGTAATCATCCAGTTCTATGGTTGTACATTTTTTGACTCTCTATTTTCAATAAACAATTTGAACAAGAACAATAATCGGTAATTTTAACCAAGATCACTGAGTATTAATACTGTGCAACCATATAGTTGTGATTTCCATTTATTTTGCAAAATCTACTTCATCATATTTAACATGCAGTTCTTTAGGCGCACCCTCTACTTGCTGTCAGAAAATCCAATTCTCATCTTTTCTTCATAAATGCTGAAAATAAAATCAGTTAGAGGATATGCCACCTAGAAAGTGTACTGTTTTCTGTAGACATAACTTTCATTTGATGTATGGAAAGCAGCAAAACCACAGTATATTTATGTAACAGGTAACACATTTAAATAGAGCTGTGCTCAAAAGCTTGGATACTTGAAATGTTGGCGTATATATTAAAAAATATGATTAATCTTGCCAAAAAAACTGTCTTTTATTTAAAGATAGTGATCATATGAAGCCATTTATTATCACATAGTTGTTTGGCTCCTTTTTAAATCATAATGATAACAGAAATCACCTAAATGGGCAGCACAGTGGCTAAGTGGTTAGCACTTCCGCCTGGCAGTACTAGGGTCATTGGTTCGAATCCCAACCAGGGCACCACCTGCGTGGAGTTTGCATGTTCTCCCTGTGTCTGCGTGGGTTTCCTCCGGGTACTCCGGTTTCCTTCTACACTCCAAAGACATGCTGGTAGGTTAATTGGCTACTGTCTAAATTGTCCCTAGTATGCGTATGTATGAATGTGAGTTAGGGACCTTAGATTGTACACCCCTTGAGGATTAGGGACTGATGTAAATGTACAATATATACGTAAAGCGCTGCGTAAATTGATGGCGCTATATAAGTACCTGAAATAAATGGCTCTGATCAAAAGTTGACATATCCTGGAATGTTTGGCCTTGATACAGACACACAAGGTGACCCACACTAGTTAAAATGGCAATTAAAGGTTAATTCCCCAAATCTGTGGATTTTTAAATTGCAATTAGTGTCTGTGTATAAATAGTCAATGAGTTTGTTAGCTCTCATGTGGATGCACTGAGCAGAATAGATACTGAGCCATGGGGAGCAGAAACTCTCAAGAGAGCTGTGTAACAAAATAATGGAACTTTATAAAGATGGAAAAGGGTATAAAAACATATCCAAAGCCTTGAACATGCCAGTCAGTACTGTTCAATCACCAGAAGTGTAAAGTTTAGGGATCTCTTGATACCAAGCCAAGAACAAGAAAGATTGCAGCCACAACTGCCAGAAGAATTGTTCAAGATAGAAAGAAAAACCCACAGGTAACCTCATGAGAAATACAGGCTGCTCTGGAAAAATGTGGTGTGGTTGTTTCAAGGAGCACAATAGGATGATACTTGGACAAAAATGGGCTGCATGGTCGAGTTGCCAGAAATCAGTCATATTTTCAATATAGATGCCAACATTTCAGGATTTTTGACAGGTTATGCAAACTCTTGAGCACAGCTGTATATATATTTATATATATATATATATATATATATATATATATATATAATTAAAAATGTAGGAGCACCCCCTCTTTCTAGCTTTTATTGAAAAGTACACAGTTTAATATCTTAATCTATTTAGAAAGTAAGGCATCAGACAAATAAACTGGAGATAACAATAATTTTTCTTACAAAATGTAATCCAAGGCTAGGTTCACACATACTGTATGCAATGTAAAATTGCTCAGTATTGTAGTGCGATTCAGGGAGCTGCTGTGGGGCAAATCATATTTGGTTCAGTTACAATAGTAATGTATTTTTAATGCAGTGCAGCTGGACTACATATATGTGAACAACCACCATAGGAACCCATGTTATTTCTTCTGTCACGTGAATCACTCCCCTTCAAATTGCATCCAAAAACACATTTGGGTGAAACAGGGCTAAGTGCTTGACTTAGCACTGTTGCAGGAATTCCAACAATTGTGTTACTCCCTGGAAAATTATGGTAGTAACGATGGGGGGCATAGATGGAGGAGGGCTTCACCTAACAAAAGGGGCATCAGCACAAGGGACATATCCTACTGATTGTACATTAGGTCCCTTGTGCTGTTTTTGTGGGTTTGTTTTATTAATTATTTTGGCTGCACTTAGGTTTTAATAAAAGAATAAAATAAACAAATGTCCCACAATGTACATCTATCATCAATCATGTCACCCAGGGATGCAGATTCACTTCAATCATGATAAACAATGACCACCAACCCGTTGAAAAAATAAAAAAATCCAGCTCCTGTTGATCACTAGTACCAGATAACATATCAATCCCTGCCGCTAAAATTAAACAAAGGGACAGGATTTCCCTGGTGAAGTCATTGACAAATATGGCTGTGTCCATATTTAGTCAGTGATATCAGTGCTTTAACCACCCCTTTGTTTACATGGCCAGGGAGTCCCAGCCAATAAATGAAAAGTCTGGGTGGCGTCACTGCTAATGATTCTGTGGGTAGCGGTATTCACTACGTCCTGAACGAACTGTTGACAGGAAGGAAGCTGTTATAGATAGCAGCAGTATAAATACTGCTACTATGTATGGTGTTCAGCTCCTGTGGAAAAAGAAAAATGTCCAGCTTACAGAGGAATGCCCAAAAAACCTGTTTGGGCCAAAGCTTGAGCTCATTCCTAATCCCAAACTGACCCTATGAGATTTACGTCTGGAGACTGTGCTAGCCATTCCATCATTTAGAACAGACTTTTTTAACCTTTTCAACACAGAAGAACCCTTCAAATAACTTTCTGGTCTCAGGGAACCCCTGCTAAAAATGACCATATCTACAACTCATGATACATTAGTGTGATGGGCAGTGGGATTAATGCTCCTTACACTTGTGGTCATTGGGAAGAATAAAGCCTTTACAGATAGCTGAAAAGATCAATGGTGTCAGTGGGAACCTACCTGAGAGGCAGAAATTGCTCATTGTTCAAGGAACCCCTAGCATCCTCTTTACGAACCCTAGGGTTCAAATGGAACCTTGCTTGAGAAACCCTGATTTAGAGCCTATCATTCTTTTCTTGTAAGGTAGTTGTGACATAGCCTAGAGCTTATGTTTAGGGTCAGTATCTTGAACCCCTGACCAGACCTTTTGGTTCAGGGTGTCAGTCCCTCTATAAAAGTCACTAACTATGAATCAGAAAAAAAACCCAGTCCACCAAGAATCCTCCTCCATGTTTAACTAAAACTTCATGTGATGACCTGAAGATTTCACGTTTCGAATCATAGGAACTTCCAATTTTTCTGAGTCAAAATTATGGCAGAATTGGACCCTAGGCAAGGTAGTAGCTTTGCTCCCTTCCCCTTAATTTTTTTTGGGGGATATTTATAAGGACTGAAGCCTGACTTCACTGGCATAGCCCCATCAGACAACTGCCTACAAGTGGCAGGCCAGTGCATAGTTTTCATCAGTTGTGCTATACCTCTAGAATATTGTAGGATTCTGAAGGTTAAGGCTGGGTCCTCTGTACATCAACTGCAGGATTCTGAAGGTTAAGGCTGGGTCCTCTGTATATCCACTGCAGGATTCTGAAGGTTAAGGCTGGGTCCACTGCACCCCAGCCTCCTGCCCAGGCTGCCATTTGAATAGTCTGGCTCTGTTGAGGACACCTCTGTGAAGTCCTTCAGAGGTGCCTAGATCACAAATCTGGCCTAATGGGATTACAAATAATTTGCAACAACAGTTTATATGTCTGTATTTCAGCTGAGCAGAAGATTTCCTTTGATGTATGTTTGTCTGTACATCTTCAGAATAAATCTGATGGTCAAGCATAAGAATGAACTACTTATAAATTGTCTTTTCTGGTTCCTTTCCCCCCATCAATATGTTAATGAAATGTTTTAGTGCAACCTTCCTGTCTTCATTCCATGCCTTAGACACAGCTTTTAGACATAGTGACATCATCACTGGGTCTCTGTGTTTCTCTAAGCAATGCAGGCAATGGGAGTGACCAGCAGAGTGCTATATGTAGTTTCCTGAAATCATCACAGCACCCTGTCTCAGTACTCCTCTTAAGAGCCCTCAGTCTGATGTAATCAGTGCACTCACTCCTAAAGTGGTAATAAAGTTTCATCTTTAAAAAAAAAAGTTAACAAACATGTCATACTTACCTGCTCTGGGCAGTGGTTTTGCACAGAGCAGCCTAGATCCTCTACTTCTCATGTCCCCCGCCAGCACTACTGGCTCTTCCCTCTTGACAAGTGTCCTCAATAGCAAGCTGCTTGCTATGGGGGCACTGGTATGTGCTGATTCTCGAGCCCAGCTCTATGCATCCATAAGACACAAAAAGCTATGGCTTAACCCTGCCCCATGCTCTCTCCTCATTGACTCACTGGCTGTGATTGACAGCAGTGGGAGCCAATGGCTCCCGCTGCTGTCTCAGCCAATGAGGAGAGGGAGTCCCAGGACAGACAAGGCTCTCATGCACATCACTGGAATGGGTGAGTATTGGGGATGCTGAGAGGGGAGCAGCACACAGAAGGTTTTTACAACCACTTTAAGTCTGTCATACATGGATCAAAATTTGGCCAGTTTGGCAGGTACCAGCCGAGATTCTATCCATGTATGGGCAGGATGACTGTGCCCAAGTTGATCCATCGATCAAACTGGGTACAACCAGCCTGTCAGATTTTTTTACCTTCGATTGCTGCCACCGTCTATAGCTGCTAGCAGTAATCATTGCGCTTTGCGTGGTGGGAAGGCTCCCCATCTCAACCGACCAGCAGAACATAACAGCACTGCGAGAGGCATTCCCCCATCAAGACAGCTGGCGCATGGTGGAAGGAAAGAAAATCGATCATCTATGGACTGATTTAGGAGGAGTTATTCAAATATCTAGCCAGGCTGCATTATCATACAGATGCTCTAGTTCAAGTCCACATGTGAAGCTGAGACTCCATGATTGAAAGGCTAAAATCAAATGAATGAAAGAAGATGAGGCAGGGACAGTCAAGTTGGGGATGAAAGAGCTAGATGATGCTGCACACCCCCCAGCCAGGAAATGAGCCAGGCTCTTTTTGACTTACTGCATCTTCTAATGCACATTGTGAGACATCCACAGTGTGCGGTGAAATCGGAGTAAGCAAATTCAGTACAGGAGAGGAGCCAGTATAACTGTGCAAGACCGAATGTATAGCTGGAGTTCAGCTTCAAAAGTTTGCTCCAATTGCATTTGTAAAATTTCTTGTTTTGCCTGTCAGAGTACAAGCTCTGTGTAGATCCCAGAGGAGAGCCCCCTTTATTAACTATATTAGTAATATTTCACCATCACCGTGACCTGGAAGCCAGATGCTGCATCACAAAGGACTGCCAGAAAGTAGCAGTAAAATTATGAGTACAATAATCTTGCATAACTTTACTTCCATGGTAACAAGACACCTCAAGGATTGTGCTTCCTTTGTTTGCATTAATTAATGTGGAAACGCAACAAGCTGTGCCCTCTGTCTGGAACCCAGAACGAGCCCTAATAATTTCTCAAGAAGCTGGTCAGATCCAACTCGTCCATCTGTTGTGCCTGGTACTTGCTTCCTCTCTGCTGTCCGCGAGGAGACATTTCCTGTGAACATTCATTAGGATAATCTATTCATTCCAAGCCAAGAGGCTGCAGCCACAATGTTACAAGGCATTAAGGCCTTCTCAAGAAAGCCATTAAGAAGACAACGTTTGAGGCTGCTTTGGATGCTCAAGCTGGAGAATCATGAGAGCAAGAATAGCGTCTCCTGATTTATTGGACCTACCCGCTTCCTCTTCAGCATCAGTATGTGCAGACACGAGGCAGTCAAGGAATGAAGCATCTGTTTCTCCCCCATTTCATTTATGAACTTTCGAGGCAGATGTAAATCACTCATAAATTCATAAGTGTTGCACGCCACTCTTCCTTCATTATAACAAACATAAACTGTGTCTACCTAAGCCAAGGAAACGAGAAACATTTATTATAAATGGTGGAAGCGAGTGAGCATGCAGAGATTCATTCAGTCTAAGGAATAAAAGAGGGGCAGACATGGCAATAAGAAATGAGCTGTCTCATTAACAGTGGCTTAATGTAAACCTGTACTTTGGGCATCTTGGTCAAAGCAACAGTAGCACCTAAAGAGGACCTGCACTATGCCAGCTGTGCCCACAAAAGGTGAGCTGAAGGCAAAAGTTGTCACAAGTATTGCCTTTGGGCGTCCTGAAACTGATTATTGCCCCATTACTACCTTACCAGATCATGTTGTGTCTTTGTGTGAAGGTGGCCAACTTGTAGAGGCAGGACTTTGCTGTCTCTTTGATGATGGTGGCCCGCTGGTGGTCTGTTGACTGGTAGGGTTGAGCTCCCAGTTCAGTTTAAACATAGGCTTGGACTGAACTTTGTTCAGGCATTCTTCCAAATACTCGATGTTCAGCCCATTTGGCAAGAGATTAACAACATAGGCTTATTCTCCCGCTATTCTATATAACAGCTTCCTTCGTCCGCTAACCCAGATGAACCCTCCACTTCTTTAGCAACCATTGACATCATCCATTGTCTTGTTCCCCCCAAACTCTATACCAGACTTTTAGAGTCTGCTATGGATTTTTATGGGGAGCCCCACTCAAAAACCAAGAAAAAAAGGGGTCCCCTCCGAAATCTACATCACACCCTTACCCAAGTCCTCATATTGATGAGGACAAGGGCCTCTTCTCCACAACCATGGCACAGTGGTTGATGGGGTTATGGACAGAGAGCTTATTGGAATCTGGATTCCCCATTTGTCAAAAGAGGACAATCAGATACTGCCCCCTAATGTGAATTAGGAAGGAGTACACAGTGCCTTACACGATCTCACACTGCAGATATACAGCTATGGGGCTAAAGAACGGGGATGCCAAGGCACATCAGAAAGTGCACTGCTATTTTTCAGGAGGTGTTCAATACAAAAAGTAGATCTTCAAGAGTACTGCTTAGGCACAATAAATATTTCTAGGTGTTTACTATGAGCAAATCTGTACTTTTGGAGTTCTGGACCTTTGATCTTACATAGTGCTATGGTTTTGCTCCCCGGTGCCCAGTTATTGGCTACTCGTGCACTTGTAGCACTACCCCCTTAAGGGTGGCTGAGTTATTTTCGGTCTCCCTGTCACTCTTGACTGTTGGAGATACAACAGCATGTACTATATATAGTATTTGTGTGTTAATATCACTTGACCAGTAGATGGCACTGTACACTAAGGTTACCAGTTGTGCATATGTGTAAAACTTGTTGGTTCCCTCTCTTCGTCTCTCTCTCAAAGCAAGATGTCTGCTATCACTGTCTGCTGAAATAAGCTCTGTATGTTTGTAACTTAAGCCACACAAGTAAAGTCAGAGTTCTGCCTCACAAGCTACCAGTGTCTTCTCTAACACATAACCAACATTGACACCACTCTGAAAACCCAGCCCCTGGTGACACCACCATACATTTCTGGCCAGAATAAACTAAATTTTACCAGAAAATAGACACACAAGTTAGAGTGAACTGATACTTTGTTTATATTAGAGTTGAGTATGAGCGCAGTAAAGCAGCACAAAATTATAGGCGCGTTAATAATGATTATCACTCTTAGTAACTTTAAGCAAAGGTCAACACATACAGCAAAAATCTCAATCCGTTCTGGAAGTCCTACAAGTCAGAATTTAACCAAGGGCTTCAGCTCTGAGATGTTTCTGTCTCCAGTGAGCAAAAAAAGAAATACTACTAAAGAATAAGGCTGGCTCACTTGGGCCCTCAGAAGCTAATAACAAGTTTCAAATCTGAGATAAAGAAAGAGCTCTTTAACTAGGAAGGTTAAAGTCCCTTTAACTGCAGTGAAAGATCTTCTGTGTGCATGTTGGGGCCTAGTTGCTGCACTACAAGAATTCGGACCTCCTTGATTGCAACAGGTGGAAATCCCTCAAAAGGATGTAGGCCAGCACAGACACTATCTCTTTAAGTAGTATTTAACTTCGGCAGTACCCTACATAGGCTCTGAGGAAGAGGATAAGTCCTCGAAACTCGTCACCCTGTGGATGTTGCATCGTTCTCTTACATCTTGATGTTTGCGGACTGTTTGTGCTGTACTCATGAGATGAATTTGTACTTTTAATGACTTTGTGAGTATAATACTTACCTTTTTACATATTAAATATTTTAAAGGACAATGCAGTAGGACAGTTCACCCTCTGTTTGTTTATTGTTATGGTAGTCCTCCAGATTTTTTGTCATTGTTAGCGGTCGGCTATTCCTCCTTCTATTTCTGCTCTCCCTCTCTGCGTCCTGGTTTGGTTCTTCGGTGTTCTGCACAGATATCTCCTCACACGTTCCTTCCAGCTCTCTCCCAGCTCACTTCCTATTCTCATGTTTCTACCTTTATATGCCACCGCCCACACTCCAGCTCCACTGGGAAATGTAGTCCACTAATTTGCTGCCTTCTAACAAAGTCCTGTGGTTCACCCTACAAAATCCATAAAGCTTTTCACCAGTGGGTGTCACTGAGTTGCAGGACACTGTCTCTTTTAACACCCTGCAGGCTGAATAATAGCCAGGTGCTACACACTCACATATGCATAGTGGAAGACAGGGTAGAAAGTCATATGCTCTCCATACTTCCATGTACTGGTATTTATTCAACATGATTTGGGTGGTAAAAGTACTAATTGGGGATTTAAGGGAACTACACTGTCAAAAACAGTGGAAAATAATTGGGCTGATTTACTAAAGGAGTAGAGATATGCCACACAAGAAATTGCGTCAATATTAATTTCAATTATTCAATCCTGTGCAGATCAAATACATAAACATGCATTTACCATGAGTGGGTCCCCCATGGCAAATCATCATGTCCGCATATTGATGAGGACAAAGGCCTCCTCCCCACAACCCTGGCCCAGTGGTTGTGGGGATTTGTTGGCAAAGGACTTATTGGAATGTTGAAGCCCCCTTTGACTAAACATGATCTCACTCTGAAGATATACAGCTATGAGACTAAAGAACAGGGATGCCAAGAAAGTGCACTACTTGTTTTCAGGAGGTATTTAATACAAAAATGTAGATGTTCAAGAGTACTGCTTAGGCACAATTAATATTTGTAGTTGTTCCTTATAAGCAAATCTGTACTTTTTGAGTTCAGGTCCAAAAATCTTCTTTGGGAACTGAAGGGAACTATAATGCAGTGGCAGATAAGCAGTGGCAGATAACTGGGCTGATTTACTACTTTTTACACATAAATTGTGTCAATATTCTTTTCAATTATTCAATCTTGTGCAGATGAAATAAGAACACATGTCCTTAAAATAGGTGGGTCCCCCATGGCAAAGCATTATGTCCCCATATTGATGAAGACAAGGGCCTTTTCTTCACAATCCTGGCCCGCTGGCTGTGAGGGTCTGTAGACAGAGGGCTTATTGGAATCTGGAAGCCACCTTTGACTAAAGGGAGCACCCTGATACCGCCCCCATGGGAATGAGTAAGATGTACATAGCACCTTACATGATCTCACACTGTAGATATACAACTATAGGGTTAAAGATGCCATAGCATGTGAGAAAGTGCACTGCAATTTTTAAGGAGATATTCAATACAAAAAGTAGATCCTCCAGGATAGTGCTTAGCACAATTAAGATTTCTAGTTGTTCCCTATAGGCAAATCTGTACTTTTTGAGTCCACACAGTGCTGTGGTTTTGCTCCCTGCTGCCCAGTTATTGGCCACTCATACACTCATATCTACATAATGGAAGACAGGGTGGAAAGTCACATGCTCTCCATACTTACATGTACTGGGTATTCAACATTGCTCAGGTGGGTAAAGTACTCTTTGGGGATTGAAGGGAACTACATTGTTAAAAGCATTTGTAGATAATTAGGCTGATTAACTAAAGGAGTAGAGAATCTTCACATAATAAATGTGTCAATACTCACTTATCCAATCAGGTGCAGATGAAATAAGCAGACATGTGCACAATGGGAACATTTGTTTCGTTATTAATTTTGTTGTACCACATTTGTTATGTAAAAATGATTCGTTTTCAGAATTAATTTCATATATTTGGATTTGTTTCATATATTGGTTATTTTCAAATCAATTCAAAATTCTAATTTTGGAAGGTGGCTATACTTTTATTCTATTTTATTTCATTTTATTCTATTCTATTTTTTCTTTTATATTATTTTCTATTCTACTCTATTCAATTCTATTCTTTTATATTCTATTATTTTTTATTTTCTATTATTCTTTTTTTTTGTTTTTTTATTCCATTGTGTTCTGTTTTATTCTATTCTATTTCATTATATTCTTCTATTCCTTTCTTTTTTATTCTATTCTGTTTTAATCTGTTCTATTATTTTTTGTTCTATTCTATAAAGCAGTAGGAACCATCATAGTATTTCACTTTTATATCTTACTGTATTTATTGTAAAATGTTTCCATTTTGAACTCAAATTTATTTTCGAATTCAAGTTAATTTTTAAATTAATTTTCAAATTCTAATTCCGGTAGTTTGTTTCATAATAATTTATTTTGGATTTGTTGAAATTCATTACTATTGTTTATGAGAACTTTGGATACATCCAAGTAACGACAATTTTGTCTGAATTTCGATTTGTAACGCAACGAATCATACATACCTAGAAAAATAGGTAAACGGGAATTTGCTTTTTCAGATGTGAGGATAACTAAAGTGAATGTTTTCACAATTTATTATCTGAAGATGTTCAACTCTTTTAGTAAATCGACCTCCACATATACCACTGCCTTCAAGGTTGATGTCATTGCCATAAAGTAGCATCATTTGACAAAGACTGCTCCTCCCCATTTGTTCTTTAAAGCGGGTTTAAACTGAAAACCTTTGTAGCAGCAACAAAAGCTGTGTGATATCACACCGAATGTCCCCCAAAATATCAGTACCTTTCAAATCAAAATAAGCTTTATTGACACATAAGGAAAGCTGATGAACATTTTGCGATCAGCATGCGTTCTCGTCAAGCACTTAGTGCGTGAGTAGTTTGTTCGGTAATTAAGTTCAAAGCCTTCTAAATGAAGAGGTGATTATTTAATTTGTTCTAATAAAACTTTCCCTTGCTATTAATAAATAAAATTCAACCTGGAAAATCCACATGATTTATTTGTGGCACCTTGCTGTGATTTATAGCTGTAATATAAATATCATAATTTAGGATGGAATTACAGCGTGTACAAAGACAGATTGCAGGCATTTTTTCATATAGATCTGCAGAGGAGTACTCATTTTTTAAAAGATAAGGAAAACAAACTAGCAGACTGCTAATATCTTGCAACTTTCATAAATAAACTGAAAAAAAAAAAAGGTTAAGCTGTTGTTTATGTAGAAGAAACAGAGTTCCAACCTAACAGGTACTCTTTTTAGAGTTTTTTTAGTCTAGCCCATCTGTGTACAGCACATGTAGCTGGCAATAAAATCCAACATAAAATAGAAGTTTTACCTGTGTAGAAGCGATTCCAGAGCAAAACCATGCCGAATACTGGCCAGGAGAAAGTATTTTTCTTTGTTTTGTGTAGTACTCCTCCTGTCTGGGTGGCGAGGATGTCCACCTGGATGGTAGCATTTCACTTCTCAGGGTGGGATTTTCTTTTGGAGGTAAAAAAGAAAATTGGGCAACAGTCATTTTTGTCTTTTAAGGGTTTTTTTGCTCAATAAACTCTGGGGAGAGGGTTAGCCTTCTGGATACCTAATAAATGGAAAATAGCTCAAATCTTTAGAAGCAGTTAATGTAGTTGCCCTTTAGGAGCAGCCAAGCTGATCAATGACTCTGCAAAAAGGCCAATTTTGTTCTTTCTGTAAGTAAACTCTAAGTCCTTGACCCTATGTGAACAGTCATGGGTTCTTTATTAGATGATCACAGAGAACTTATTTCGATGTCAACCAGCAGCAGCTTCTACCCAGCTCTCCAGGACATGCTTTAGCATAGAAGCCTCCTCCTAAGATGCTTCCTGGTTCCTGCTATGCTTCCTCTGGATGTGCCCTTCCTTAGGCCTTAGCACAGACCCCCAACTTGGACAAGGCTCAAGATAGAAGATCCTGGTCATAGTGGCCTCCTCCTCCTCTGCAGGACAGAAAGACCTTTCTTACACCAGCATCATATCTGGAGCAAGCCTGGGAGGCAAATACTCTTCTAAAAGGTCACCCTGAATATTAATCTCCTTCTCCAGAATCAGTGAAATAAACCTCTCAGTGATTGGCCAGGGCAAAATCAACAATTATAACCCCTTATAATGTATCTTGTTACTCAAACTGCTGTAGACCACTTATGCTACGTTCACATTTTTTGCGGGGAGGAGATTCCTACTGCAGGTCAATACCTGTTGACCACAACCACCAATACAGAAAGTCATACTGGATGCATACAGATGCCATTAATCCTAATCCTAAAATGCTGCAGGGATCTTTTCACTGCGTTTCAAGAGGCACGGCAGCCCATTCAAATTAATGGGCTGCCGTGTCCGTGCAAAATGCAGCTCGCAGAAGTTTTTACTGCAGAAGTGTGACATTTGTAGCTGGATTCCATGGACATCCACCAGCCCCTAAGCTCCTGTCTATTCAACTCTGATATAACTTCATTACCCACCAAAAACATAATAGCAATGGACGATTAAGGTCATCTGAAGACCATCTTGTGGTATACAATGTTGGTGCTCTATGAAATACATAATTACAAGGATCACTATTGGTGTTATGTATTTCTCCACACGGTACACTTTACCATTATTGCCCACCTATTGCTGCACAATACATTTTTGGGCTTTTCAGAAACTTAAATATATCATGAAGCCTGGTAAAAGTGGGTGATATGGTTTTGACGTGAGAAAATGGAATAGTAATACTACTCTTTAGTAATGGAGCATTTACCCAATTATAAATCAATTCTAAGGTGTCATATGCAATAGCTGTAAGTGCTACTTTACAGTGTTTTAAGAGCAGGGAAAATTGTTTTAGAGATGGATTAAAGAGGGAGAATTTTGAATAATTTTCCATAAATACTCATTCACTCCTCTTACAAACTATAGGAGAAAAGTGAAGACTTTTCAACATTTCTCGAAGATCTTCAACAGATAAGTGTACTTTGTTAATTTCTGACTTTCCAATGCAGTGCTTTTACTAGGGAAAAAAATGAACCGTGAAACGCATGGTGTTTAACAATGATATGTTCAATAAAAAAAAAGTTCACTTTACTGTTTTTAACAAGAAATTATTACTATTATTAAATGTGTTAAAGGGGAAAATTGGTGTATTTTCAGTACACATTAGGAGCCATTACTGTAACTTTTAAGGAAAGATATATTTTTTTAAGTGACTAATACTTTTATTTGCAAGCTGTTCCATATTTGAATATTTTCAGTACAGGTGGAGCCTGGTGGACTGTGTCAGTCTTTGACTTTTTTATTTTATTTTGAGTATAACATTTGCTACAATGTTTTTCTTTATATAGCATTTAAAAGAGCTTTTTTGCCAATAATTGCGGTAATGTTTACAATTGTTTTATGTGATGTAAACTTATGCATGATTTATTTCCTCTTATTATGGTCTGCACCAATAATATAATGTTTTACTAGTATAAGTTTGAGAGCACCAATAATATAATGTTTTCTAGTATAATTTTGAGAGTAACATTTGGTATTTCCTAGAATTAATGGCATGTCTTGGTGTTTTAACAGTCCATAATTGATTTTTTTTTAAAGTTTGGTTGCTTAATTTTTTTAACATTTGATTAGATACCAGTAATTTTGTATATGCACATATACAGAACAATTGTAGTCTTAGCAATCACCCCTGCTATCTTTTACACAGGACTGTTCACTCAGATTCTCATACTCACAAAGTGACCACCATCTGTGCAAATAATAATAATAATAATATCACCTTTAGCAATCACCCCTCTTATAATATTCCAAATGAGCCCTGATCCCATCCAATCATTCCTCCACCTCTTTAAACAGCACTCTACACTTTGATTTATATGTTCAGATGCAAAAACAGTACTTGGCTAAATGCTTGGATGCAAAAAAGTAATTTTTCTTATATTTTCTTAATATTTCTTATTAATTTTTCATATGAACTTTTTATCCTTTTTATGATATGTAATACTACCGAATGTGCATTTGTACTTGTTTTGGATTGTAGCCCTGATGAAGGGGGAGCATCTCAGTACCTGAAATGTGTTGAAAGTCTTGGATCATCCTAATGTGAATCAAATTCTTTTGACTCTGTGGGGCTGATTTACTATGACTAATAGGCTGTTCAGTTTGCAAGGGCATTTTCCTTAGAGCTCGGTGAATGTGTTGAAATTTCACTTTGCATAGGATAGTTTCACGTACCTTGGTTGGAGACAGAGTTGACAAGAGGGCTTCCCTTGCAGCTCTGATCTGAGCACCCCTGAATGTGGTAATAGAGGTACAAGGCTCAAAGAAGCACGGGTTTCAGTAGCTTGTTAGCAGGTGACTGCTATGGTCAGAAATGTGGTCAGGATGAGCCAGAGTCATACACAATAAGGCAGAGCTGTGGTCAGGTAGCAGGTTGAAGTCAGTACCAAGGAAGCAGGAAAAACGAGGTCTAGTAGAAGGCCGAGATCAGCACTAGGGAAGCAAGCAGAGAGCAGGCAAGCTGAGGTCAGTATCCAAAGAGCAAGGTTAGGGACAAGTCAGGTCAGCAATGGGAAATCAGTCAGCATGAATATGGTTGAACTGGATGGACTTTTGTCTTTTTTCAGCCAGACTAACTATATAACAGGAACATAGGAACACAGATCATGGGTGAGCTGAAGAACATCCAGTGATTAGCACACACCAGGGTTTCCTTTAAATAGGCAATTTGGCGTCTATGTGCATGCTGCTGCCCACTGGCACACACAGATGCGCCTTGATATTAGCCCAAGTTCATCTGTGTGCTGGTACAGGTGCAGGAGCCTTAGTTGCACGGAAAAGAACATTGCCTGCATTTCATTTCCTGACAGACACCCAATCATGCGCAAGGAAAATAAAAAAAGAAGCACTTTTGCTTGCACAAGATTGGATGATGGAAGTCAGCAGAACATCACCTCATTCACTAAGCTCTGGGGAACATTCCCTTGGAAGCAGAACAGTCAATTTGCCTTTAGTTAATCAACCCCTTATAACTTGGCACTCCCACTGCCTCACTTACAAACTTTGACTTTTCTTAGAATCCCCCTTGGTGGCATTGCATTACATCTCAGCAGCCTAACCAAAGCTGGCCAGCTGAACAAATAATTTGCATTATTAGATATAGGCAACAAGTGATCTAATGCCTCCTATACTGTATATGTGCTTTTGATTCCTGACTTCTTATATGTCTTGGATACTCTTATAGTGAGATCACCCTGAAAACTCTTGACCCAGAACCTAACCTTCTGGGAGTTTTGGGTGTTTCTGCCCAATTTGGTGTATTCCAGCTCCTCCTATTATGTTCTCCTTGATATAAAATTAATAAAAAATCTAGCAAAGATTATGAGAGCCCCAAGCGTGCCAGTTTTTCATCTTGATCTGGTAAATGTTGGGAGGGTGGTTGGGTTCCTCTATGTCATGGTTTTGGTGGGAGAAGTCCACCATTTTGGTCTTGTGGGGCTGCCCTTGGGAGGCAGAGAGGGACGTATAAAAGGAGGGTGTGCATGGTGTGAGATAATGGCAGTGCATTGACATGACACATTAAACTCTGAGCAGGCTCCATACTGTTAAGTATCAAAGCTTAGATGCCTTCTTTTCATTTTGGAGAACATGTGAATATGCGACTTATATGTACCCATTTTATTTTATAGCGATACAAGAATATTCTGAAGACAGCTCTCTCTTTTTGTGCTTTTTGAATGCCTATTGAAACACAATATCCTCATACTAATGCTTGGTGGTCTTTCTGTGCACACATTCCTATGTAAGTAAGTTTAGGTAATAGTTTATTGTTTGTTTTTCATATATAATCCCTATTTTGGATTATTTTTGGGTAATGGATATAATTTGACACTACATATACATTAATTTTTTTTGTGCATTGATTAGGTCTACTCATCTCTTGTCTTTTAAGCTTCCCCACAGGTCAGGAGGATCATATCCATCTTTCCTCTGGCTGTGTTTTGTGAGAAAGTGTTTAGGTAAGAATTTAGTGTTATAATATGTGGGTTAGTAAATATATACTGTATGTTGAGAGATTTTGAGTTTGTATGTAGGGTGTTGATGTCCTGTTTTTTTTTCTTTACCATCTCCACCATGTTATGGGGAAAAGCATTAATGGGGTATATTGTATTTTTCTTTATCTGTTTGATATATAATCCAATATATGGGAGGTTATATATATGCATTATATATTATTCATTTATATATATATATATATATATATATATATATATATATATATATATATATATATACAGTTGCAAGAAAAAGTATATGAACCCCTTGGGATTACGTGGAGTTTTGCATGAATTGGGCATAAAATGTGCTCTGAACGTCATCTAAGTCACAACAATAGAAGAACACAGTCTGCTGAACATAATACTACACAAACATTAGATGATGCCATGGTTTAATTGCACATAACATGTAAACATTCACAGTGCAGGGAGGAAAAAGTATGTGAACCTTTGGACTTAATAACTGGTTGACCCTTCTTTGGCAGCAATAACCTCAACCAAACGTTTCCTGTAGTTGCAGATCAGACCTGCACAACGATCTGGAGTCATTTTGGACCACTCCTCTTCACAAAACTGTTTCAGTGTAGCAATATTCTTGGGATGTCTGGTGTGAATCGCTCTCTTAAGGTCATGCCACAGCATTTCAATCGGGTTGAAGTCAGGACTCTGACTGGGCCACTCCAGAAGGCGTATTCTGTGCTGTTGCAGCCATTGTTTTGTTGAATTACTTGTATGCTTTGGGTCATTGTCCTGTTGCATCGCCCATCCTCTGCGGAGCTTTAGTTGGCGGACAGATGGTCGTACGTTTTCCTGCAAAATGTCTTGATAAACTTTGGAATTAATTTTCCCATCAATGACAACAATCCGCCCAGGCCCTGAGGCAGCAAAGCAGCCCCAAACCATGATGCTCCCTCCGCCATGTTTTACAGTGGGGATGAGGTTTTGATGTTGGTGTGCTGTGCCTTTTTTTCTCCACACATAGTGTTGTGTGTTCTTCCCAAACAACTCAATCTTGGTTTCATCTGTCCACAGTATATTTTGCCAGTAGTGCTGTGGAACTTCCAGGTGCTCTTTTGCAAACTTCAAATGTGCTGCAATATTCTTTTTGGACAGCAATGGCTTCCTCTGTGGTGTCCTCCCATGTACTCCAATCTTGTTTAATGTTTTCCTTATTGTAAATGTGTCAACAAAAATGTTAGCATGTGCCAGAGATTTCTGTAGGTCTTTAGCTGACACTCTGGGATTCTTCTTTACCTCATGCAGCATTCTGCGCTGTGCTCTTGCAGTCATTTTTACAGGACGACCGCGCCTAGGGAGAGTAGCAACAGTGCTAAACTTTCTCCATTTGTAGACAGTCTGTCTTACCGTGGACACATGAACATCAAGGCTTTTGGAGATACTTTTGTAACCCTTTCCAGCTTCATGCAAGTCAACAATTCTTGATCGTAGGTCTTCTGAGAGCTCTTTTCTGTGAGGCATGGTTCACATCAGACAGTGCTTCTTGAAACCAGTAAACCCAAAACAGGTATGTGTTTTTTAAGGGCAGGACAGCTGTCAGCAACACATCCAATATCATCACACTGATTGGAGTCAAGGTTGGCTCACTCCTGGCTCCGATTAGCTCTGGGAGAAGTCATTAAGCTAGGGCCTCACATACTTTTTCCTCCCTGCACTGTGAATGTTTACATGTTATGTGCAATTAAACCATGGCAACATCTAATGTTTGTGTAGTATTATGTTCAGCAGACTGTGTTCTTCTATTGTTGTGACTTAGATGACGTTCAGAGCACATTTTATGCCCAATTCATGCAAAACTCCACGTAATCCCAAGGGGTTCACATACTTTTTCTTGCAACTGTATATAGATATATATATCTATATATATATATTTTTTTTCATTCTTATAGATGGATTGATATTATCTTGAGGATCAATATGAAAATACATCCCAAGTAGAAAGCAGAAAACCCATGGAATAAGTAACGTCATGTTTTTTAACTCTGTCATATGTACAATTGTAAATTCCAGTGTTTTTGATTTAATGGAGGATTTTAACAAAAATTATAACAAAAAAAAACTATTAGTTTTATATACAGGTATATGTTTTATGAAAGTTGAAAAAACTTGTGGAGTGCATATTTAAATGTCCCATTTGTCTTCTGTGTTACATTGTGAGAGCCACTCATAATGCACGTAGCAAGTGTGCAGACCCAGAGACTCAACCAAGAGATCTCACAAACAGAGTCCCCAAGAAATAGAAGAAATTGTCAAATGGTTTGATGCTTCAGCATCTACCAAAAAAATGAAATATCATTCTTGGGTGGACTGACCCTTCATCCATCCATCCAAACACGGTCAACACCAGTTGCTGGGCTTTGTGATCATGCATCCTCCATATGTTAAAAAGAGTGTAATTAGCATAGCCACAGTTGATCCAGAGGAAGGCAAAAAAACCCAGCAATGCATGTTCCAATTTGCTCCTGCAGGG
Source organism: Staurois parvus (assembly GCF_062004578.1). NCBI lineage: Eukaryota > Metazoa > Chordata > Amphibia > Anura > Ranidae > Staurois > Staurois parvus. The sequence continues at coordinate 441,929 of NW_028318584.1, read as the reverse complement.
GAGAAAAATCCTTCCTGATCCCCCGAGAGGCAATCGGATATTCCCTGGATCAACTTTATCTATAAATGTTAGTATCCAGTTATATTCTGTGTATCCAAGAAACAATCCAGGACTTTTTTTAAAGCAATCCACTGAGCTGGCCAGAACCAACTCTTGAGGGAGTCTATTCCACATTTTCACAGCTCTCACTGTGAAGAAACCTTTCCATGTTTGGAGATTACATTTCTTTTCCTCCAGACATAAAGAGTGCCCCCTAGCCCTATGTGATGACCTCAGGATGAATACCTCTACACCGAGATCACTATATGAACCACTGATGTATTTATACATGTTGATCAGATCCCCCTTAATCTCCTCTTCTCAAGAGAGAATGAATTCAGTTCCTCTAATCTTTCCTCATAGCCGAGCTCCTCCATGCCTCTTATCAGTTTGGTTGCCCTTCTCTGTACTTTCTCCAGTTCCCCAATGTTCTTTTTTGTAAATTGGTGCCCAAAACTGAACTGCATATTCCAGATGAGGTCTTACTAATGATTTGTACCGGGGTAATATGATATCTCTCTCTGGGGTCTATACCTCTTTTAATACAAGAGAGGATTTTGCTAGTTTTAGAAACCGGAGCTTGGCATTGCATTCCATTATTAAGCTTGTGATCTACCAGAACCCCCAGATCCTTCTCCACCATTGATTCCCCCAGTTTTACCCCCCTAGTATGTATGATGCATGCATATTCTTAGCCCCCAAGTGCATAACCTTACATTTATCAACATTAAACCTCATTTGCCACATAGTTGCCCAATTACACAGTGCATTGAGCAAGGATGTATTTACCACAAGGCAAACAAGGCATTTGCCTAGGGCGGCATTTTTTCAGGGGGGCAGCAGAATTTTTCAGGGGGGCAGCACCGCCCCCCGAAAGAAGAGATGTAAAAAAGGACACATGCAGCATGGTAACCAGATGGGATCTGAGAGAGGCTGCAGGCTACTTGATGGTGTAAGCAGATCCTGCCTCTTGTTCCCGGGGATGTCTGGAGCTGTGAAGGTGAGTGTCTTATCTCTCGCTGGGGTGGGGTGGGGGGTTGCCAGTGTGTATGGGGCAGTGGTAGTGGAAGGCTCTCTCTGGTGGGGCTGGGGAGGGGTGTTGTTGGTCAATGTCAGGCTCTTATCGTGGGGGAGGGGGGTGTTTGTCAGTGTCAGGGTCTCTCCGTAGGTGGGTGGGGGAGCCAATTTTTGTGTTGCCTAGGGCAGCACAAAACCTAAATACTCCACTGGCATTGAGGTTGGCTTGTAAATTGGAGACATCCTGTAAGGACGTTATTCCACTGCACAGCTTGGTGTCATCTGCAAAGACTGAAATGGGATTGTTAATCCCAGACCCTATATTGTTTATAAATATATTGTAATGGTCCCAACACTGAACCTTGGGGTACACCACTGATGACCCCAGACCATTCAGAGTATGAATCATTAACCATTGCTCTTTGAATACGATCTTTTAGCCAGTTTTCTATCCATTTACATACGGGTTTTTCCAAGCCTGTAGACTTTACTTCACATATTAGCCGTGTGTGGGGAACTGTGTCAAACACTTTTGCAAAATCCAAGTATACCACGTCCACCGCCACCCCTCTGTCCAAGTATACCACGTCCACCGCCACCCCTCTGTCCAAGTATACCATGTCCACCGCCACCCCTCTGTCCAAGTATACCACGTCCACCGCCACCCCTCTGTCCAAGTATACCACGTCCACCGCCACCCCTCTGTCCAAGTATACCATGCCCACCGCCACCCCTCTGTCCAAGTATACCACGTCCACCGCCACCCCTCTGTCCAAGTATACCACGTCCACCGCCACCCCGTTGTCCAAGGTTTTCTCACCTCCTCATAAAAAGAAATCAGATTTGTTTGACAACTTCTGTCTTTCATGAATCCATGCTGTCTGTTGCTTAAAATATTTTTTTCCAGCAAGAAGTCATCTATGTGGTCTTTTTTTAAACTCCCCAGTATCTTCCCAACTATAGATGTTAAACTAATAGGTCTATAATTACTTGGTAAATATTTTGACCAATTTTTAAATATTGGCACCACATTGGCCTTATGCCAATCCAGTGGTACTATGCCAGTCATTAAAGAGTCCCTAAAAATGAGAAACAATGGCTTTGAATTGACATAGCTCAATTCTTTAAGGCCCCGTGGGTGTATGTCATCCAGTCCAGGTGCTTTATTCACCTTTATTCTGTTTAAATATTTTTGGATCATATCAATTGTGAGCCAATGTGGATCATCTGGAGTTGTGTCAATACCATGCCCATTATGGACAAGAGCTCCCCCATGCTCCTTTGTGTACACAGAGCTGAAGAAGGTATTTCATAAATTTGCCTTCTCTTTGATACGTAGTTACAAATTTATAAAATTTGATAGGTTAAATAAATATACTAGTCCATTCAGGGGCTTTCTGATAACTCATGGGGTCCCCGGGCAATAGGGGATCATGGGGCCCCTGTGTCCTTGCCCAAACTAAAAAAATAATAGAAAAATGAAGCAAGTGCTAATCCTAAAACCAAATGTATAAAATAAGCAGCTGAACACACTAAAAGGTAAACCAAAAAGCCTTCAGATAAATCGATAAATAGATACTGGTGCAGCGCTAGTATTAAACAGAAATAACCAATTTTTGTCTTATAAACGTATGTATGGGATAAATGCGTTTTGCATATAATATGTAATAAACATCAATGATAACAATAATAATCTAAAAGTGAACAAATAAATTAAAGTGTAGATGTTTATGAGAAACGCATAATCGTGACATGCGTGGTGGTAATATAATGTCCAAAATTTCTTGGACTGGTGTGGATCTTCAAATGACTTTCGTAAAGTCCCAGAGTATTATTTCTCCTTAAGTGGATGTATTAAACATACAGAGTGCGCACTCACCAGATGCATTAATCAAAAGAGCGTTGTATACTGTACTCCTGGTATACGCGGGTCTCTTCCCTCCAATCAGCTCTCACTGAGCTCTGCAGAGTGTAATTTTCAGAGTTGGGAGATCCTGTGTAAATTCTTAACTTTGAATGGATTTACAGGAGATATGGTACAGATAAACAGGTACAACTTATGCAGAAGGCTTTCTCTCTTCTCTCTGTATCACCTGAGGCCAGTCACTTCACTAGGTATATTTAAGGGTTTACAACCACTTTAAAGTGGTTTTAAATGCTCAAGATTTTTTTTTACCTTCATGCATTCTATAAATGAAGGTAAAAAATCTTTCTGTGTGCAGCAGTGCCCCCAGCCCTCTCAATACTTTCCTGAACCCCCTAGAGACCCAGCGATGTGCATGACAGCTTTGGCTGTCTCGGGTCTCTGCCTCCTCATTGGATAATACAGCAAGTGGGAGCCACAGCCCCCCCCCCACACACACACAGTACCCCCAATACTCACCTGTTCCAGCCATATGCACGAGAGCCTTGGCTGTCCTGGGACTTCCTCTCCTCACTGGCTGACACGGCAGCGGGAGCCATTGACTCCCGCTGCTGTCAATCACAGCCAGTCAGCCAATAAGGAGAGAGAGGCGGTGCGGCTCCATCTGTGAATGGATACCTGCAGTGGTGTATTTAGGTTTCGTGCTGCCCTAGACAACACAAAAATCGGCTCCCCCACCCACCCACGGAGAGACCCTGACACTGAAAACACCCCCCTCCCCCACGATAAGAGCCTGACATTGACCAACAACACACCCACCCCAGGCCCACCAGAGAGAGCCTTCCACTACCACTGCCCCATACACACTGGCAACCCCCCCACCCTGGCAAGAGAGAAGACACTCACCTTCACAGCTCTGGACATCCCCGGGAACAAGAGTCAGGCTCTGCATACACCATTAAGCAGCCTCTAGCCTCTCTCAGATCCCACCTGATTACCATGCTGCGTGTGTCCTTTCTTCCAGCAATTCCTTTGGGGGGCAGTGCTGCCCCTCAGAAAAATGCTGCTGCCCCCCTGAAAAATGTAGCTGCTCCCCTGAAAAATGCTGCTGCCCCCCTGAAAAAATGGCGCCCTAGGCAAATGCCTTGTTTGCCTTGTGGTAAATACGCCCCTGGATCAGGGGCGGACTGACAACTCATGGGGCCCCCAGGCAATAAGGGATCATGGGGCCCCTGTGTCCTTGCCCAAACTCAAAAGTCTATGAAAAAGGTACCAGGGGCATCTCAAGGGGGCCTCCGCTGACCCCGGGCCCTCGGGCAGTGCCCGAGTTTCCAAACGGTCAGTCCGCCCCTGCCCTGGATACATGGAGGAGCTGGTGCCCCCATAGCAAGCTGCTTGCTGTGGGGGCACCTGACAAGAAGAGGGAACTAGGAGAGTCTGCGGGGGGCCCAAGAAGAGGAGGATCCAGGCTGCTCTGTGCGAAAGCAGGTAAGTATAGGCATGTTTGTTATTTTCCAAAAAAAAGAAAAAAACCCTTTCAAATAACTTTAAGGGGAAGCGGCTCTTGGGGTGGTAAAAATGAGGCTCAGCTGTGTCATTTTGCAGCCACCCATTCGCATGCCCTAAGAGATGAGGATGAATATAAACTTCTCCATAAAAAAAAAATGGCTTCCAGGGAAAATAGATAATGGTTCAAAATGTGTACTCACTTAAAACACATTATAGTTTCCTTTGTAAAGCAGATATGCAGATAAAGAAACCAGATCGCTATATCGCTATATAAATATGTAATTATGTATCTCTTTCCAAGTTGGGCTGATAGTGGCCCTTTAATCCGCTAACAAAAGTGTTCGGGCTCCCTGCAATCAATATTTAACTGTTGTGTGCTGTGCTCATGTAAGGGGTGATAAGTCAGCGCTGTTGACATTTATTTCAAATGCACTAATGACTCTACATCAGAGAGCAGTGAATAAAAGGCAGTCGTAATGCACAAAGATAAAAATGATGTGCTGGAAAAAGAAAGAATGAAAGATGAAAGGCTTGAATTGGATCAGACAGCCCCATTTATGGCGTCTCTACCGGCGCTTAAGGTGCATTGAGTGTATCATGAGCAGCTTCATTTTAGGGAGGTGTCCACTCATTTTTTTTTAATAAGATGGAATGAAAAATGATTTTATGCATTTGCTTTACAAAGAACACTAAGGAAGCTGGTTATGTTTGGGAATTTTGCTGCAGCAACACACAATTCCAGTTCGAATCCCATTCATTTCTAGGTGGCCTGATTATATAGTCCAGCTGCAGCATTGTATCGTGCACACTTGTCCATGTTGGGTGAATATTCTGATTCTCGAGAGCTCTGCCCTTAGATTGCATTACATATAAGGCTGCTTTCACTCTGATCCCTTTTTCTTCTGCTGTTGCGTTAAAAATCAACTTACAAAGCAGGGATGGACTGACAACTCATGGGGCCCCCGGGCAATAGGGGATCATGGGGCCCCTGTGTCCTTGCTCTGCCCCCAGCTACATCACAAACCTGGTCTCAAAATATCAGCCAAACTGCTCCCAAGACCTTCTGCTCCCTAGTTCTCGTGTGAACCTCCTTGCATGCTCGCCTCCAGGACTTCTCCCGAGCTTCTCCCATCTTATGGAACTTGCTACCCAAATCTGTCCGGCTATCTCCTAATCTAACCACCTTTAAACAATCCCTGAAAACCTTTCTCTTTAACCGCTTCCCGACTGCCCTATAGCAGAGGTACTGCTACAGGGCGGCAGGAATGCACGAAATCACGTATATATACGAGATTTTGTACCTCTGGGTAGGGAGCGGGCACACACGTGCGCGCTCCCTACCAGAGCCGCTATTGGCTCCTCGGCATGTCAATCACTGGGTCCCAGCAGACGATTCTTGGTTGGGACCAGGGGCGGACTGACCATTCGAGCACTCGGGCACTGCTCGAGGGCCCGGGGTCAGTAGGGGGCCCCATGAAATGCCCCTGGTACCTTTTACATAGGCTTTTTTGAGTTTGGGCAAGGACACAGGGGCCCCATGATCCTCTATTGCCCGGGGGCCCCATGAGTTGTCAGTCCGCCCCTGGCTCCCCCTAATACTTATCTGAACCAAATCTCGATCCAGCGATGTGCCTGAGAGCAGCAACTCTCAGGGCTCTCTCCCTGGAGAGAGGCTTGCTATGGGGGCACTTAGCAGGGGGTCAGAGTCAGGAACTGTGGTGGAGGACCTAAGAAGAGGAGGATTTTTTAATAGGTTTTTTTGTGTGGGCAAGGACACAGGGGTCCCATGATCCCCTATTGCCCAGGGGCCCCATGAGTTGTCAGTCCGCCCCTGGTTTGGACCAGGTGATCATCAGCAGAACTGTGTGTAAACTGTGTGTAAACAACACAGATCTCTCCCCTGTCATCTGATGGAACTCCCTACCCAAATCTGTCCGGCTATCTCCTAATCTAACCACCTTTAGACAATCCCTGAAAACCTTTCTCTTTAACTGCTTCCTGACTGCCTTATAGCAGAAGTACTGCTACCGGGCGGCAGGGATGCGCAATGTCATGCAATGTACAACATTGCATGACTGCGCAATTGTCAGTTAAAGTGACGCAGCGTCGTATTGCAAAAAATGGCTTGGTCAGGAAGGGGGGTAAATCTTCTGGAGGGCAATTGGTTAAAGAAGCCTATCCTGCTTCTACCTAGTAAACCGCCATTTATTTCCTCCATCAGCTCATCCCCCCCCCCCCCCCCCCCCCCCCCACAGCTATTACCTTTTGTATCACTCAACCCTTCCTCCTAGATTGTAAGCTCTATCGAGCCGGGCCCTCTGGTTCCTCTTGTACCTAATTGTATTGTAATTGTACTGTCTCCCTTTATATTGTAAAGCACTGCGCAAACTGCTGGCGCTACATAAATCTGTATAATTATATTGATATAATAAAAAGAAAAATGTGTGACCATGTATTCCTATGGGACTCTTCACACTGATCAGTTGCAGGTCTGGTGCGTTTTTGAAAATCTTGCTTGTGACCAAGTCGGAATCGCACCGATATGACTGCTGTAATTGCGGACAAAAGGGTGTGGCTTGCCATGCGATTTGCAAGTTGCATGGTATGGCAAATCACATGCCAAGTTGCACCTCGGCCTTATGGTAAAAAATGTTTAGGCATCGGTTTTGGCCTCTCACCCCACCTTTTACTGACCTGAGCCCTCATTTGATCCAGCACTATGCAAGTCTTCAGCTCCTCTCTCCCCTCACCGTGTCTTACTGGCCTTGCTGGAGCACTGAGAGCCATGGGCTCCCACTGCTGTCAATCAAAGCCAGTGATGAGGTAGTAGGGGGTGGGGCTGAGTCCCGCTTTCTGTGTCTATGGACGCAGCAGCTGGGCTTAGGAGTGAGCAGCTTCCAATGGGGGCGCTGGACAAAGAGGAGCAGGGAAGAGGAGATTTGGGAGCACTCTGTGCAATTTCAGAGCAGTTACGTATAGAACGCATCTGGACTGCGTTTCTATAGTGTAAACCGTCTCTAAAGGGGGGGGTGTCCATTCCCTCAACTCAGGTCATAAATTACACTCAGCTCCCTGCTCTATTTTGTGCTGTGAATGAAACCAGATCCCCACCCCCTGCCTTCTGAAAATTTGAAATGCTGTGTAACCTGTGCACTTTGAACTACTGTGGATATGAAATGGCTGCAGATAAAAAGGTACAGCTTATGTAGGAGGATTTATTTTATCTTTGTGTGTCACCTAGGCTAGTCACTTTACTGAGCATATGTAAGGGTTTACAACCATTTCAAGTACATATTTTGAAATGGGCATCTTCACACTTATGCATTACTGTAACACTCATTAAAATGCGTGTCCTAATGTGTGTTACTCAGCAACATGCATACCACGTAGGGTGTATTGGACCATCTTTTCTCAATGAGCTAATACAGTAGTGGACAATTCACCTTCACTATGTGAAAATTCAATGTGCTATGATACATTGCTGTAGAAAAAATGGGTCATGGTCAGTTTTGGCTGTGCTGGCAACTCAAAATTAACTGATTATCTAATACACATTAAAGTGTTACTAAACCCAGGACCCTTCATTCACTATATCTGGTCTCCCAGGACCCTACATTCACTATATCCGCTCTCCCAGGACCCTGCATTCACTATATCTAGTCTCCCCGGACCCTGCATTCACTATATCCGCTCTCCCAGGACCCTGCATTCACTACATCTGGTCTCCCAAGACCCTGCATTCACTATATCTGGTCTCCCAGGACCCTGCATTCACTATATCCAGTCTTCCCGGACCCTGCATTCACTATATCTTGCTCTCCCCGGACCCTGCATTCACTATATTCGGTCTCCCAGACCCTGTATTCATTATATCTGATCTCCCCGGACCCTGCATTCACTATATCCACTCTCCCCGGACCCTGCATTCACTATATCTGGTCTCCCAGAACCCTGCATTCACTATATCTGGTCTCCCGGACCCTGCATTCACTATATCTGGTCTCCCTGGACCCTGCATTCTCTATATCTGGTCTCCCAGGACCCAGCATTCACTATATCTGGTCTCCCCGGACCCTGCATTCACTATATCTGGTCTCCCTGGACCCTGCATTCACTATATCTGGTCTCCCACAGTACACACAACATGGAAATGCAATTATTTTAGTAAATATAAACTGCTAAATACCTTTTCTCTTCAGCAGTTAGAGCAGTCTTGTGACTTCTATCAGTGTCCAACTGAGCACAAGCTAAAGCTTGTAGGAGGACTTTTCTTTCTCCTCTAGGAGGACCAGTACTGATTGGCCCTGTGCTGATCACATGCACTCTCCCAAGAAAAAAAAAGAACCTCTCTAGCACTACACACCAAACTGAGCATGTGCAAAATGCCTATGGTTCAGTCTATCTTATCAGGAGATAAGAGGTGGTTGCTTGAAAAAGAGGTGGAACAGATCAAACAGTCTTTTTACACAATGCAGAGGATCAACCCCTTATGTTCCACAGTGAGTATAACAAGCATGCTTTACTGCATCTACAGACTGATTTTACTGTTGTGGGTTTAGTAACACTTTAACATAACAAATAATAGATTTTTTCCCAAGGCTAATTAGGCTTTCCTATTGTCTTGCAACAAATATTTTTTTTCCTTTTAAATCCTTTTAAAAAAAAGACATAACAATACAAAAAAAAGAACAAAAATGTTTTTATTTTCAGCTTTGACCCGTGTTAGTTTTAAAACAACTATTATTACTGTAAATAAAAAGTAGAAATGTTAAAAACATAATGACACTGAAATTACAGTTCTGCACAAGAATTTATTAAGTGAAACAGATGCTTTTTTCAATTTGTACATTTTTGTAATATGACACAAAAAATTACAAACTATAAAACAAATGAAAAAAAACCATTAATGGCTAAAAGATAGAAATAATATAAAAGAAGGCTATGGAGAGAAAGAAGGAGTTTATTAGGACTGATTCCAGTTAAGTAAGGGTCAATACGGGGTTAAACGGTAATAAATTGTAATTACCTAATATGCATTTATTTATTATTTCATTTTTTCTACTCAAAGGTCACCCCTTTGATCTGCAGATTAATGGAACAGAGTAAATACAATGTAACAATAATGATACATTGTCTTCGAATTCTATTATATACTGTGTGTATTATGTTTACAGTAATTAGTGGGAAGCAGAGTTTATTCGTGTTGGTCCAGGTAGGCAGCAAGTTCAAAGAATTATTATATCTAGAGATGGGCTAGATCAGTGGTGGGCAACCTTTTTTTTCAACTGAGCCAAATCTCGCCAAAACCACGATTGAAATTTATTTTGAGAGCCACATTTTTAAAACTGAAAATACATCTCCCATATAGTAATTCATCCCCCATAGTAATTCATCCCCCATATAGTAATTCATCCCCCATAGTGTAATTCATCCCCCATAGTAATTCATCCCCCATATAGTAATTCATCCCCCATCGTAATTCATCCCCCATAGTAATTCATCCCCCATAGTAATTCATCCCCCATAGTAATTCATCCCTCATAGTAATTCATCCCCCATATAGTAATTCATCCTCCATATAGTAATTCATCCCCCATATAGTAATTCATCCCCTATAGTAATTCATCCCCCATAGTAATTCATCCCCCATATAGTAATTCATCCCCCATAGTAATTCATCCCCCATATAGTAATTCATCCCCCATAGCAATTCATCCCCCGTATAGTATTTCATCCCTCGTATAGTATTTCATCCCCGTATAGTATTTCATCCCCCATATAGTATTTCATCCCCCATATAGTATTTCATCCCCCATATAGTAATTCATCTCCCATATAGTATTTCATCCACATATAGTAATTCATCCCCCATATAGTATTTCATCCCTCATATAGTAATTCATCCCTCATATAGTATTTCATCCCCCCATATAGTATTTCATCCCTCATATAGTATTTCATCCCCCCATATAGTATTTCATCCCTCATATAGTATTTCATCCCCCATATAGTATTTCATCCCCCATATAGTAATTCATCCCTCATATAGTATTTCATCCCTCATATAGTAATTCATCCCTCATATAGTATTTCATCCCTCATATAGTATTTCATCCCCCCATATAGTATTTCATCCCTCATATAGTATTTCATCCCCCATATAGTATTTCATCCCCCCATATAGTATTTCATCCCCCCATATAGTATTTCATCCCTCATATAGTATTTCATCCCCCCATATAGTAATTCATCCCTCATATAGTAATTCATCCCTCATATAGTATTTCATCCCCCCATATAGTATTTCATCCCCCCATATAGTATTTCATCCCCCATATAGTATTTCATCCCTCATATAGTATTTCATCCCCCCATATAGTAATTCATCCCTCATATAGTAATTCATCCTCATATAGTATTTTCATCCCTTATATAGTATTTCATCCCCCCATATAGTATTTCATCCCTCATATAGTATTTCATCCCCCCATATAGTATTTCATCCCTCATATAGTATTTCATCCCCCCATATAGTATTTCATCCCTCATATAGTATTTCATCCCCCCATATAGTAATTCATCCCTCATATAGTATTTCATCCCTCATATAGTAATTCATCCCTCATATAGTATTTCATCCCTCATATAGTATTTCATCCCCCCATATAGTATTTCATCCCTCATATAGTATTTCATCCCCCCATATAGTATTTCATCCCCCCATATAGTATTTCATCCCCCCATATAGTATTTCATCCCTCATATAGTATTTCATCCCCCCATATAGTAATTCATCCCTCATATAGTAATTCATCCCTCATATAGTAATTCATCCCTCATATAGTATTTCATCCCCCCATATAGTATTTCATCCCTCATATAGTATTTCATCCCCCATATAGTATTTCATCCCTCATATAGTATTTCATCCCCCCATATAGTATTTCATCCCCTCATATAGTATTTCATCCCTCATATAGTATTTCATCCCTCATATAGTATTTCATCCCCCCATATAGTATTTCATCCCTCATATAGTATTTCATCCCCCATATAGTATTTCATCCCTCATATAGTATTTCATCCCCCCATATAGTAATTCATCCCTCATATAGTATTTCATCCCTCATATAGTAATTCATCCCTCATATAGTAATTCATCCCTCATATAGTATTTCATCCCCCCATATAGTATTTCATCCCTCATATAGTATTTCATCCCCCCATATAGTATTTCATCCCCCATATAGTATTTCATCCCTCATATAGTAATTCATCCCTCATATAGTAATTCATCCCTCATATAGTATTTCATCCCCCATATAGTATTTCATCCCTCATATAGTATTTCATCCCCCCATATAGTATTTCATCCCTTATATAGTATTTCATCCCCCCATATAGTATTTCATCCTCATATAGTATTTCATCCCCCCATATAGTATTTCATCCCTCATATAGTATTTCATCCCCCATATAGTATTTCATCCCCCCATATAGTATTTCATCCCCCCATATAGTAATTCATCCCTCATATAGTAATTCATCCCTCATATAGTATTTCATCCCTCATATAGTATTTCATCCCCCCATATAGTATTTCATCCCCCCATATAGTAATTCATCCCTCATATAGTAATTCATCCCTCATATAGTAATTCATCCCTCATATAGTATTTCATCCCCCCATATAGTATTTCATCCCTCATATAGTATTTCATCCCCCCATATAGTATTTCATCCCTCATATAGTATTTCATCCCCCCATATAGTATTTCATCCCTCATATAGTATTTCATCCCCCCATATAGTAATTCATCCCTCATATAGTATTTCATCCCTCATATAGTAATTCATCCCTCATATAGTATTTCATCCCCCCATATAGTATTTCATTCCTCATATAGTATTTCATCCCCCCATATAGTATTTTCATCCCCCCATATAGTATTTCATCCCTCATATAGTATTTCATCCCCCCATATAGTATTTCATCCCCCCATATAGTAATTCATCCCTCATATAGTAATTCATCCCTCATATAGTAATTCATCCCTCATATAGTATTTCATCCCCCATATAGTATTTCATCCCTCATATAGTATTTCATCCCCCCATATAGTATTTCATCCCCTCATATAGTAATTCATCCCCCATATAGTAATTCATCCCCCATATAGTATTTCATCCCCCATATAGTATTTCATCCCCCATATAGTATTTCATCCCTCATATAGTATTTCATCCCCCACAGTACTATTCCCCCCCCCCCTTCTAGTAAGCCAAGTCCCCCGTGTCAATTCACTTACCTTTTGCGTTCCTCTCGCTGTCTTCCCGCGCCGTTCGGGTCTTCAGGGCGGACTGTGAGAGGAGCCTAGCTCCCCTCCCCTCACGTTCGGCACGCTGCCCTGCCTACACACATCCTGACAGCCACATCCGCGGGCCGGATTAAAAGGTCCGCGCGGACTTTTGGGGCTGCCAACCGAGAGGAGGGAGGGGAGCGGCCGACCGAGAGGAGGGAGGGGAGCGGCCGACCGAGAGGAGGGAGGGGAGCAGGCGCCCGGCACACAGAAGAGCCGCATTAGAGTGGGTAAAGAGCCGCATGTGGCTCGCGAGCCGCGGCTTGCCGACCACTGGGCTAGATGTTCGAGTCGACATCCGCCGTTCGTGTGTTCGGCACATATACACACACAGGGCTTTTTTTCAGCGGGAATGCGGGGAAATGCAGCTCCGGCACCTCCAGCACTGAATGAATGTAATGGAAAGGGGGTGCTGGAGGGTCTATTTTCACTGGTGGGAATCTATTTTTGCATGGGGTTCTATTGTTGCTGGAGGGATTCTTAAAGTGTTACTAAACCCACAACAGTAAAATCAGTCTGTATAGGCAGTAAAGCATGCTTGTTATACTCACTGTGGAACCTAAGGGGTTAATCCTCTACATTGTGTAAAAAGGGTGTTTGATCCTCTTTTCTCTGATCCTCCCCTTCTTCCATTGTCCCCTAAATATCTCTTGATAGAACTGAGGTTTGAAGTCACTATGCACATGCTCAGTTTGGTGTGTACTACTAGAGAGTTTTTTTCTTTTTCTTGGTAGAATGCATGTGATCAGCACAGGGCCAATCAGCACTGTCCAGACAGGGGGTCAGCAGTCCTGCATCCTCCTAGAGGAAAAAGAAAACTCCTCCTACAAGCTTTAACTAGTGCTCTGCTGGACACTGATAGAAGTCACAAGACTGCTATATACTGCTGATGAGAAAAGGTATTTAGCAGTTCATATGTACTAAAATAATTGCATTTCCATGTTGTGTGTACTGTGGGAGACCAGATATAGTGAATGCAGGGTCCTGGGAGACCAGATATAGTGAATGCAGGGTCCTGGGAGACCAGATATAGTGAATGCAGGATCCTGGGAGACCAGATATAGTGAATGCAGGGTCCTGGGAGACCAGATATAGTGAATGCAGGGTCCTGGGAGACCAGATATAGTGAATGCAGAGTCCTGGGTTTGTAACACTTTCATTTACTGGGAGGGATCTCATGTTGAGGGAGGAGTCTATTGTTGCTGGCTGCTGGAGGGCCTGTTGATGCTGGCTGCTGGGAGATCTGTTTTTGCTACTGGGGGTATATGATTGTTGGGGTCGATCTGGTGTGGTATTTTGTTGTGGGGGGTCCATTGTTGCTGGCTGCAGAGGTGTACTGTATTTTACAGCTTTTCTTGTTATCAATAACACATTACATACAAATTACATAGCACCACAAAATGATACTTGGTTCTGTATTCTCTAAAAGAGGCGGTACTGGGAAGTGAGTAGGGGGTGGAACCAAGGGACGGTGCTCAGAGGTGGGTAGGGGGTGGAACCAAGGGACTGTGCTCAGAGGTGGGTAGGGGGTGGAGACAAGGGGTGACTAAAAAGGTGGTGAGTTTCTGCACCTATTCTCTGAGAAATAAAGCCATATATATATATATACACACAAACACTACAATAAATGTAAACAAACAGGGCAGTGGGTGGTGTCAGTAGAGCCGTGGCTGGTGTCAGTAGACCAGTGTCAGTAGGGTAGTGAATGGTGTCATTAGAGCTTTGGATGGTGTCAGTAGGACAGTGGGTGGTGTCAGAAGAGCAGTGGATGGTGTCATTAGAGCAGTGACCAGTGTCAGTAGAGCAGTGTCAGTAGGGCAGTGAATGGTGTCATTAGAGCTTTGGACAGTGTCAGTAGGGCAGTGGGCGGTGTCAGTAGGGCAGTGTCAGAAGAGCAGTGGCCGGTGTCAGTAGGGCAGTGTCAGTAGGGCAGTGGGCAGTGTCAGTAGAGCAGTGACTGGTGTCAGAAGGACAGTGGATGGTGTCAGTCAATAGAGCAGTGGACAATGTCAGCAGGACAACGGACATTGTCAGTAGGACAGAGGATGGTGTCAGTGATTTTTGTTTTTTACAATATTATTTTTTACAATGTTTCTTTTTATTATAAAAAAAATGGGAGCCCTGTTGGGGGACTTTTGTGAAATTTCAGGGGTCTAAACAGACCCCTGATATCTCACTAATGTCGGGCTCGATGTTCGAGTCAAGTTGCTGTTCACGCTCCGTACCCCACAATGCATTGCACTCTGACAGTGCATTGTGATTGGCCAAAGCAATGCACCTGACCACAGGTCAGGTGCAATGCTTTGGCCAATCACAGTGCATGATGACGTCACAAGGTGTGAGGTCACCCGGTTGATGTCACCTGGTGGCCCCACCCCTTAGATATTTAAGAACTGTCAGGCCAGTGCAGCTCTCAGATGGCCGGGAGCCAACAACGAGAGCTGAGTGCTTTTTTTTTTTATTATTATTTTGAGTCGAAGGTAGCGGCGGGCATCATGATTGACATTGGATCTACTTCGGGGGATGTTTTTAATTTTTGTTTTTAATAAAGAACTTGTCAAAGACTGTCCTCTGTAATTTTTTACACTTTTTTGTGAATGAGTAGCGGTATCATGTACTCCATACTCATTCACATGGGGGGGGCTGGGATCTCGGGGCTTCCAGATTCCGATAAGCCCCTTACCCGCAGACCCCCACAACCACTGGCCATGGGGAAGAGGCCCTTGTCCCCATCAATAAGGTGCTTTGGGGGGGAGCCCCCCTGCTCCAAAGCACCCCCCCTAGCGTTTAAATTAAGCTAAAAAAAATGCTGGAAAAACGCTGGCTATAAAAAGGTTGGTAAGAGCATATTTAGTAGCATTTTAGTAGTGTTCAGAAGCATTTAGGAGCATTAGCGTTTTATTAGAATTGTATGCGGATCTCCTGCTATCTGTTTCTGCCCACTTCAGTGCACCTCCACCAGAGAAAAAAATAAAAAGCTAGAAAACAGCTGTTAGGAGCATTTTGGTAGCTTTTAGCAGCGTTTAGGAGTGCTTAGCATTTTTTTTGCTCGAAAAACGCTCCACAAAACTCTACAAAAACTATTTTTTTTAATCTCCTACATGCTGAAGCTCAACAAATACTCATAGCCTAAAGTAGTGTGCATGGACACATAGGATAACACTATTTAGCTTCTAGAATCAGAAAAAATGCTAATAACAGCTTCTAAAAGCTTTAACCTCCCTAGCGGTCTGATTATGTCCATATTTCTGTGCTCAAAGCGGTACATTTGTTTGCATGGAAATATGTATTTTTTTTATTGTATGCCTGTCATTTTTAGGAATAACTCACTGAAATCTGTCTGAACAAGAGTCTAGTAAACATCCGGGTATGTTACAATTTGAAACACGAAATCATAAATTATAATTTAATAAATAATCATAAAAAATAATAATTTAATAATAATAAATTTAATTCAATAATATAATCAAACCAAAAACACTGAAATGTGAAATATAGCGCCAAGTTCACACATCACTGAGCAAAGTCGCAAAATTGTTTTCAGTGTCTGATGAAGAATTTCCCCACAAATCATTATCACTCAATTCTGCAAGTGGTTCTGATTTACGATCGCTGTTCTCTAGCTGGTCTAAAACCGCTTTTGACCTAAAGGGACGCTTTTTGGATGCCATGGACGTTTCTAAGTTTCCAGGCAGAAAGAACAGTAAAAATGCAGGCAGGGCACAGGACAAAGCACTCGGGACAAAATGTATGTGAAATGGGTTGATACAGTAATGTTATACTATGTGATTTTAGTGAATGTCACTTTTTGTCATTTTCAAATTTCCTGCCGTTCCATCCCCCGTACGTCCCGAAGCTCGCAGGGGACGGAACCCAGATGACAGATGCCGGCATCCGATGGAGGACATTGCCGGGGACACTGCAGGAGGGACATCGCGGGAGCGCAGGACATGGTAAGAGAAGAAGAGATCCCGGAGCAGCGCTGCATGGTAAGCCCGAGTGTAGCTCGGGGTTACTGCTTGTGGTACTGAAACTTTACCCCGAGCTACACTCGGGAATACCGCCACAGAGGTTAAAAAACACTAGTGTGCATGGCACCTTAAAACAGTAAGAACAAATAGGTGATTATTTACGATACACAGTGCTTTACCAAACTGAATGTCATTTATTTATGGTTTACATCTACTTTAGGCTAACTGCAATTTTTGCGGAGAATTTTTAGACATCCCCCAGCTACTTTTTACTGCCCAACACCTATTGGGACCCCAAAAATTGAGACAGTCTCAGGTCTGTTAAGAAATCTTTCCATCTGTGTCCAATATCTGATCTCAGCAGCTATTTTTTTGTTCATCTGAAGCAGCAAATATGCTACCGGTGTGCATAATTGTGTTTGAAATCATAAAAAGCAAATTATATTACACACTGACACAGATTTAGCACCGGGGAGATGTGAATAATGTTTCTGTGTGGATCTCTGTATCCTTGTTCTTTTCTGTTTGTGTGTGAGTGTAAACTGTTAGATGTCAGATAGTCGGGATGTATCTCCGTCTCAGATCTGCATCATACATAAACAGCCTGATTAAAACATTTTTAGCCGCGTTTCACAGATGCTTAGAGGCAGAATAGAAAGTCTTTGATGGTGTACTTCAGAGAATGCGCTTCCTGGGTTTAGCGTGTACCATTGTGTGGCACCACGTCTCTGCCCCAATTTTATCTGGGGCTGCATACTCGCTAACAAGAGGGCTCCATAAATTACATTATAATCTACAATCTATTTACACTATTCTGTACAGTAAAGGCAGAGAACTAAAAGACAAAATCCAACGAACTTTAAAATAAAAAAAAAAAAGACCAACAGACTATATACAAGAAAAATTAGAAACAATAGATTTTTAATGGTTAAAGCAGAAGAAAACCCTAACTATAGCAATGAAGCAGCATAGAATGCTAAGTAAATTTAGTTTTTGTCTCCTTCTGTAATCAAGGGAGCAGTGAGTGTTTGTCCTGGTCTGTTCAGGGTTTCACAGGCTGGGAGTTTGATTGCTTCCCTCATCCTCTGGAAGAGGCTTAGGGAGGGAGAAGTAAATATTCAGCCTTAATATTTATCATGTTTCAGTCAGGGGCGGACTGACAACTCATGGGGCCCCGGGGCAATAGGGGATCAAACTCAAAAAAGCTTATGAAAAAGGTACCAGGGGCATCTCATGGGGCCCTCTACTGACACCGGGCCCTCGTGCAGTGCCCGAGTTTTCAATGGTCAGTCTACCCCTGGCTTCAGTCAGCTTTGGAGAAGAGTGTCTAGAAAGGGACTAGAAAGGTGATAAATAGTCTGAAGCACTGGAGATCTGGGTTCTCTCTCCACAGGAGGGTCCGGAGCCTGAGATGCTGCTGCTCTTAGGCAGCACATGGACTATGCTGTTGTTTAGAGGCCTCAGCGGGGTCAGGGCTGATGGTCTGGATGGACCTTTTTAGAAGCTGAGTGCAGGACCTCACCACAAGGCACCTGGTCTAGAGAAGGACCTTCTCATTAAATGGGTCATGTTTGGAGGAAGCTGGAAGATGGCAGCTGTCCTGGAAACCTGTGAATAAAGACCCTAAATTAATCCCTGTGACTATGTAGTGTTTTGGAGATTGGAAAGGGCACCAGCAGTTGTGCATAGGTGCAAGATAACTAAATGCCAAACAGACTTGCCTAATGGTCTTCAGTTCTGCGGTCTTAGACTGCTCAGAGATTTGGCTCATGGTCTTCAGCTGTGAGGCCTTAGACTGCTCAGAGACTTGCCTCATGGTCCCCAGTGGTGTGAACTTAGATGCTCAGAGACTTGCCTCATGGTCTTCTGTTTTGAGACTTTAGACTGTGGAGAGACTTGCCTTGTGGTCCCCAGCAGTGTGACCTTAGACTGCTCAGAAACTTGACCTATGGTCTTCAGGTGTGAGACCTTAGACTGCTCAGAAACCTTTCTCATGGTCCCCAGCTTTGTGACCTTAGACTGCTCAGAGATTTGCCACATGGTCTTCAGCTGTGAAACCTTAGACTGCTCAGAGACTTGCCTTATGGTCTTCAGCTGTGAGACCTTAGACTGCTCAGAAACCTCTCTCATGGTCCCCAGCTGTGTGATCTTAGACTGCTCAGAAACCTCTCTCATGGTCCCCAGCTGTGTGATCTTAGACTGCTCAGAGACTTGCCTCATGCTCTTCAGCTCTGAGACCATAATCTGCTCAGAAATCTGTCTCATGGACCACAGCTGTGAGACATTAGACTGTCCAGCATCCATAAATGCTTAAGAAGAAGACTGTCCTATAATTGCTATGTACTAATCATTATATAGAATCCCATGTCCTAATCTCTCTCCTGTTAAAGTTTCTTCAAGATGTAAATGTTAAATAGACATCCCCTAGACTGTTTTATTGGAGCTGCTGTGAATGGACTGGTGCTTTCCAGCATGGGCAGCCTCTGTACTTTCAGGGAAGAACCAGTTAATAAGCTGCGGTCTGCTCATCATGTGATCCTGCACATGATCCGCTTGAAAATGACTGTGAATTCCAGGAGCTGAGACATCACCAATAGGCTACTATAGCCCATCCATTGTTGGAGCTTCCTCCTCTTCCCTGCAGCAGCTGTTCACTGACCCAAGGGATCTGGAGCTGCAGGATCATGTGACTAGATGGAAGTGGACTGAAAATAGGTAAGCATACACATCTTTTATTGTATGC
Source organism: Staurois parvus (assembly GCF_062004578.1). Classification (NCBI taxonomy): domain Eukaryota; kingdom Metazoa; phylum Chordata; class Amphibia; order Anura; family Ranidae; genus Staurois; species Staurois parvus. Next base: position 422,426 of record NW_028318584.1, on the reverse strand, counting down.
AGAATAGTTAGGAGGAGGGAACATTTTTAAGAACAGCACGGGTTTTAAACCCCAAGACCACTGCAATGGGCTGCACGGATGGTGAAATTGTATCACCAATAAAGGTAAGTGCAGCAGGGGCCACACACCTAGGGAGGGTATAGGGTGTTAGTTTACCTTTTAATTTTTTTCTGAAAAGGTGAGCCAGCCCTTTAAAATTACAGTACATGGATGAAAACAGGAACACCCTACACCTTCCCCATCCCCTGGTCAAGCAGGCTCAAACACTTCCATAGGTACTACTGGATATAATAAACCATTCCCAAATAGTATAGTCCAGGAAGTGTTGGCGATCAGAAGATAAGTTCAATTGTAGATAAACAGAATGAATCCCAATGCTAAAGGGTTTCTTCAGCCTGCTTGAATGTATCTAAAACTCTATACAATGGTTTTGGGGGATTATGTTCATGGGTCAGCCTATAATGACTATATAAAGTGCAATTGATTTTAAAGTTTTGGATACTTTGTCCCTGGGATTTGATAATGCATTTTGTAAATAAAACTTTTTCATTTTAATGTTTCTGAGAGATTTACTTTGAGAGACCACCCACCTTTGAAGTCCAGTTTTTCTTTATCTCCTGATTTGCCCAGATTCATTTCCAGGGGGCAAGCCCTTGACACCTAGGGCTCATAGGAAATGGGTTGAACGATTCAAGTCTGAAAAGTAACAAGTGTGCATGGGACATCGCTAAGAGGAGTGTTTTTGTGTTTTTTTCTCTGGTGTCTTTGGCATGATTGTGCAACATCATGGGTCCTCTTCATGCTTTTTTTACATCAATGGTGGCCAGATTCTGAATTCTGTAGAGACAAGCACCACATTATGATGAAATCCGTGAAATCATGGATCCCCTTCACCGTTTTCCTCCATTGGTGATGAGCACAATGTGAATGCTGTATGACATGGGCTGCTCTCTACAACATTTTCCCATGATTCAAGGGTGGATTGATGACTCACTCCCAGGGTCCAAACAGTACCAGGGGTGTTATCCAAAGAAAACCTTCACATCCCAATTAGAAACTGAATACGCACAATCCTGGACAAATCAGGAGATAAATTAAAATAGGACTCTAAAGGTAGGTGGTCTCTCAAAGAAAATCTCACAGAAACATTAAAATGAAATGACAATCTATCCCCAACTATAAAATCAATTGCATATTATATATTCATTATAGGCTGACCCCTGAACATAATCCCCAGAAAGGACCCCTTCACCCTCTTCCTCCATTGGTGGTGAGCAGATCATCAATGCAGCATGGCATGGGTTGCTCTTTACAGCATTCTCCTTGGACTCCAGGATATCCTGATGGCACACTCCCATGGGGCAGGCCCTCAACAACCTGGTCTCTTAGGAAGTGGGTTGAATAATCCTGGGCATCACTCAAGCCCAAAAAGGGGCAATTTTGCAGGAAACGGTGCTAGGAAAAGTATTTCTGATTTTTTTCCAGTTTAGCAACGTCTCGGCAATCTATTTTTTTTAAGGAAGCTGGAGTCAGAGACACATTTCAACAAAAGTTCTTCTTCAGATACACATTGAATTGAACTGAATGGCGAGAGATTTCTATATTTGTATAAACACCCTCTATAGCTCTGCCAATATAAGGACATTTGGCGAGTACACCATGTTTTATTGGTAAATAGAACATTGCTGCTTTTTCCTACATTTAATTCAACTTCGTCTTCCCCCACAGTAAGTCATTAATGAGTCATTATTCTAGTATTACGCCGCGGAACTCTAAGGATTCTGCTAAGTGATCATACCATGTGCAGGTGTCTCTAATAAGTGAGAAGGTGCCACGCAAGTTATTGTAGCTCATTTAAACATGGCTTGACGCCAGAAAGTGGCTCCCGGGTGCCATGTGGAGTTCAGTGGGGTTAAATGACCTTTACACTTTTTCCAAACACTGAGATGTGCAGTGTTTCATCAACAGAGGACAGCTGCACTTTTCTAATCCAGCTAATTGGTCAGAAAGAGCAAGGGGAGCTGCAGACGTGGTTGCTTATTAATGTCCTTCCGTTCTGCTACTCTGCCGTCTTCTGTTCTCTGTAAGTGTGAAATGTGTGCCTGTGAAAAATGAGCATGTTTATTTGATTGTAAAATATTCCCCTGCATGTAAATCATACCTGTATGTGCAGTACTTACGGATAGGGTGGGTAAAGAGGCCCCATCAGTTGCTTGTCTCCTGTAATAGGAGAGGTTTAAGCTCAACTCTATGGTGGTTCATGTCTCCTAAGTCCCCTGCATTCCTGCTATGTAGACCCCAACAGTCTCCTTGGCATTCAACACTTCCTGGAATGTCAGATACCAATTCCCCCCTCTGGTTGCCATGTTCCTTCATTCTACCCCTACAGTCCTGTACAGGGGCAGACTGACAACTCATGGGGCCCCCGGGCAATAGGGGATCATGGGGCCCCTGTGTCCTTGCCCAAACTCAAAAAAGCCAATGCAAAGGGTACCAGGGGTATCTCATGGGGCCCCCTACTGACCCCGGGCCCTCGGGCAGTGCCCGAGTTTCCAAATGGTCAGTCCGCCCCTGGTCCTGTAGTGATGTAGCGATCAGGGGAATCTGGTACTCTCAGAATTGTTGAATGACAAACAGAGAATGTAGCATTGGATTGGAGGTGTGGTAAGAGCCATGGGCCCCCAAAGTACAGTATATCACCTTTTCTATTGCAGAAGAGGGTCATCTTCATTTCTTTAGAGGCCTATTAAGGATCTCCTGAAGTTGGCATGACTTGCCTTAAGTTTGTCATAGGTAACTCGAAATTTGGCTTGTTCCGCAGGGACCACCTGAATTTTGATCCATGTATGGCCGTTCACATTCAACAGAAATTGATCTAATCGACTTTTGTTGAATAAGATGTTGAAAATTTCTCATTCGGTCAGTGGCTGCAGCACTGATCATTGTATTCTGACAGTGGAGGAGTCCCCACTGTCAGAATACAACAACAATGCATTCTTCTGCTCCATACAACACATTTCTCAGCTCCATACAACACATTCCTCAGCTCAATACAACACATTCCTCAGCTCAATACAACAAATTCCTCAGCTCCATAGAACACATTCCTCAGCTCTTTACACCAAATACCTCAGCTCCATACAACACATTCCTCAGCTCCATAGAATACATTCCTCAGCTCCACACAACAAATTCCTCGGCTTCATACAACACATTCCTCAGCTCCATACAACAAATTCCTCAGCTCCATACAACACATTCCTCAGCTCTTTACACCAAATACCTCAGCTCCATACAACACATTCCTCAGCTCCATACAACACATTCCTCAGCTCCATACAACAAATTCCTCGGCTTCATACAGCACATTCCTCAGCTCCATACAACACATTCCTCAACTCTATACATCAAATACCTCAGCTCCATAAACACATTCCTCAGCTCCATACAACACATTCCTCAGCTCCATACAACAAATTCCTCAGCTCCATACAACAAATTCCTCAGCTCCATGCAACAAATTCCTCGGCTTCATACAACAAATTCCTCAGCTCCATACAACAAATTCCTCAGCTCCATACAACAAATTCCTCAGCTCCGTACAACACATTCCTCAACTACGTACAACAAATTCCTCAGCTCCGTACAACACATTCCTCAGCTCCATACAACATATTCCTCTGCTCCATACAACACATTCCTCAGCTCCATACAACACATTCCCCAGCTCCATACAACACATTCCTCAGCTCCATACAACACATTCTCCAGCTCCATACAACACATTCCTCAGCTCTATACAACAAATTTCTCAGCTCCATACAACACATTCCTCAGCTCCATATAACAGATTGCTCGGCTCCATACAACAAAGTCCGCAGCTCCATACAACAAATTCCCCTGCTCCATACAACACATTCCTCAGCTCTATACAACATATTCCTCAGCTCTATACAACACATACCTTGTCTCCATACAACAAAGTCTTTAGCTCCATACAACACATTCCTCAGCTCCATACAACAAATTCTTCAGCTCCATACAACACATTCCTCAGCTCCATAGCTCCACTTACAGAGCACAGTTCAGTACCAGTAGACAGAGTGTCCAGCCCACTCTCCCATACTCCTCCTTGTAGGTACAAACATACATAGCATATATCAGGGGTAGCCTGTTCCAATCACTCCTATGCCTAGGACTGTTCCCACACTACACACCACCCACTAGCCACAGCCAAAGGAGGGACCTTACTGAAAAGGCTACTAACCCCTGCTTACATGCTGATAGGAGGAGAGAGCAGAGTAACAGAGAGATTAGCTCCTCATTTTTCTGCTTCTCCTTTAACAGTCCTCCAGGCTAGGGGTTGGAGTAGACTGGAAAGTGTTAAACTAGGTACACACGGACTGTAAATCATCCAAAAACAGGCACTTCAGCAGGAAACGGACAATTTTCAGTCCGTATGTACAGCTCCCTGTCCGACAGAAGCCTGTCTCAGAAATGGCTTCTGTTGAATGAGCATGCTGGAAAACCAGAATCTGATCAGCACTCACAGCCAATGGATGTGAGTGCTGATCACCGTGTTCTGGTGGGGGAGGGAGCAGTTGAACAGGCATGCTGGAAAACCAGAATCCAATCAGCGCTCACAGCCAATGGCTGTGAGCTCTAAACAGTGTGTTCTGGTGGGGGAGGGGCAGTCAAACAGGAATGCTGGAAATCCGGAATCTGATCAATACTCGCAGCCAATGGCTGTGAGCTCTGATTAGTGTGTTCTGGTGGGGGAGGGGGCAGTCGAACAGGAATGCTGGAAATCCGGAATCTGATCAGCGCTCGCAGCCAATGGCTGTGAGCTCTGATCAGCATGTTCTGGTGGGAGGGCAAACTGGCATGCTGGAAAACCAGAATCTGATCAGCGCTTACAGCCATTGACTGCGAGCGCTGATCAGCATGTTCTGGTGGGGCATTGTCCCTCAACCCTTGTGTTAGTATGGCGATCTGCAAGGTATTTTTTTTCATTCAGCCCACTTCTAGTGTGTACTCAGCATTACTCTACTGCAGCTGAAGAGTTTCAGGTCTCCTGTCCTGCCAGTTAGGGCTATGCTCTGTGGCAGAGCTGTGTATATCTCAGGAGCGGAAGGACAGAATTTCAAATCCTTTGGCGGTTAAATCAGCTGATCTCCGTGCATTTAGGAATTCTGCTTTATGTGGAGTTCTTGCTTTTTTTTCTGCTTTGCTATAGACAAAGGCGCATCCATTCCTCGATGTCAAGTCAGCTCCCAAAAAACACTTGGATAGTTTGAGCTTTCTTCTTTATAGATGCACTAGACCTATAGGCACCACAGACTTGAGTGGTACATTCCCCCTAATATATATTAGTGGCGACTCCTGCTGAGGTCTGCCATAGACATGGTTTTGTCAGGAGCTGTCTACAGTCATGCAGTTCCTTCTGGTTCCTTTGTTACCTAATTGTTCTATCTAGAATATATCTCTCACTACCAATCCACCCCCACAGCCTAGTGAGTTTTTAATTGCTGATGATCCTTTGCACTTTAAAGTCAGTGTTTCCTGGGCCAAAGAGCTTACAGTCCGGCATGATTGCCTCCTTGTCATCTTATTACATAAACAATAGCAGTCTTCCATCTGGCTGGTGTTAGAACTATCCCTTAGGAGACGGGGTGTTTGAACTCGGGAGGTATCTACGCAACAATGAGGGAAAAAAAAAAGTTTCTGCATCCAAGGCTCGATGTGTCAATGACTGTCAGGAATACCATCTGTCTTACAAGTAGGTGATTGTCAGTGTTGAAGCAGTTCTGTGCTCTAGTGACATTTAATATATACAGTGTACTGCATATACTATATATATATATATATATATATATATATATATATATATATATGTGTGTGTGTGTGTGTATGTATTCATCAACAAATATTTATGAAATAACACCATGAAAATATATTACTGAAATCAAGTTGAGTCACAATCACCGTTAGCGAAGATAGAACTGTTACCTCCTATCAAAAAATAAATTGCAGCACTTTGAGTGATTTTAACCTCTTCCATACCGGGCACTTTTACCCCCTTCCTGCCCAGGCCAATTTTCAGGTTTCAGTGCTCTCACACTTTGAATGACAATTGCGCGGTCATACAACATTGTACCCAAACTAACATTTTATCATTTTCTTCACACAACTAGAGCTTTCTTTTGGTGGTATTTAATCACCACTGGGGTTTTTTTTTTTTTGCTAAATTAACAAAAAAAGACAGAAAATGTTGAAAAAAAACCACGTTTTTCTTTGTTTCTGTTATAAATGTTTGCAAATAAATAATTGTTCTTCATAAATTTAGGCCGAGATGTATTCTGCTACATGTCTTTGGTGAAAATAACCCAAATTAGGATGTATTTTTTAGTTTGTAGGAAAGTTATAGAGTTCACAAACTATGGTAGAGATCTGAAAATTGATCAATCCTGAAGTACTGACAGCCAATCTAATTTCTTGAGGTCCAAGAATGTCAGAACAGTACAGATATCCCCAAATGTCAGAACAGTACAGATATCCCCCAAATGACCCCTTTTTGCAGAGTAGACAGTCCGACGTACTTCATAAGAGGCATGGCAAATTTTTTGAAGTTGTATTTTTTTTGTCATAATTTTTCGGAAAATGAAAAAATGAAAAAATGATTTTCACAATTTTGTTTACATACTGTCACCAGTGCAGTACAGCGTCATTATATAACTGGCATGGCGGTGATCAGGGACACTGACTGGTGACAGTATGAAAAAAAATATAATTTATTTTTATTTTTAATTTTTTTATTATTATTATTATTATTTTTAATTTGTTATTACTTTTTTTTTAAGATTTTTTTTTAGATTTCACTATGACCAAAGTAGTACAATGTTACTATAGTAATTTCCTTGTGCATGTGATCGCTGTGACCATTCACAGCTAGACACACTAGTATACAATGGATGGCATGAATGAAGCCATCCATTGTATACAACTGTCATGTGACCTGCTGTGATTGGCCACAGCAGGTCACATGGTACCGGCAACGGGGCCGGTACTCAGATCTGTCATCGGCCGTGTCCAAGGTACACGGCTGGTGACAGATCGCACCGCTGCGAGGCTCTGCAGGCACGCAGACTGCACATGCCCGAAAGGACGCCAAATGGCATCCACCCGGAAAGGTGAGTGTTTTTGCCGGCCGCCATTTGGCCATAGGCCAGGCGGAAAGAGGTTAAATCCTCCAGTTTTTTAAAGGGTAACTCCATTTTCGTAGGACAAAAAAAGCAAATAAAAAAATGAACATAGGGTATACAATTGCAACTGAAAGTTATTAAAAATAAATTTACCTTTTCAACCTGCAGCGCTGTAATTTTGCGTAAAATGTAATGCATTGTATAAACCTGGATTTGTTGTGTACACAGGTGGTGTACAGTACGCCCCCCAGAAGTGTCATTTCTTGCTTCTGTGATTGGCTCACTAAGTTTCCCGGAAGTGACATCACCTGTTGCTAATGATGAGGCTGATGCTGATAACCCGCTTCCTTCTTAACAGTCATTGACAGGAAGTTGTCATATATAGCAGCGGTATAAATACAGGCAAAGTTTGGTCCAAATCTGTTTTGTTCTGATCCTTGAGCTCATTCCTACTGATGATCCGTTAAGTCCACCTGATGTATGGTGAGACCCTACTGACCACACCCACTTTTTGGGGGTAAAGCAGGGGCTGAACCGAGACAGGGCTAACAACGGCTTATGAATGTTGGGTGTGGCTAAATTGTGTTTAAAGCGGGAAGGACTTAAATAGGTATGATTTAATAACATCTGAGCCTTCTTTGCTCTGGGTTGATAGGGCATAACACATAGAGTGTAGGGTTTAGGGGTGTGTAACACACAGAGTGCAGGGGTCAGGGGGGGTGTAACTCACAGACTGCAGGGGTCAGGGGTGTGTAACACACAGAGTGCGGGGGCCAGGAGGGTGTAACGCACAGAGTGCAGGGATCAGGGGTGTGTAACACACAGAGTGCAGGGGTCAGGGGTGTGTAACACACAGAGTGCAGGGGTCAGGGGTGTGTAACACACAGAGTGCGGGGGGTAAGGGGGGGTGTAACTCACATAGTGCAGGGGTCAGGGGTGTGTAACCCACAGAGTGCAGGGGTCAGGGGTGTGTAACACACAGAGTGCGGGGGTCAGGGGTGTGTAACACACAGAGTGCGGGGGGTCAGGGGTGTGTAACACAGAGTGCAGGGGTCAGGGGTGTGTAACACACAGAGTGCAGGGGTCAGGAGTGTTTACCACACAGAGTGCAGGGGTGTGTAGCACAACGAGTACAGGTCCAATAGTGATTAATCACACAGCAGAGGCCAAAAGTAAGTAAAGCACAAACTGTCCTCCATACGAAAATTCCTTCCTCCTCGGAGTACAATCCCCCACCCCCATGACCACTTCCAGCATAAATCCCCTGCTCCCTGAATTTATACTCACCATACCTTGGCATGGCATTGTTGGTGAGTCACCACAATTTGCCATCTGCTGGTGAGTTCACTAGTAGTAAGAAGTACAGAGTGCAGGGGTCAATAGTAAGTAATGCAGAATTCAGGAGTCAATAGTAAGCAATGAAGTGTGCAGGGGTTAGAAGTAAATGACATAAAGTTTAAAAATCAGTAGTAAGTAATACAGAGTGTAGAGGTCAGTAGTAAGTAATGCACAGTTCAGGGGTCAGTGATAAGTAATACAGAGTGTAGAGGTCAGTAGTAAGTAATGCACAGTTCAGGGGTCAGTGATAAGTAATGCAGAGTGTAGAGGTCAGTAGTAAGTAATGCACAGTTCAGGGGTCAGTGATAAGTAATGCAGAGTGTATAGGTCAGTAGTATATAATGCAGAGTTCAGGAATCAGTAATAAGCAATGTAGAGTGCAGGGGTCAGTAGTAAGTAACATACAGTGCAGGCGTCAGAAGTAAGTTATCTAGAGTAGCGGGCACCATATACTTGCAGAGCAGCGGGGGGGGGGGGGGGGAGGTGTTCTGTGGCGTCATATGGAGCATGTCACCTCTCCAGAACCCCCCTGCTTTTTTCTGCACAGGCCATCACCAGCACGCTCATGGGTCAGGTCATGTCCCAGGCTGCATTTAGAGGTGGCAGCCAGCAAAGGATCATAATCCAGCTGAGTATATTATTGGCACAAAGTGCCCCTGGTGTCTACTGCTACAGGTTTACCTAGCCACAAGGAACCCCACCCCCACAATAAAACACTGTGCACAGTCCACCTGCTTCACCTGGATGCCCACTCACCCTTTTTCCCAACCCTGTACCCCAGTGTAGGGTTAACTTACAAACTCTAAAATAAATATCATACAGGCCAAGGTCACAAGGGCAAGGCAACAAATAATTTATATCCTTTGCTATCCAAGACAAACCCTGCACAAGCCAAGAGAGGAGAAACCCCCACCCCCCGCCCCTCCTGCTCCAGGCCAATCATAGAAATGCTGATAAAATGGATCACACTGAAGCCACCTGAAAGAAACTGGGACCACATTCTTTTGGGGCCAAAATTAAAAAACACTTTTTTTTCCGGGGACAGCCTCCTAAAATCGAAGACTGTCCCTGAAAACCAAGAATGTCTGGTCACCCTAAACTAATGCAGTTTACGGTGATGGGGTGGCAACGATGCTGCACCGCGCATGAATAATGTGCAGCGTTGCCACTCCCATGTAGGCTTTTCCTGCTTGAGCTCCAGTGGGATGAGAAGATGTTGCAGGGCGTGTGGATATTGTTTATTTCAGGTACTTCTATAGCGCTGTCAATTTACGCAGCGCTTTACATATATATTGTACATTCACATCAGTCCCTAACCCTCAAGGGGTGTACAATCTAAGGTCCCTAACTCACATTCATACATACACATACTAGGGACAATTTAAACAGGATCCAATTAACCTACCAACATGTCTTTAAAAAAGTCCTGGATTCTCTCCTAGATACACAGAATATAACTGAATATAACATTTATAGGTAAAGTTGATCCAGGGAATATCCGATTGTCTCTCGGGGATCAGGAAGGAATTTTTTCCCCTGCAGGAGCAAATTGAGTCATGCTTTGCTGAGTTTTTATTTTGCCTTTCTCTGGATCAATGATGGGTATAGGATTATAACTTTTTTTGATTGTTTGGACTTTTGTCTTTTTTCAGCCAGACTAACTATGTAACTATATCTTTGGAGTGTGGGGGGAAACCCACATAGGCACAGGGAGAGCATGCAAATTTGAGGCACGTGTTGCCATCGTTGGGATTTGAACCAACAGCCCTAGTGTTGTCAGGCAGACATGCTAACTATTAGCATTGTCACTAATGATTCAAAAGCCTCTGACTTGTCAGTTATCACTTGGGCACTCCTAGCTGTGTTCACTACTTTCTGGATTGGCAGAACTGCCTCTGTTGCTGAACCCCTCCCACTGTGAGCTGCAGTGTCTGGGAGGGGGAGCATAGGAGACACAAATGAAGGAGGATTTGGCTCAGTCAGGGGAGGTGAAAAAAGTTTTATGTTTGTTTATGAGGCTTGTGCATCACATAGTAACTGAATTTGGGACTTGTCATATGGAATCCTTTAGTTGTATTTTGAAATGAGCTCCAGGCAGATATAAAATCCCAACCACAGCACCACCTGCCTGGAGTTTGCATGTTCTCCCTGTACCTGCGTGGGTTTCCTCCGGGTACTCCGGTTTCCTCCCACATTCCAAAGACATGCTGGTAGGTTAATTGGCTCCTGTCTAAATTGGCCCTAGTATGTGTATGTATGAATGTGAGTTAGGGACCTTAGATTGTACGCCCCTTGAGGGTTAGGGAATGATGTGAATGAGAAATATACAGTATATGTAAAGTGCTGCGTAAATTGACAGTGCTATATAAGTACCTATAATGAATAAATAAAAAATAAATAATAAAATATACATTATATATATATAATAAAATGCATTTTTGAAATGCTAGCAGTGTAAATACCTGTAAAGGTCTTGGTGCAGCCTCTGGCAATGCACCAAAACATCCTAAAAAGACATACATGGACCATTTTTAGCAACGCAGCATGGTATGTGTTGCTATGTGTTATGGTACACTGCAATGCATCTGTATTGGAGCTGCACTGCTTTCAAAATTAATCTGACCTCAACATGTGTTGCAGTAATGCATGCAGGACCCATGTTACTGCAACGCATCGCAAGAGAAGAATGTAGGGGTTATTTAATAAAACTTAAGAGTGCAAAATCTGGTGCAGCTCTGCAAAGAAACCAATCAGCTTCCAGGTTTTATTGTCAAAACCAGGGGCGGACTGATAAATCTCCCCTCTTTATCTCATCTGTATCCCTTTCTATTAGTCACCACTGTCACCAGAAGAAATTGCTATGAAAACCACATTTTACAAATGTCATTGGAACAGGAATGGAGGTAAAATGATCAAATGGAAAACGTGTTCCGGCTATAACTATAAGATTTTTATCTCATTTTTGGAGAAAATTCTTTCTCTCTCTCACTTCCTATTGTGTCTCTGTGACAATAGGTGCTGGAAAATCTCCCCAACTGAACATGGACAAAAAAAAAATCTGATAGGGTCCTAACCAGGGGCGGACTGACAACTCATGGGGCCCCTGGGCAATAGGGGAACATGGGGCCCCTGTGTCCTTGCCCAAACTCAAAAAAGCCTATGAAAAAGGTACCAGGGGCATCTCATGGGGCCCCCTACTGACCCCAGGCCCTCGGGGTGCCCGAGTTTCCAAATGGTCAGTCCACCCCTGGTCCTAACCCTTTATTATGCTCGCTATATATGAGTAGAAAATCATTCAAAATTTTATTCGAAACACCCAATCGTTCAAGTTTCTAAATGTTAGTGAGTTTATAATGATTCTTGAAATGCAAAGATTTATTACAAAAATTAGACAGTCATGTTGGAATTTTTTTAGTATGAGCAAATGATTTTCAAAGTGTGAGTAGTAGAATTGATAGAGAATAACATGATAAAGAGTAGTGCGTAAGAGCACGAGCGCGAATCCTGAAATTGAACAACAACAAATGCACCTTTTGTGCTATGCAGGTATGACAGTATGTCAACAACTGGGAGGGAAGTGGAGATTTTGTATCAATGATGGCATTATCACACACTTGTTAGACAGATCTTTATCAAATGCAAACAAAATTTTTTTGAACGATTTCTATGGCCAGCCTTACTCTATACAAAATTTAAAAAAATTTAAGAAATCTGATAGGGTCTTAACCCTTTATTAACCTCCCTGGTGGTATGATTATTTTAGATTTTTGGTGCTGAAAGCGGTACCATTATTTTGCATGGAAATATGTATTTTTTTTATTGTAGGCCTGTAATTTAGGAATAACTCCCTGAAATCTGTCCGAACAAGAGTCTAGTAAACATTCCGGGTATGATAAAACTTGAAACACGAAATCAATTATAATTTATAAATAATCATAAAAAATAATAATATAATAATATATTTAATTCAATAATATAATCAAACCAAAAACACTGAAATTTGAAATAGAGCGCCAAGTTCGCACATCACTGAGTAAAATCGCAAAATCGTTTTCAGCGTCTGATGACGAATTTCCCCCACGAATCATTATCACTCAATTCTGCAAGTGGTTCTAATTTACTATCGCTGTTCTCTAGCTGGTCTAAAACCGATTTTGACCTAAAGCGACGCTTTTTGGATGCCGTGGACTTTTCTAAGTTTCTAGGCAGAAAGAACAGTAAAAATGCAGGCAGGGCGCAGGACAAAGCACGTGGGACAAAATGTATGTGAAATGCTTTGATACAGGAATGTTTTGCTATGAAATAATCGTTTTAAAAAAAAATATATTTTTTTTCAAATTTTCAAATTTGCCACCAGTTCCGGCGCCCGTACGTCCCGACGTCACAGGGACCGGAACACGGAAGCCAGATGCCGGCATCGGCCTGAGGAGATGGCCGGGGACGCTGCAGGGGACACATCGTGGGAGCGAAGGACAAGGTAAGCGCTGTAGGGAATCCCTGTGCAACGCCGCATGGTAAGCCCGAGAGTAGCTCAGGGTTACCGATTTTGGTACTGAAACTTTACCCCGAGCTACACTCGGGAATACCGCTAGGGAGGTTAAGATGGCTATAGATGAGTAGAAAAGACATTCAAAATTTTTTTGAAACACCCAATCATGCAAGTTTCTAAATATTAGTGAGTTTATAAAGATTCTTGAAATGCAAAGATTTATTACAAAAAAAAACAAACAGTCATGTTGGAATTTTTTTAGTATGAGCAAATGATTTTCAAAGCGCAAGTAGAATTGATAAACAATAACCTGATAAATCGTAGTGCGCATGAGCACAATCATTTATCCTGAAATCGATCGACAAAAAAATGCACCTTTTGTGTTGTACATGGATGACAATATGTCGAGTGGGGGGGGAATTTGTATCAATGATGGTGTTATCACAAACTCATTAGATCTTTTTCAAATGCAAACAAAAATTTTCAAAGTATTATTTACTCTTCTATGGCCTTACTCTATACAAGACTAAAAAAAAAAAAAGTCTGAATTTAAATATACTTTAAAGTAGAACTCCAGCAAAAATAAACAAGTTAGAAATAAAAAAGCCCTTAAAATAAATTTTTTTTTGTTTTTTTTTTAATGTAACACTATATTGTGGCAAAGCTGTGGGGGTGATTTGTTATTAGAAGAACTTTTGATCCTGTAGTTTGGACCTAAATGATCTTTTCTACAGTACAGACTGAAGTTCTTTGAAGTTGCGTTGTTTACATTACGTGCAATATTCCACCATGTCACTCTGCCCCCAGCTGGCTAACACATCAATTTCAGAAAATGAAAGTAAAGGTAAACGTAACCAAAATGAAATACTGATGCAAGGGAAAAGATATCAGGACTACTTCAGCTTCCAGTAAGAATCAGTGAAACATTCAGGGCTAATCCCTCAAAGTTTCAGCATGTCATTGTCTGAATTTTGCCCATTTCCCTGTTTAAAGGAGCTATCTTGTTTCTTTTTTTTATTCTAGTGTTCTGTCCCCCAGGGGAAAAAATACATGAGATACTTTGTTCCATCATTCTTCATGCTGTAGAAGGCTGGTTATGTGATAGAAATAGATGCCCCTCTTCTCTCAACTGCCGCCCAACAACACTGCTGGCAAGGAGATGACTGCATTGATAGCTCCGGCATTAAGTACTTTCCAGAGGCAAAAACCGGCAAGGGAAATGCAGTGGGATGGGAGACTGACATGACTCTCATCCCTCTGCATTCCTCTTGCCAGCACTTGTCTCGGAAAAGTTGTCTGGAAATAAGTGCCAGCTATCTACACGCTGTAGAAGGCTGACTACATGATAGGAATAGATGCCCCTCTTCTCCCCACAGCTGCCCAACAATGCAACTAGCAAGGAGATGGCTGTATCAATAGCTCTAGCTCTAAGTCGTTTCCCAAGATAAGGTAAGAGAAATGCAGAGGGATTGGAGGCCGACATGACCCCCTCCCTCTGCATTCCTCTTTCCAGCACTTGCCTCAGAAAAATTGTGTGGAGCTGGATATAAGTGCCAGCTATTTACACGTTGTAGAAGGCTGGCTACATAGTAGGAATAGATGCCCCTCTTCTCTCAACTTCTGCCAAACAATGCCGCTCAGTGGTGTATTTAGGTTTTGTGCTGCCCTAGGCAACACAAAAATTGCCCCCCCCCCATGGAGAGACCCTAACACCGACCAGCACCCCCTCACCCATGAATAGAGTCTGACATTGACCAACAACACCCCAGCCCCCACCTCTACCCAAGAGAGCCTTCCACTACCACATTCCCCCATACACTGGCAACCCCCCCCCGACCCTGCAAGAGAGAAGATCTTCACAGCTCCGGACATCCCCGGGAACAAGAGTCAGGCTCTGCATACACCAACAAACAGCCCGCACCCTCTCTCAGATCCCACCTGGTCCCCATGCTGCGTGTCTCCCTTCTTCCATCCCTTCTTTTGGGGGGTGGCTCTGCCCACCTGAAAAATGCAGCTGCCTCATGAAAGATGCTGCTGCCCCCCCTGAAAAATGCCACCCTAGGCAAATGCCTTGTTTGCCTTGTGGTAAATACGCCCCTGATGCCGCTAGGAAGGAGATGGCTGCATTGATAGCTCTGGCATTAAGTACTTTCCAGAAGCAAACACGACAAGGGAAATGCAGAGGATGGGAGGCTGACATGATTACCTTCCCTTTGCATTCCTCTTGCCAGCACTTGTCTTGGAAAAATTGGCTGGAGCTGGAAATAAGTGCCAGCTATTTACATAGTGTAGAAAGCTGGCTGCATAATAGGAATAGATACCCCTCTTCTCCCCACAGCTGCCCAAACAACGTGACTAGCAAGGAGATGGCTGTATCAAAAGTTCTGGCTATGAGTAGTTTCCCAAGACAAGGCAAGAAAAATGCAGAGGTATTGGAGACTGACATGACCCCCTCCCTCTGCATTCCTCTTGCCAGCACTTGTCTTGGAAAAGTTGTCTGGAGATGGAAATAAGTGCCAGCTATCAACACACTGTAGAAGGCTTACTACATGATAGGAATAGATGCCCCTCTTCTCCCCACAGCTGCCCAACAATGCAACTAGCAAGGAGATAGCTGTATCAATAGCTCTGGCTCTAAGTCGTTCCCCAAGACAAGCACCAGCAAGGGAAATGCAGAGGTATTGGAAGTAGGGGCGGACTGACCACTTGGAACTTCGGCACTGCCCGAGGGCCTGGGGTCAGTAGGGGGCCCCATGAGATGCCCCTGGTACCTTTTTCATAGGCTTTTTTGAGTTTGGGCAAGGACACGGGCCCCATGATCCCCTATTGCCCGGGGGCCCCATGAGTTGTCAGTCCGTCCCTCATGGGAAGCCAACATGACCCCCTCCCTCTGCATTCATCTTTCTGGCACTTGCCTCAGAAAAATTACTTGGACACTAAAAAGGGTACCAGATCTATCATAGCAGCTGTCTCCTTGCTAGCTGCATTGTTGGACGTCCCTGGGGAGATGGAGGCATCCTGTATGACCACAAAGCTAGCACTCCACAGAGCATAGGAAGATGGGACAAAGTACTACATGTATTTTGTCCCCTGGGAAACGGAACACTATAATTAATAAAGAAATTAGACTTCTTCTTTGAATGAAAATGACTCTATAAGGGGTTCATTCACATGTGCCGCAGAGACTGCTGCTCCTCTGAAAAGCAATCCAAGCGAGGAACACTTTTCATAGGTGTTTGACAGGCGTTGTTTCGCCTCCTCGCTGCCTACTTTAACCCCTTGGACCCCACACTAGCATGCCGCAACCACCTGCACTTGCAGAGTGGCCACATTCATTTTTTAAATTTTTTTAACAGTTTATTGAAATCGAACAAAAGAATAACAAGGCAAGGTACATAAGAACAGGCAAACTTAAGGCAGTCAGTATAAATACAATTCACATGGAATTCCAATGCTAAATATCATACGGAGTCAAATGAAGATCCTTGACAAAACATGGGGGGGCAGGAGAGGGGGAGAAAGGGGAAAAGGTAGGACTAGAGAAACCCCCGAGAGGGGGGGAAGAAGAGGAAGAAAAAAAGAGGGGGAGGAGAAGAAAAAGAAAGGCAAAGAAGAAAAGCAAATCATAAACATAAACAAATACCAAGCAAGTACACAGTACAAACTGGACATACCCGCAAGAGAATAAGCCAATTATTATACCGTAAGGCCCTGAGCCTCCAGGCCCCAGTCATTTGAATGGGTCGCAGTCAGTGGGCGGTAGCATCTTTCAAAAATGACAGGGGTATAATTCCTGCCCCAGCCATGGCATATGTACACCCCTGGCTGCTGCATCTGCAGCTTAAGGGGTAGAGGTTGGGGGGGGGGGTTTAAAACCGCAGCTCAATAGACAGGTTTCACTGTCTCACAACTGCTGCCGTGAATGAACTCGAACTGTTCCATAAAGCTCTAATAAGGAGAGAAAAAGTCAGTCATTTATGACCTTGTTTACCAGTTTTAGTTTTATATCTCACCATCTCAGTATATTTTAAATTTAGGTTCCTGTGCAGGCTGGCTTAATTTCACCGGAGGAGACTGCAACATTAATATTTCTGCCAGTTAAAGTTGACTTGGTATCAAAATCCTAATTAGTTTAAAGATTAACTTTAAAAAAAAAAAAAACGATCAATTTTCAATAAACCCGCAAGACCCCTTTGTGTTCTCAAATGCCCTTAAGTTGCATAATAAAGAGAGGCCTTTGTTCACGCAAGCAAAGTATTACCAATCAAAGTGGCAAAACGGGGAAAGAAAAGGCAAATGCTCCAGCCTATTACTGTAACAATCCAATTACAGTACAATGCCTATCAAAGTTAACTTCACAGGTTACAGCTTCTAATTGCCTGACAAAAACTGACACTTCAGTCGCAACAGCATAATATAATCAGAGCCCAAATTAAGTTTGATCGCAGGCAGAAAATGATGCTATCACTCGTTGGCTTTGGGAAACAGAAGATCAACCGGAGCGATATCAAGGATCAGTAATGAAAATTATTCATTAATGGCATTGGGGTTTTTTGATAATGGGAATGACACAGTTCAGATGGCTTCAAAATAACACTATTAATTAAAAGAGATGATAGGCCTAACAAAGCATAGAGAAACAGTGGAACCTTTTCTTCTGCTCTTGTTAAGGTGAACGATGACAATGGTTCTGAACACGAGGGTGCAGGAAGGGGTCTGCCGATAGCTGCCGTTTGCTTTTTAAACGCAAATGGGTACACGCACCAAAAGATCATCGGCAATGATATACAGTGCATCTTGTGTTCTTTGCTCTAGGCTCAATAAGTCTTTTTTTCAAAGTTTGCTTTGAAAGTTTTGTTTGCAAAAAAAGTGATGGGTGTACTTTTTAGGAAAAGAGTATTTGTTCCCAAAAAAATTTAATTTGATCTAGCTAAAAAGCTGATTATTATTTTACACCAAAAGGTGCAAACATTAATAAACATAGCTACCGCAAAGGAAAAATTAAAGCTGAAGCCTTACCTTCTTGCACAGTTGTACAGGCTAGTTTCGTTATGATTCATTTTTAGGATGAAAATTAGATTTTCAGAGATTCGGATGTAAATGAATCCTTAAAACGAAGTTCCACCTGAAAAAAAAAATAAAAGTCAGCAGCTACAAAAACTGTAGCTGCTTGACTGAGGGACATGCAGAATATCAAGTCTAGTACTTACCACCCAGAGGCGGACTGACCATTTGGAAACTCGGGCACTCCCCGAGGGCCCGGGTCAGTAGGGGGCCCCATGAGATGCCCCTGCTATCTTTTTCATAGGCTTTTTTGAGTTTTGTCAAGGACACAGGGGTCCCATGATCCCCTATTGCCCGGGGGCCTCATGAGCTGTCAGTCCGCCCCCCTTACCACCTAAGCCAGAAAACAACCACCCCCCCCTCAACCTCCCCCACCTAAATAACCACGCGACTCTCCTTTTTGGTGTAAAAAAATGGCCATAGTAGCCCATTTATTTAACATAACTCTTACATAACACTTCTTCTGGTACAATCAAATAATAACTGACAGTAATAATCCCAACCGGGTCCAAGGTCTTTGAAGGCACTGTTACTCACATCAATAACTCAGCTGTATCTGACGCCCAACATAAAGGCCAGCAGCCGCTACTACACCTCCTCGGGGACAATACTACAGTTACGTAGTCCCAGATACAGCCAATGACCTCCCACCTTACCAACATGACCTTATAATTGGGAAGGGACACCCATACCTATGATGGGCCCAACCCATAATCCACCAACTTGTCACTCCAGCACCACCTTCAAAGACCCAGTGACCCCTGCTGGCTGCCATGACAAAACAGAAAACCAGACAACACCACAGGACATCAAATTGCGATCAGGAAAAGAAACAAAGCAACAAACCCACAAAAAACAAACAACACGACAAACACAAAAAGGACAAAACCAATAAACAAAGCAAACAAAACAAAACAGCAAAACAAACAACTAAACAGCTCCAGGGAGGGAGGGCGGGAGAAACCTCACCCGTGCTGGCACAAGCTCTGGCTGACCCCCGCGAAGTCCCAACCCCTCTCCTCATCCTAGCAAGACCACCCCGAAGCCCGATTGCTCCAATCAGATGAGTAACCACCCCCATCTGCCTATACTCCCACCCAAATCCAGTCTCTGCCTCGTCCGCAAGCCCCGGTCATGCAGGACCTCCCTTTTAGCTTTGCTCAGTCCATGCCCTGACTGACTTTTAAATACAGACACGTACCTGTCCCTCGGTCCAGCGGTGTCCTCACCACGGCTGGTTTCACTGGCTGTCTTCTCTCCCCAGCGCCGGCATCTTCACTGTGACAGCTTGCGGCTTCACAGCCGGGTGCCCACTGCGCATGCATGAGAAGCGTTGTGCTTTGTGAATGGCCTCATTGTCTTCTGGGACCTGTCACGTGTAGCAGAAAACTACGGGGAGGGAGGGGGGAGGACAACCTCCGCTTCCGATCGCCTAGGCGATCGCAGCGGAAGTGGGAGCGGGTACCTGTCAAATTCGGGTACCCGCTCTTCAAAGGTGCCAATCCTTAATGAGGAGTGGGGGACAAAGGCTTAAAGCAGAACTTCCCCGTTTTGGTGGAGCTCCACTTTAAATGGACATTGTAACGAATGTCAACTAACCAGAAAAAAAGTTATATTGAAATGAACTAATGTATTTGTTTCAATCGTTTCATTCGGATGAAGTCACATGATGTAATAGTAATTAATTAAATTTTCAAATTCGTTTATTAATTCAGATTCGGATAACGAATGGATCTGAATTTCATTCTGTTTCTTAATTTGGATGCACATGGCTCCAGACAATATTGTACAATCAACTCATGCCATTTCTTGATGGGTTGGACTAGTGTTCAAAAATATTGAATCCCTCTGAATCAAATCCGTCTGATTCGATGATATATTGAATATATAGCAATCTTCTGGAAACTTCAAATTTTTTCAAATCCACCCAAACCAACGAATATACGAAACAATTGCCAAAGGTATGAAACAAATGAAAATGAATCAGTTAAACATAATGAAAATGAAGGGAATTCTTCAATAAATGAATGCTTCCGAAACTAAAATTTCTACTGTGCACATGTCTAGTACTGCTTGCTCTCCTGTACTGAAATTGATGACTCCGATTGCACTGCACACTGTGAGCTTTTCATTACATGGGTGGGCTCATTCACACTTTTCAGTGATGGTTTATAGCCAGTCAAGAGCATTCAAGAGACAATACTGCTGTGTCAGTTTTCTCAATCTAAATTGTGTTTTTACATTGTTCTACCATGTTTGGAATGTGGTTGCAGCATGACCCCTCTGATTTCAATGGGCAAACTTGAAATGACAAGTGAAAATTGCTGCACTGCAAAGCAAGGCATATAAAACAGACCTGAGAGAAGGTCATGTCTAATTGTAGGTGGGAGGTTGGGGGCTGTAAAAATGCAGATCAGTCACCTAGTTTCCCACCATTAAGTTCCATAGCCATCTGCCGGGTGCCAGGATGAACTGAAGTGGTTATAAAGGATATATTTTTTTTTACTAAAATAATAAGCATCTTATACTTACCTGCTTTGGCCAATGGTATTGCACAGAAATACCCCAAACCTCCTTCTCTGGGGCCCCCTGCCAGCACTTTGGGCTCCTGCTCTTCTGCATATGTATCCATAGCAAGCTGTTTCCTATGGGGGTACACATGTGGGCACACTACAGAGCCGGGATGTGTGCGTCCATAGACACACACAGCATGGCTCAGCCCCGCCCTCTGCTCACAAGATTTGATTGACACCAGCTGGAGTCAATGGCTCCTGCTGTGGCCTCTCTGTCCTGAGAATGCAGGGAGACAGGAGAGAGCCGCTGCAGACAGGAACAGCGCTGGACTGAGAGAGGACTCAAGTAAGTATTTATGGGGGTGAGGGGGCAGTACTGCTACTGAGAATTTTTTTAGTTTTAATGCAGGGAATGCATTAAGGTAAAAAAGCAATGACTTTAGAACCATGTTAAAGTGCAAGGCAAGTCAAAATCTAATTAAGATCAATCCTGCTCCCACCCCCATTCTAAGTGTATTTAACTATCCTGTTAAGGAAAGATGTCTGTACTTAGTTATGCTGGGGGCACTCTGGTCACATGATTGGATCCAGGCACCGGCTTCAGGGTAGAGGAGGGACAGCCGACAATGGCTGCCCAATAGTAAGCCTATGGGTGACATCATTGCTCAGGCTCTGGAGCCATTTTGGCTGACTCTCCTCTGCACTGAAGCCAACACTGGCACCCGATCATTTGACCGGACCGAAGAGGCATCAGCATAGGTAAGTATAGACTTCTTTCCTTTTACAGGGTAGATAGAATAGTCTTAGAATGTGGGTGGGAGTGGATTTAATCTTAGTTAGCTTTTAACTTGCCTTACTCTTTAACTCTTGTGTGAATGCATAGGAGAGATGCTACCCTGTGCCAGTCGGCCAAGGTGTCTGAAGATGCCATATCTAGAAGAAGACCAGCTGATTATGTCAGCAAAAGCAAGGAAGCTTGCAGAACTCACACTACTGGAGTAGAGGTAAGTGTAGCAGAGTTCAGTTCTTTTTTAAGTTCCCTCATTTGTGTACCCTGCCATGGCTATCATGAGGCAGGTCCACTCTACAAGTTGCATTTTTAGATTATGGAGAAATAAATTGTACCAGAGATTCATTATAGCACATGGACCATCAGATTTTGGGAGGCTGTAGGTTGTCTCAGCCCAGTTTCCATGCTGTCAATATAAATGACTTAATTTGCTCTATTGGAAATATAATAAAGATACGTGTTACTTTTAGAACAATGAATTTAGAGGTCCCTTTAAAAACCTTTCACAAGTAAAATAATTCAATATATCTGTTTCCACTCTGAATCTAGTTTGGGATTTTCTTCTATTTCACTATATAACCTGCGAGAAACAAGGCCTATAAATGAAGCAGTACTATATCGGCAGTCACTCTCCTCAACAAGAATCATTGATTATTTCTCAGTTAACCTTTAAGCCGCGTAAAAAAGAAAGCTCTTCAGTCATTGCAGCCAGCCTAACCCGCGCCGTGGGTCACCTCAGTGAAAGGACAACACATTAATCTTTGTCCTCTGGCTTCAGCGCTTCTCCGATTCTCTACTGGGAGCCCTGGCTGACACACAACACCAGACGACATCCATCTGATTCCCAATTAAAATATTATCTTTTTCAGCTGTCAATAAGTGCTGACCAGGATCAATAAAGGTGGAAATTTGAAATGACACTTCCTGGCCATCTGCTACGGCGAGGGAAATATATTCCTCTTGTATACTCAGCTTTAAAGTGGAAGGCCGGACCCCATCTGTAACCACATGACAGGCAAGCAGAATTTGAGATGGACTCAAGAGCATCTCTGGCTAATAAGTCACAGCAGGCTCAGGAGTTAATTGTTTGGAGAATGCTGATGTTATTGCACGGCGTTTTATTCATGGAAATCAGCAATATTTTCTGCTCTAGAAATGTTTAAAGGACCAGTGTAAACTGGGACTTTTTTTGGTTTATATAGCATGAAAATTAAAGCTCATTTGAAGCCTCACACTTTTTTTAAAAAATCTCTTTATAGTGCTATATACCCACATTTTATGATTTGTGATTGATTTTCACTATGAAGCCCTCTGAAATTCCTTTTTTCTGCTCCCTGCCCTCCCTCTACAGTGCTCTGTGCTGGCAGAGCTGATTAACAGCCACACCCCTTACCACAAGTGTCCTTACACAGATATGTAATGCAGAATAAAAGGGATGGGCTGTATCTTATTGGACCTGTTACATTACTGTTTGCAAAGGGTTTAAAGCTAAATTCCATGTATAGACATTGTTGCTACATTGGCCCACCATGGACCAATGTAAGTATGCATGTACCATACCTGTGGTATCCCTCTAGAACAGGGTTTCTCAACTAGGGTTCCTCTAGAGGTTGCCAGGGGTTTCTTGAGCAATGAGTAATTTCTGCCTTTCAGATAAGTTTCCATTGACACCACTGATGTTTTTAGCTATCCGTAAGGGGGTAATTCTTCCCAATAATCACAAGTGTAACGAGCATTCTTCCCAACAACCATCACACTAACGTATCATGAGTTGTAGATATGGTAATTTTTAGCAGGAGTTCCCTGAGACCAGAAAATTATTTAAAGGGTTCCACGTTAAAAAGGTTGAGAAAGGCTGTTCTAGGTGTTGGAAATCACTGCAGTAGCCTACTCCAGTGATATCCACTAGCTTCATGGTTCCATGCCAAGTGGCTGCCCTGCTGCTTAGTGAACCGAGGAGGTTGCCCACTCAGCACAGGCTGCATTCAGAGAACATTTTGAGAATTTTCTTAATGAATGCAAAGCGTGCGAAAGAAAGAGAAAGAAAGAAAGAAAGAAAGAAAGAAAGAAAGAAAGAAAGAAAGAAAAGAAAAAAAGAAAGAAAGAAAAAGAAGAAAAGAAAGAAAGAAAAAGAAGAAAAAAAAGAAAGAAAGAGAAAAAAAGAAAGAAAGAAGACAACTTTAAATATCACTTATAGAGCAAAAGCATGCTGACCACCACATATAATTACACTCTATTATTGTGCACCGTTAACAATAACATGAAATCATATTTTGAAGCCAAGGTTGTTTAAAGGACATGGTATTTTCTTTGGACTTAACAAGAAATTCTGCGCTGTTTTCAAAAAGAAAAACTCAATCACTCTAAAGTCTGTGTGTCCTATCTTACTTAGTATTATTTTTAAATCATCAGACTTCGAATCGACCTTCAAAAAAAAAAAAAAAAGATTTGAATGGCCTTATCCTAAAAGCGGGCTATCTATAACTGAATGTTCCACCTTTCCGTAAGATGTAAAGACGGGGTATCAAAGTCAGCCAGGGACTTATAATAATGTATTTCAAAGTCAGAATCTAATGCAAATCTAAGCATATGCTTATACTCTCGGCAACCTAAGGAGATTAGAAGCATTTTCATAGATGTTATCTGCATAATCTAATATAGCTAAATTTTCGGGAGCAGGATGGGTGTTTGGGCAATGCAGAAAAAGCCTTCTATCTGCAAGAAAAACAGATACAGCCTCGTTGTTCCATCCCTCATTACTAAGGTATCATATTTCTAATAAAGCAGAGTTGAAGCATTATTAATTTTCAATATTCATGGAAATCAGGAGGGCCTGATCCCAGCACAATGGAGCTACATCCCTCTCAAACTTACATAACATAATTGATTTTGTCAGAGGCTATTCCCGTCTTGTTTGATTTAAATCTAGAGATGGCTTAATGCGCCGGAACCACACGGTTTCAATTGTTTAAATATTTCATCGTAAGAGCCACAATAAACTTGTAACTTCATCAATGTACACCTTTTCCCGGATGAAATGGGTTCCACAGCTTTCTCTATTACACCCATGACTTCTTCGGTGTTCAAGACAAAAGAATCAAGGTATTTTGCTTTTTTGGCCAATGTAGGCTCTGGCTTAATGGAAGTATCGCTACAATAATACATTATGATCTGGTGCCATTGAAGTGGAACTCAAGAAAGAGCAAGAAAAAATATATCTGTTGAAAAATGGAACAGTTTCGTCCCTAGCACATGAATATAGGTTTGCCTCCTTTAGGTAAATAAAGGGTAGGTAAATAGGTAAATATAGACTTCTACCCACAAATTCTCTCTCTGTACTCTCTATAAAGAAAACCGTTTAAAAAATTATTTACCACTGGTGTAACACCCCTTCTTTTTTACATCCCTCAACTCTAACATTCTAAACTGTTGCCAGAGGTGCCCCTGAGATTCAGGAATTTTATTCCATGTATTCTGTACCTTCCCTAAGATACGACAGACAGTAAAGACCCTCCTCTTCAACCTTCTGAAAATTCAGCTACCACTTGATCCATCTACTTTCTAGGTCTTCTACCAACCAATGTGGCTAAAAGACTCCAGAAAGTTAATTCTAGACTAAATAACTGCCACCTGATGCTTAATAGTGTAGTGCCCTCCTAGATAGGATGCTAGTCAGGTTAGTAAATGTAGTTCTTTTAGCTCCCCTGTAATCAGTGGAGCAGCTTGTGATTATTTTGGGCTGTTCTGGGTTTCACTGGTTGCAGGTTTGATTACTTCCCTCTGCCTTTTGGAGGATTCTGGAATGTAGTGGGCTGGGGGACTCAAATTTACAGCCTAATATTTATGTGGTCTCCAGTAGGTGCCTGTGGAGTGCATAAATAGTCTGAGGTCTGGGGCAGTGGGGTTCTTGCCCTGGAAAAGTTCCCAGCCTGAAGAGATGGACCTTGCTGGAACTGATTGAGAGATTTCACTAAGGATCTGGTCATGAGAGTTCACAGAGGAAATGTCTTGCTGATATTGGAAGGAGGCATTCAGGTATCCAGGGGTATTTGTAAGTACAGACCTGTATGTGTAGGATCCTGGTGAATGTATGCTGCTACTATCCATTGTGCATCAGCTCGAGTTCTTGCTCAATTTGGGATATTTCTATGGTGTCTTAGTGTTGCTCAGTTCCTTAGTTGCAGTTGGAAGGACTGTACTAAGTTGTTTGAGAAAGTGAGAAGGGTCCACGTGTTTCTATATTGTGCTACTGGAGTATCCCACAGCTTCCCTGCACGTCCAAGTGCAACTTATAATAAAGCATCAAAAATTATACTACTAGACTGTTTACTGAGCCAGAAGAGTAATTGAAACTGTATGCCTGGCTGCTAATACACTAGTTTTGGAAAAGAACCCATGGCAAAATAGCAGGCCCTTTCAGAGGTAAGCACTACAATAGCCTCCCACTGGAAGCAGACACATGAGCCAAGAACACTCAACGTATATTCTCACATTCAAGAAGTCAAATTCACTCTTTAACTCTTAAAGTTTGAAAAATACTCTCAATATTTATAAATGGGTGTCGGATCCCTAGATCCACTTTAATACTCATGGTCTAAAATATATACAGATCCCTCCCTATAGGTTCCTCCCATTGTGTAATGCCTTTATCCAGCTAGCTCAGCCATCTCCAATGCACTTTTATTACTTTCTCACCTCCGTACTCCCATTGACTACTGAGGTGAAGACACTCTCATCCCTTTCCTCTTTCCTTCTTTCATTTTACTGTATACTTCATTGGATCCAATACTCCTTTTGTTACATTGTCACAGGTTTGATTAAAGACTCTGGCACATTAGGCCTCTGCCTAACAATTAAATGACCTTTGTATAACACTAACTGCAGTCCCTATAATCATTGTCATTGTTAATACATTGTTAACCACCATGGCCAATGGTTGTTGTTATAGTTCCTTGTACTTGTGCATTATATATACAGCATTTTTCCAGTCAATTTTCATTAGACTATCCCATGTGTGAATGCTAAGCTGCTCTGCTCTATTGTAATGTCGTTTTTTTAAAATGTTCTAATAAAAATACATTTAAAAAGCATATCAAAACCCTAACAATGACCTTATATTTGCTTCCTTTTGATCTGTTGAATATACCATTGAAATTGTTTCGTCGAGGAGTCTAATTAGCTCTCATAGTTCCTATCTTGAACTGAGGAAATAATTACTCGGTAGAGTAGCAAAGGACAACTGTGCAAGACTGACACCATTTCTTGAGTCCAAAATATGCTGTTTGTTTTCAGTCCATAACAGGAAATTAAAGTAGAATTAAAAGTGTCAAAAACTGCAAACAGGCAGGTTCTTTATTGCAGAAGAAGCATGCAATGTCTCTTCTGCAATAAAATATATCTACCTACCTGCTTGCTGCCTTCTCTGGCATGTAAACTAAGCTTCGCAAGTGGTCCATGTGTGCCGTGAAGACTGACTCATGTGCATATGCAGAAGTGACGTCATTGTGCGCCAGCCAATGAAGTTGGCCAAAGATTGGCACCCAACAGAAGATCCTAGCAGCAGTGGGGGCAGGGACCATTAAAGTAGAGTTTAGCTCAGCTAAATGTGCATTTCTGGCAGATCAATATGTATTTTTCTGTACTGGCAGGGTCTTGCATGTATTGCAAAGATGTACTATTTTACCCATAACATACCCTTTAAAGTGGACCTAAGCTCAAAAAGCAAAGTTTTGCTATTGTAAAAGGCATATAGAGCAAAGTTAATTTTGCATAGTCAATGCCCAGAAAATTTTACCTTTTTTCTTGAATTTCTTCTGAAAAATACCTGTGCATTTCCTATAAATATGAATCCCTGTTTTGTAGCCTCATAGCTGTATATCTGCATTATGAGATCATTTAAACCACTGTTGTCTTTGACTGCTGGTCTCGCCAGATTTGAATTGAGAGTTGGTAAGGTCACTCTTGTGCTACTCACTGTTCTCTTTGTTGGAGAGGAAGCTGTAAATGAAGACCTACAGTGCAAGGATCTTCCTGAATTTGCTTTATGCATTTCGTAGATTTGTACATCTTCCACCTCTCCTCTGTTTCTTGAATTGAAATTTACCATATACATGTACTCATCATCTTAATGATGGATAGAAAGCATGTATTCCCTGCTTCCAATTCCTACCATGCTATCTTGATAAACAAAGGGTACTCAAACTAAGTCTAGTATTCATATCTAAATATTCCAAAAGGAACTGTAAAAAAAATATTGTTATAAATGTAATTACTAAACATGTTAGTTTGCATTTTATATAAAAGAAATAAATAGAAATGGCCAGACCGTGCTATAGCTGCATTTATACATCTTGTCTATTAGGTTCCAGACTTTTGTATTGGTATCCAAGGGATAGCACGGAGAATTATTATATATGGAGTCTGTCAGCCTTTCAAAGCCATCTCTAAGCATGAAGTTAATCCAAACTAGCTATCCCATGGGTGATATATGTGAAGAGAAAGTTGTCTGCAAAGGGGTCCCACAACATTTCTCTAATATCCTGTGGAAATATAAAAGTACTTCAAACCTCTGAAATACAAAATGAACAAAGCACATCCTTCTATAGTGTGCATTTCTCAATCCAAAGCTTCTAGTGTTATTTCTGTTTCCCCTCTAATTCATCTGCTACCTGCATAGACTGCTAGAGTCACTTCTAACAGTCTAGGCTGACACCAAACAACCCAAGAGACACCCCCCCCCCCAAGCAAACAATATTATTATTATATTTATACTATTATTATTATTCAGGACCTATATAGCCCCAACAGTTTGTGCAGCGATTTACAATATAAAGGGAGACAGCACAGCTATAATACAATCAAAACACGAGGATTAAGAGGGCCCTACTCATAAGAACTTACAATCAGGCTATAACTGTGGGGATGAGCTGATGGAAGTGATAAATGTTTATTTGGAGGCGTGATAGGCTTCCCTGAAGCAATGAGTTTTCAGGGATTGCCTAAAGGCAGTCAGAATAGGGGATAGCTGGACAAATTGAGGTAGAGAGTTCCAGGGAGAGGCTCTGGCAAAGTCCTGGAGACGAGCATGGAGGAGGAGACAAGGGAGCTTGAGAGCAGGAGATCATGAGAGGAGCGGAGAGGACAGTTTGGGTGATACTTGGAGACAAGATTGGTGATGTAGCTCGGGGCAGAGTTGTAGATGACTATGAATGTTGTTAGTATTTTTAATTTATTTCGCTGGGCAATGGGAAGCCAGTGGAGGGATTGGCAGAGAGGGGTGGCAGGCACTGAGGAGTTGGTAATGTAGATGAGTCTGGCAGCATTCATGATAGACTGGAGAGGGGATAGGCTATGGAAAGGTAGGCCTATGAGAAGGGAGTTGCAATAGTCAAGGCGAGAGATCGAAGAGCTTGGTGGTTTCATTGGTTAAATTGGTTCATTTCAGAGATGTTACGGAGGTGAAGTCTACAAGCTTTTGACAGTGATTGGATTTGGGGCCAAAAGGATAGGTCAGATTCTAGGATTACACCTAGTACCCTGGCTTGAGGGGAGGGACTGATAGTTGTATTATTGATCTTGATGGAAAAGTCATGTAGAAGTGTACAAGGGGGAGAGAATATCATCAGCTCAGTTTTAGAGAGATTTAGTTTAGGAATTAGTTTAAGGAAGGAGGTGACATCTATGCTGATATGTCAGTTAGTAATTTAGTAATGCACACATTGTGTGATTAACAACCTCAGCTGTGCATGTTTCCCTATGAAACTATGTAGAGGGGGTGTGTCCATTCCCTCCACTCCCAGATTACACTCAGCTCTCTGCTCTATGCTGTGCAGTGTAGTGCATAGTAGTAAGATTTGCTTCACTTCTTTGTATCACCTGAGGCTAGTAACGTCATTGGCTATATATATATAGGTTTACAACCCTTTAAGGAGAGAGAAAGGGTCAGTTCATTGTCCAGTCTGGCCAGAAAAAGGCATACTGTGGGCCTTTGCTGGACTCAGTGTCGCTTAGTTCCAGAGAGAGAGAAAAAAATATCTTTTTAACTCTTGTATTTATAAACCATCAAATCTTGCAGAGTTAAGTATAGTAGCAGACAGTAAAAAGCATAAACACCATTATCGTCTTTCATGGTACTGGTGCCTGCGTATTTCCTGTCTGTGATCACAAATATCTGACACAGATCAGCCCCTGCTGCAGCCTTTAATATTTTTACTCTCTACAAAGCTACAATGTTGCAATTTATTTACTGGGGAAGAAGAGAATGCGTAAATACTTCCTCTTGTCTGCAGCAGACTGATATCATCATCTCTGTGTTACAGAATTATCGGTGACCTGGGTGCAAGGTATAACAATCAAGAGGAGAGCACAAACACATGTTGCTCACTTGCTCATGCTAAGTTTAATGTGTTAAGGAGAAAATTATACATTTATTTTCTTTAGAGTGCCAGCACAGGCCACATGGAAAAGTGCATCCATTTGTACTAGAGAAATACCATTGCAAATATATAAGATAGTAAACAGAGAAAGTGAATGTCAGAGCAAACATAAAGCTGAACAAAGATAGTATAAACAAAGTGTGACTAATCAGTATCAAGAGAACAGAAAACATGTGTTGTTCACTTACTGAGCTTAATGTGATATAATTATTTTCTTTAGAGTGCCAGCACAGGCCACATTGAAAATTGCATCCATTTGTACTAGAGAATTACCATTGCAAACATATAAGATACTAAACAGAGAAAGTGAATGTCAGAGCAAATATAAAGCTGAACAAAGATAGTATAAACAAAGTGTGACTAACCAGTATCAAGAGGAGAACAGAAAACATGTGTTGCTCACTTACTGAGCTTAATGTGAGCTTGTTGGTATTAGTGTCCTGAAGTCACACTACAAATCATTAGAGCTCCCTCTAGCTGCAGCCTAGTAATAGCATTAATGGTGGGTATATTCATTTTCTTGCAATATCACCTAGGCCTAGGCAAAGTCACTGACTCAAGCTCAAGGACTATTTTTTAGGATAGGAGGAGCTTTTTAAAAGTAAATGTATATACAGTTGCTGTTTGATGTGAAAGGTCAGGAATTTAAGAATGCAGACCTGTACAAATATTAAAGGGCTGCAATAGTTTGTTCTTATATCATCAATATTAGAGACACATTTTATTTTTTTTAATCATACATAAATAACCATTTTTTTTCATTTCAGATCCCACCTCTCCACTGCTTTGGGTATGCCCCTCTCTATAACACATTTAGTTCTGGAAGATGTCAGCTCATAGTATAGGACACTGCAGTATGGGCAGAACAAAGTAGCCTTTCTTCTATTATTATTATTATTATACAGTATTAATAAAGCGCCAATAGTTCGCTCAGCGCTGTACATTACAAAGGGGGACAGAACATGTGACAGAACAATACCAATACAATGCAAAACATGAGGGGATCGAGGGCCCTGCTCTTTCGAGCTTACAATCTAGGAGGGAGGGGATGGTAGCACAGGAGGAGATAGCTGTGGGGGATGGGGTGGTAGGAAGAGTGGAGGAGGTTGCAAAGTTAGCAGGGGGTGGGGTAGGCTTCCCTGAAGAGATGGGTTTTCAGGGTGCGCCTAAAGGAGAGGAGAATAGGTGATAATCTGATGGGTTGGGGCAGGGAGTTCCAGAGGATGGGTGACACCCTGGAGCAGGGGCGGACTGACAACTCATGGGGCCCCCGGGCAATAGGGGATCATGGAGCCCCTGTGTCCTTGCCCAAACTCAAAAAAGCCTATGAAAAAGGTACCAGGAGCATCTCATGGGGCCCCCTACTGACCCTGGACCCTCGGGCAGTGCCCGAGTTTCCAAATGGTCAGTCCGCCCCTGCCCTGGAGAAGCCCTGGAGGCGGGCATGGGAGGAGGAGACCAGGGAACTAGAGAGAAGGAGGTCTTGTGAGGAGTGGAGTGTGCGTGTTGGGTGGTACTTGGATATTAGGTCAGTGATGTAGTTCGGGGCAGTATGGTGGACGGCTTTGTACGTCAGTGTTAGGATTTTGAATTTGATCCGTTGCGCAATCGGAAGCCAGTGGAGGGATTGGCAGAGGGGGGTGGCGGAAATGGAGCTGTTGGAAAGGTGAATGAGTCTGGCAGCCGTATTCAGGATCGACTGAAGCGGGGATAGCCAGCGGCGAGGCAGGCCAGTGAGGAGGGAGTTGCAGTAGTCGAGTAGTGATATGATGAGGGAGTGGATGAGCTGTTTAGTGGTTTCTGGGGTTAGGAACGTGCGGATTTTGGCGATGTTGCGGAGGTGGAGTCTGCACGAGTTTGTTAAAGATTGGACTTGGGGCTGGAAGGATAGGTTGGAGTCCAGAATGACACCAAGTACTCTGGCGTGCGGGGCGGGTTTGATGGTGGCGTTGTTGGATGTGATGGAGAAGTCAATGGGGGGTGGTGTGCGGGCTGGGGGAAAGACAAAATAAAATAAAAAAAACAATGGATTTAAAAGCTGCTTGTGTAGCAATGATTTATTTCCTAAATACTCTATTAATACTTTAATCATAGTAGATTTTCCTTTGAACAGCCATAATATGTATTGTACGTTGTATGATAAACACAGTAGAACATTCTAACATAAAAACTCTAAGAGTAAGAGATAAAAAAAAAAGAAAATATTCGATCTGGCAGCAACCTCAAAAGAAGTGTAATATTTTACATCGCAAGATAGTGTATCTCCACAAAATCAGATGGTGAAAATCAAATGTTATAAGTTTGATGAGGTGAAAAATAAGCATATTAAATATGATTAAATGTGATTGCATTTTACTGTAAAGACCATTCTTCCATCACATCTTTGATTATAAAATGCAATCTGGGCCATGAGGTAGAAAAGTAGAAACCGCAGCTGAGAAAAAAAAAAAGAAAGAAAAGAAAAAAAGGGAATATTTGACACGCGCTGTATAATAATAGATTTTAAAAATGTTCTCTTTCTCTTTAGGATTTTCAAACAATGTAAGCTTACAGTGAATGTCTTGGACCACTTTATTGTTTTATTGTTTAAAAGTGTGTGTAAGTCCAAAATCCTTTTAAAGTTGCCATCGTGTCTCACTGTATACAGTTTTCTTAAAGTAAACTTAAAAATATAAAAATGAAAGTATCATTGAACCCACATCACATGGTGCCAGCTTTAGCAAATAGATTGGAAGGTTTATTATGTTTACTAGTTTTAACTTTTTTTTTTTTTTTTTTTTAACATTTCTTCGGTTATTTCCTGGTTTTGGCCTAGGCCAAAGCGATTACAATCAAGGAGTCTTCATGGCAGGAGAGAAGGGGCTAAGCACACCCTCTTACCTGCATAGCTGGATTCCAGGAAGTAAATGCTACATGAACCATCTGCATTTACCTAAAGTGTTACTAAACCCACAACAGTAAAATCAGTCTGTAGATGCAGTAAAGCATGCTTGTTATACTCACTGTGGAACCTAAGGAGTTAATCCTCTGCATTGTGTAAAAAGGCTGTTTGATCCTGTCTTCTCTGATCATCCCCTTCTTCCACAGTCCCCAATCCATCTGCTGAGAGAACAGAGCCTTGGGGACAAGCTGCACATTCTCAGTTTGGTGTGTATTGCTAGAGTGCATGTTATCAGCACAGGGCCAGTCAGCACTGTCCAGGCAGAGGATCAGGGGTTATGCAGCCTCATAAGACAATCAGGGAACAAAGAAAACTCCTCCTACAAGCTTTAACCCTAAGGGGTTAAAGCCTGTTAGATTCTGTTTTCTCTGACTCTCCCCTTCTTCTACCGTCCCCAATCCATCTGACAGAAGCGGCTCTGTTTGGTGTGTACTGCTAGAGAGTTTTTTTGGGGGGGAGGGTGCATGTGATAAGCACAGGGCCAAGTGCTGTCTGGACAGAGGTCAGGGGTCATGCAGCCTCATAGGACAGTCAGAGGAGAATGAAAACTCCTCCAAAAAGATTAACCAGTGCTCTACTGGACACTGATAGAAGTCACAAGACTACTATATACCGCTGATGAGAAAAGATATTTAGCAGTTTATATTTACTAAAATAATTGCACTTCTATGTTCTGTGTACTGTGGGAGACCAGATATAGTGAATGCAGGGTCCAGGGAGACCAGATATAGTGCATGCAGGGTCCTGGGAGACCGGATATAGTGAATGCAGGCTCCGGGGAGATCAGATATAGTAAATGCAGGGTCCTGGGAGACCAGATATAGTCAATGCAGAGTTCGGGGAGACTAGATATAGTGAATGCAGGGTCCGGGGAGACCAGATATAGTGAATGCAGGGTCCTGGGTTTAGGAACACCTTAAGATGGCCGCAGATAAAAATGCTAGAAGGTGTTTTTCACAGTGATTTCTCAACAAAATAAAGCATGGACACATGGATGGATGGGTGAGTTTTCTTTGAATAATAAAACTGAATCAAATAGCATTTTCAGTTTGTGGTGCTCAGATAAAGTTTAAAGTGGAACTTCGCTCTCTCAGTCAACATTGACTATTTTTAATCCTTACGCTGCTAGCATTAGTACATACATAGGAAAGTATATCATATTTATTTGTTTTAAACTTTTATTTTACATTTCTTCAATTACTTCCTGGTGTCCTGCCTAGGCAAATGACATCATACATCACAGGTGTCTTCAGGAGGGGAGGGAGCGTTCTTAGCTCAGCCATTGCCTTAGCTAAGGGCAGATGGATTCCAGGAAGTAATGCTACATGAATCATCTGCCGTTGCTCAAGGTGGCTACAGCCAGAAATGCTAGGAGGTGTTTATTCAAAACTATTTCTGAGCAAAATAAAGCATGGAGACATGGATCGATGGGGGAGTTTGCTTTGAATATTAACAATTAATTAAATAGCATTTTTGGTTTGTGGTGCTCAAATGCAGAGCAACTCCACCTTAATGAGGAATAAACCTCTTATTTGTGATGGTGAGCAGATATACCTTCTGATTTAAGAAAGCTCTACTGTGTTTGGACAGTCTTGTGATCCAGGCACTTCTGCCAGGCAGTACAGCCCACTGCTGACCTTACCTTTCATCACCTTATTTAAAGCGCAAGTATTTTGCTCATGTTGGGGAAAGGTATTGCATTCACATAATTGTCCCCTTCCCCAGAAGATATTTTTACCTCCCCATTGCTCCCCTGCTGCTTCATTCACTCGTTAGAACAATCTTTCCCCTCCCCCATGGCAGAACGATTGGTCATGCTGATCGGAGACTCAGACCTCCATCATTGCATGGAAAGACAGCCATGAGCGGCCCCATACCTAGAAGTACAGGGTTAGTCACTTTAGTATATGAAAAAAGGAGTGTCATAAATAGAAACATAGCACTGTCTTCTACTTAAAGTAAACCCAATACCTATCATTTTAGAGATTCAACATGTTGAAGTGGTTGTAAACCCTTACATATACCCAGTGAAGTGACTAGTCTCAGGTGATACACAGAGATTAAACAAATCCTCCTACATAGGTTGTACCTGTTTATCTGTAGCCCTCTCTTCTCTACATCCAATCAAAGTGTACAGTTTGCAAAGCTTTTCTAAGCTTTCTGAGGCAGGGGGCGGGGGAATATGATTTCACACACTGAACAGTTCAGGGAAAAGAGCTGAGTGTAATCTGATACCTAAGTAGAGAGAATGGACATGCCCCCTCTACACAATCTCATGAGGAAACACGTACAGCTGAGGCTGCCAATCACAGGCTGTGTGTGTGAGGCCCCTTCCTCCTCCCCCCTTGATCCATTGAAGTCAACA
Organism: Staurois parvus; assembly: GCF_062004578.1. Taxonomy (NCBI): domain Eukaryota; kingdom Metazoa; phylum Chordata; class Amphibia; order Anura; family Ranidae; genus Staurois; species Staurois parvus. The sequence continues at coordinate 387,289 of NW_028318584.1, read as the reverse complement.
CAACCTGTCAGAAATGATTCATGCAGATAGCAGAGGAACCAGGCCAGAAACAGAAATCACACTCGGTGCTTTGGATTGCGGCAAGTACACACTTTGGAAAGATATGCTTTGTTCAGTTTTCATGAAGTTTACAACCTCATTAATGTCATTTCAAAAGTTGTTTTTATAGTTTTTAAATCAGTATCTTTTATTAGAATAATCCCTGGCAATACCTGCCAGGAAGTTCCTCCTTCTTCAGTCACTTCCTGTTATGCAGTGACAACCATAACACAGTTGTGCTCCTGCTTTGTCACAAGTGTCACAAATGTCCCTGGTGGAAACTTTAAACATCCATGCCAACACTCATTGGCCAATGGCACTTTTAGGAACTTGGTCCAGAGCAATGATGAACAGTCATTGCTGGACAAGTGCATGTAGACGTAGCTAGGTGAGATCAGCAGTACTGAGACAGAAAAAAATATTACATTATGAAAACTGAAGTTATGAAAACTGTATTTTATGTAAAAAAAAAAAATGGCAGCTGTGTATAGTACACAGTACTTTAGAAAACTTAATTTTATTCATTTAGGGTTTAGTTGTACAATGCTAAAAAATGGTCTTCACTGTATAATTCATTCAGTACTATTATATTTTATTTTATTATATTCTAAAGACAACCAATCACCAACAAGTGAAATTCCAACTTGTGGTAGAAACTGTTGGTGGAAGCTAGCCTTGATCTGTTCAGTTGTTTTTGCAATCAAAAGCTGGTTTTTCATCAAACTTTGGCCCATTAAAAATACCTTTTTACTCTAGTTTCCCAGGAGGAATATGATTAGGCTCAGGCTTCCATTGAGGAATGAATCTTTAAACATTTAAATTGATTTGAAATCGTGGAATTGTGATGATAAAACTCCAACATTTATCTTGAATGAGCAAAAAAAAAAAAAAAGTGGACTTTTTTCTCCTAGATAAAATAAATGGAAATGGTGAAAGGATCACTAAGTCTTTTTCTGCTAATTGAATAGTTGGCGGCTGATCAAGGACCGTCGGTGGCCATCGAAAAGCCCTTGCACCACTTCTGCCAGTTTTAGCCATTTTAATCCCCTTATGATCAATTACAAAATAATGTTTTACTGCCCGAGCCAGTCATTTTTATGGAAACAATTATTTAAGAAAATGACTTGTGACAAAATCGTCAAAAGATAGAAATAGACTTTTTAGGAAGATTAACGGTGGGACGACGATGGCTCTTCAGCACTGAAATATTCAACGTTGGGAATTTTACCAAAAAGGAGCCCCATTGTGAGACATGTTTAATGGAGCAATTATACTTTGTTAACTTTACTGGCTAATTAAGACTGGACTTTACATAAGTTGCATTGTCAGCTATTGTTATAATAAAACAGTCACTGGGTTCTTAAAGAAGAATTCCAGGTATGGATTTTTTTCATACAGTAGTTGCATTGGTCCAGCTTGGCCTTACTGATGACACCTGTTTCCAGTTATATCATATCACTGGCTTTGTATGAAGTTAGTTCTATTATAAGTATGAATGTACTTTACAATCACTATAGCTGTCCTCTGATTTGAAAGTGAGAGTTTTTAGCTTCTTTCAGTCTCTATTTTTCCTGATGTAGGTTACATTTAAAAAGGGAAATCTGGAGCAAGATCCACAACAGAGTCAATACTTTCTTCATCACAGGTGTATCTCTGAAACAAGTACAGCTCAAATCCCCTCCAAAGTATCCCTAACTTCAGCAGACATTAATTATATTGCAAACAACACATTTCAGGGATCAACAACCCTCCTTCACCAGGGCTTAGAGAAAAGTCACAAAGCTGCCTATAGGACTCTATCTAAATAACTCCTGAGAGTTGTTCTCTGTCTGGCAAAGGGCCTTAGTGATCTCAATCCACATGTGTTGGAGATACTGGTGAGGGTCCGTATAAACATTATTCCTGCTAGTTTTAGGTCATGTCATATTTCCTCCAAACAGGGGTGGACTGATAACTCATGGGGCCCCCAGGCAATAGGGGATCATGGGGCCCCTGTGTCCTTGCCCAAACTCAAAAAAGCCTATGAAAAAGGTACCAGGGGCATCTCATGGGGCCCCCTACTCGGGGCAGTGCCCGAGTTTCCAAATGGTCAGTCCGCCCGTGCCTCCAAATAAACTCAGGATTGCAATCACAGCCCAGTGGATCATAGAAGGTCATCTATAATCTTTAACTTACTAGATACTTCTACTTTCTGCTGTGATCTAGACATGAACCTTGTCCAGCACCTCTAAGCCCATTGCAACACCCAACTCAATATAAACAGGGCTTTTGTGTATATTGTCATTGCCAGAACTGAAACCTAATGACCGCTCAGAACTGGAAACCTAGAAGTTATCAGATATACACCCACATTCTCACCAGATACCTGGGAATGTAAAGATATATTAGTGGGTGTAATGCAGAACATTGTTTTGACCATGGTTCCTTACTCATCTGTCATCTTGTCAGCAGGAATTCCAAACTACATACACCACCACAGCTGTAACTCATAGAGGGTTCTCTGTTCACTAGTATTGGGGATACAAGGAGGGTAATTTATCAAAACTGTATCAGGCAGAATCTGGAGCGGCTGTGCATAGTAACCAATCAGATTCTATCTTTCGTTTGCAAAACTTAGTGGAACAAGCTGAAGATGGGAGCAGATTGGTTGCCATGCACAGCTGATCCAGATTCTGTCTGCTCAAGTTTTGATAAATTACCGTCCTTGTATCTCCAATACTAGTGAACAAAGACACATTGGAAAGACAAGATTCTGAAGACAGGGGAATATAAAAACCAAGAATTACAGGAGCATTAGTGACATTGCTCTGCCTTCTATCAAAGCATGCCTGATCTTATTTATAAGGTTCTTGCTGGGTGGCCTCCTGTCCGGGGCATCTCAGTGCTTCTCTGTACCCACATCACTCCCCAACTTCCACAGAATCCTTACAAGTCCTCTCTGTGGAACGGTTCAGCTACTTTAGTATCCCTAACCAATAATAAGACTTTATTTCAGCACAAGAGAAGGGTCAGGTGCCTGGTGTGGGGCAATGAGGATGGAGACTTCCGGGGAGAAGCCATTAGTGCCCCGTTTTAACCCATCAAGATGTCTACTGGTTAATTTATAAAGCCATTCTGTTCAACACTCCTTACCTTATTATACCTCACAGTTCTAAGCAATTTAAGCCATTCCCAATGAAAGTGATCCCTGAGTAGTACACATCAGCACATATTGATACTACTTTTCATCCTGTCCCTGGAGTTATTCATCAGGAGGATCATTTGATAACAGGGAAAGGTAGGCATCCCTGACATTAAAAAATATTGCCAGGCTATTGCACTTGTGAGACTAATGCAGGCCATAGATGGGTCAAAAATCGGCCGATTTTTCGGCCGAAAATAAAATCGGACGATTTTCGGATTGTTAGTGGGTTAATTGTTCGGCCGTTTTTCGGTATTTTGGCAGATTTTTTTTATCGGTAAAGTTGGAAAAAGATCGGCCGATTTTGCCGATCGGCCGATTTTCGCGGCAATTATGGGCAAATCGGCCAATCTTTTTACCGATAAAAAATCTGCGCATGAGCAGTGACCTGCAAGAGGAAGACAAAAAGAAGAAGAAAAAGAAGAGGATGAAGAAGAAGAGGATGAAGAAGAGTAAGAGGAAGAAGAAGAGGATGAAGAAGAAGAGGAAGAAGAGGATGAAGAGGAAGAAGAAGAGGATGAAGAAGAAGAGGACGAAGAAGAAGAGGAAGAAGAAGAAGAGGATGAAGAAGATGAAGAAGAAGATGAAGAAGAGGATGAAGAAGAGGAAGAGGAAGAAGAGGATGAAGAAGAAGAGGAGGAAGAAGAAGAGGATGAAGAAGAGGATGAAGAAGATGAAGAAGAGGATGAAGAAGAGGATGAAGAAGAAGAAGAGGAAGAAGAAAAAGAAGAGGATGAATAAGAGGATGAAGATGAAGAGGATGAAGAAGAAAAGGAAGAAGAAGAAGAGGATGAAGAAGAGGATGAAGAAGAGGAAGAAGAGGATGAAGAAGAAGAGGAAGAAGAAGAAGAAGAGGAGGAAGAAGAGGAGGAGGAAGAAGAAGAGGATGAAGAAGAGGAAGAAGTACAAGAGGATGAAGAAGAAGAGGAAGAAGAAGAGGATGAAGAAAAGGATGAAGAAGAGGATGAAGAAGAGGAAGATGAAGAAGAGGATTAAGAAGAGGAAGAAGAAGAAAAGGATGAAGAATAAGAAGAGGAAGAAGAAGAGGAAGAAGAGGATGATGAAGAAGAAGAATTCCAAAAAGTGTCCCTGCAGAGAGCTCCGCTATTTCTTTGACAGTGCTTTGACATATATAGCGGTTGCTACAATGTATCTATTTGTTTCTGAATAAAAACATCTGTATCCGAAATGCATACAAATAGATACATTGTTGCAACCGAAATAAATATCAAGGAACTGTCAAAGAAATAGCGGAGCTCTCTGCAGGGACACTTTTTGCCGGCTGTAGACGGGATGAAAATCGGCCGATTTTTTTTACCGTTCCTGGTAACGTCGACTGCTTGAATGACCGATTTTTCATTTTTTTAAAGAAAAATCGGCCGGTTTTCTCCCCATCTATGGCCTGCATTAGGGCTCGTTCAGACTTGACTTTATTTCCAACTCTTGCCAAACGCCCCTATAGCGTTTGACAGGCATTAGACAGGCATATGGGAAGCATTTTTAACACTCCTCAAATGCTCCCCAAACGCCCCATGTGCAGTTTTGAGGTGGTTGATAGGTATTTGCCAAGCTTTAAAACCGTACCACAAACGCCTATAATGAAGTTAAATGGTCTTAACGCTCCACAACCACCTCGCAACTCCAACGCAAACGCCTGCCACACGTTTGAGGAGCTGCAACATAGACTTGAATGGGAGGCTTCAACTCCTCCTGGCTCGACATGAGGCATCTGTTTTGCCGCAATGCTAACGCTTCAGTGTGAACAGCACTGTGTGCTGCCATGTGTAGAATTTTCATAGGCATTTGAAAAGCGTTAAAAACGCTTCCCAAATACCTGTCTGACACCTGCTGACAAAGCTAGTGTGAAATAAGCCTTATAGATTTGAATTGTAATCAGCAAAGATTGGGTGTCTCTAGAGGGCAATATTTGTTCTCTGCTTCTCCCAGAGGGTCCTTGGATCTCCCTTGCCCATATCCCTCAAAACTCAAAAACCCATCCAACATTAATCCATACTCTGACAACATTTCAAATAATTGATGTCAAATACAATATCCCTTCATACTCTAACCCCTTAACTCCATTCAAAGGCATCCCTGAATTCCTTTTGGCCTGTCAAATCCTTTCTAACAGACTGGTCAGGCAAAGAACCCTGTAGAACACAGCAGTTTACCTCCAACGGAGAACTTAACAAACAATAAACCACAGTCCACAACCTATGTTTCTCCAATGGACATATTTACAGAATATAAACTACATACCTAACCACAAACTCAAACACAACCTTCTAATACCTGTATCTCAGCTTCAGTAAATATGTCCAATGTTGTCCCTCATTTGATATTCATTCTCATGGGCATGCAAACTTTTAAGCAGTCCCCTTGATGACACCCCATAGGCAAAATTCATCCTATATACTACTAACAAACTAACGTGTCATTCTTGACTCCACAACTTTCCAAATGTGCATGGTATGAGATAAAAACCCTAATCTTACAAATCTCAGGTCAGATTGTGCCTTCTTCAGCAAAATAACTGATCCCTATACATTGGAAACCTATTTCTCCCCCAGCAATCATAGAGTGGCTAAACAAGATAGATCTTCATTGTGAAAAAAGCATTTTGTGGACATTATTCCCAAATTCTGATAGTCTTGGACACCGTGGATAACTTCTAAACTATTAACAACTTTTGAAATACTCTCCTAACCTAGAACCATTAGCCCCAGTTCACATACATGCGAACTGGATGCGTTTTGAACCACATCCGATTTGCCTGACATGTGAGCCTTTTCAATAGAGCCAGCTCACATATGTGCGGGCCAGTTGCAGCGTGTTATCAAAAAGAGTCCGGTACAATTTTGAGCCTGGTTCAGGTGCAATTTCCATTGTCATACACTTTGACAATTCGCACTTGAATCACACGTAGACCTCTGAACAAAGTTGCACCAGAGAAGGACATGTGTGAACTCAAGTAAAAGAAAATCTTTTATTATAATGTTTATTTTACAGTTCTGTTTCCTATGGAACAAAGTACATGCAGCCAATCTAACAACAGCTGTAAAAGAGACGGTTGATTCAGCTTCAGCTTGTCTTGGCTGTGAGCACTTTCCCAAGACAAGCAAAGGCAAGAGGAATGCAGATACCTGTCGGCATCTGTATTCCTGTTGCCACTGTTTGTCTTGGGAAAGTATTTACAGCTGAGACAAGCTGCAACTATAAATCAACCGTCTCCTTTACAGCTGTCGTTAGATCAGGAACAGCAGGAAGGGAGGATGGCAGGTCAGTAGACATAACTAAGGTTAGAAAGCACTTAGAAACATTGGACAAAGTACTACATGTATTTTGTATATAGGTGACAGAACTGTAAAATAACAATTATAATGAGAGATCTTCTGTAACGCCTCATCTTTGTTTTCTCAGATCTTTCAATGACAGCATACACATGTCTCAACACAAATGTCAAGGCCTAAAGTTGGCCATGGATGGATCGAAATTCGGCCAGTTCAGCATCATCTCCACTACTCCATTATAAGCTATTCCTTTTCCTACTGTGACCTATCAATCCAGACCACCTAACAATACAACTGGAAGGTGCTGAGTCATGGCACCCTTTGAGTTTTAGGTGATAGAACCCGATAAGCACTTCCTCAAGTCACTTAACCCTACATCCATATGTCAGGTAATCACTCCATCAACAGGAATTTTATTCTTTAGGACACATTACAGGTCCGTGTATGCTGGGCTTCATCTTCCCTTAGTAGAAAAAACACTCACTTAGAGCATTTTTTGCACAGGAGTTTAGCAGCTTCTAAGAAAGTTTAGGCATTCTGAATTTTTTTCTGCCAGAAAACTGCTCTCAAAAATGCAAACCAGAAGGGTTTTTTTTTCTGCCTCTAAATGCCGAGCTTAAAATTTGTCTCTAAATGTCCTATTGTGCATGGACACATAGGATAACATTGAGCTGTCCTTAGAGGCAAAACACAAAACTCCTGTAGAAGCAGCATTTTTTAACCTTCTTAGCGGTATTCCCAAGTGTAGCTCGGGGTAAAATTTCAATACTAAGAGCGGTAACCCCGAGCTACTCTCGGGCTTACCATATGGCGTTGCTCAGGGGGTCCCTGCAGCACTTACCTTGTCCTTCACTCCCGCGATGTGTCCCCTGCAGCATCCCCGGCCATCTCCTCCGGCCGATGCCAGCATCCGGCTTCCGTGTTCCGGTCCCCGTCCTCCGGCGGGAAATTTGAAATTTTTTTAAAAATTTCATTTTTGCTGTCATTGCTATTTCAATGCATTTCACATACATTTTGTCCCTACTGCTTTGTCCTGTGCCCTGCCTGCATTTTGAATGTTCTTTCTGCCTGGAAACTTAGAAAAGTCCATGGCATCCAAAAAGCGTCCCTTTACGTCAAAAGTGGTTTTAGAACAGCGATAGTAAATCAGAACCACTTGCAGAATTGAGTGATAATGATTTGTGGTGAAATTCATCATCAGACACTGAAAACGATTTTGCGACTTTGCTCAGCGATGTGCGAATTTGCCTCTGTATTTCAAATTTCAGTGTTTTTGGTTTGATTATATTATTGAATCAAATTTATTATTATATTATTTTTTATGATTATTTATTAAATTATAATTTATGATTTCGTGTTTCAAGTTTTATCATATCTGGAATGTTTACTAGACTCTTGTTCGGACAGATTTCAGTGAGTTATTCCTAAAAATTACAGCCTACAATAAAAAACTACATATTTCCATGCAAAAAAATGGTACCGCTTTCAGCACAAAAAATCGGAAAGAATCATACCGCCAGGGAGGTTAAGCCAGTGAGCATGGACCCTACATGTGGCATGAAGCCAGAGAGATGAAGCCATAGGGGAGGAGGATGAAGTATTAAAATGATTATATCCGGTTGCACCTTACGTTGGATACTGATGAATGTGCCTGGAATCTCTACCTTTTCACTGCAACACTTTATTACTGTAAACTTATTATTTATTACTAAAACAGGATTTAAATAAAAAAAATATGCAACATTTTAAAAGACACTTTTATTTCATTTATTATAACTTCACCATACCTAGTACCAGAAATTTAATTATACTGTAAATGTAAACAAGAGAAATCATAAAATTTGCAAGTTCTACCAACATAGAAAACAAAGTAATTTTTTCAAGGCAATACTGCCAAAAGCAATCCTTGTTGTCACCAAAAAAAAAACATGATGTATGTGTTACCCCAGGATCATAATAAATGACAAAGTTATTGACGAACCAGCATAAGAGGTTATACCGGTGCACAAGCTGAATTGGTTAAAGTGAGTGTATACCAGGGGCAGACTGACAACTCATGGGGCCCCCGAGCAATAGGGGATCATGGGGCCCCGTGTCCTTGCCCAAACTCAAAAAAGCCTATGAAAAAGGTACCAGGGGCATCTCATGGGGCCCCCTACTGACCCGGGCCCTCGGGCAGTGCCCGAGTTTCCAAATGGTCAGTCCGCCCCTGTTGTATACTCTAATTTTTAAAAAATAACAAGAGTTTTATACGTAACTGCTCTGCACAATGGAATTGTACAGAGCTGTCCCAAACCTCTTCTTGGTCCCCTGTCAGTGCTTTTGGTTCTTCCTCTTCTTGGTGTGCTTCCATTGCAAGCCACTTGCTATGGGGGCATACCTACAGGCCCCGTTCCCTCGTCACAGAATTTGACTGACAGCAGTGGGAGTCAATGGCATTTTGATATAAACTTTATTTAGGGGTCTTTGTTTATAGAATGTCACCATGCGGTGGTCTTAAGCATTACCACAGGTACAAAAAATCATTGCTGTATTGTTTGAAATTATCTCTTATGACTGCCAGCTCCATCTGGTGGCCATAGTGCAGTATTATTTTTCATGGAGGTATTTTTTTTAAACATACAGCATTATGGCCACTATATGGAGCTGACGATCATACCAGATAATCATATTACAAACAATATGGTAATGATTTGTTGTACCCAGGGGCTTTCCTAGGGCTGGTGTCACTCGGTGCGATAACACTTGGTGACACCCCCTCCAGACTCCGATTCATTATGGTCTCCAATCCGCAGATCCGATCCATCCTGCGGGATTGTCAGCTTTCTTTACAACTTACCTTTTCGTGGTGCGGGTCCGGTGTCACCCCGTATAGGTTGCATGCCGACGATCCCTGCAGGATTGGAGTCCAATCCATTATGCTCCACAATCCACAGATCCCATTCATCCTGCAGGGATCGTCGGCATGCAACCTATACGGGGTGACACCGGACCCGCTCCATGAAAAGGTAAGTTGTAAAGCAAGCCGTCGTCGGCTTGCTTTACAACTTACCTTTTTGTGGAGCGGGCCCGGTGTCACCCGCTGCGGCACGCACCCCCCGCACCTGCCTCAGGACACCACTGGTTGTACCTGAACAAATGCTTTAGACAATTTATTTATGCACAGACCCCTTAGAAATTGAGTATCTCTGCCTAAATCCTGCAGGTGTCTAAACATGGTTCTTGGCAGGACAGCAGCCTTTTGCCACATGATTCTGAGTCTCTCTTTGATATTCAGCTGGGTACGCAACAGGCTGTAGAGGGTTAAGCTTGAACCACTGACCACACCAACACTTTTAAAAGATTAGATTCTACACCATTTAAGTTGCTGAGTGCAAGCTCTTGGATCAAGAGTCTACACCAAAGGTCTACTGAGCTGATTATGTGTTCAAAGTATCATGGGAGGAAGATAAAAGAGTCACATGCCCCCCTACTAGAAGAGCAATTTAGTAAACCTGTTGCTTTGCCATGCATGGTGAACGTACATGTTAATTTTAAAGTGGCCATAAACCAAATAGGAACACATGCCAAACTTTCCTAGGGAACTATAAATATTCAGCAGTGTCAGAGGAGATTTTAGCATTTAACCCCTCTGGTATCGCTGGCATATACAAGATTGCATCTAACTCTGCTCATCTAACCGTAAACTGACCTTGATAAAGCACAGCCCTCCCATATATTAACACTGGCACCCCTCTGTCTCCTGAATATGTATTTTTGCAGATTTCAAGGTGATGGAAAAAAAAAACTTCTTAACACTCGTTAATACCCACTTGACCCACAAAGGGATGGCGGCGGTGCTCACAGCCTTTAATTTAAAACCCATTAGATGGTTTCGCTTGGTAAATCAAATAATCTTTATAATGCTTTAATTTAATCATTACCTTAACAAGCCCCCCCCCTTTAAAATGATGATCTGGCAAAGAAGGGGGATTTTGTTTGGGAATCTGATGCAATAACAGGCTTTGGACAAGAGGCAAATGTGGACGCATTTGATTTGGTACAGGATAGGATGATCATAATGAAAATTAGTTTGCATATTAAATTGCTGTGAAGACTCAAGTATGAATTTTGTCCTAGAGACCTACATTGTGTGTGACAAGGGGCGGACTGACAACTCATGGGGCCCCCGGGCAATAGGGGATCATGGGGCCCCTGTGTCCTTGCCCAAACTCAAAAAAGCCTATGAAAAAGGTACCAGGGGCATCTCATGGGGCCTCCTACTGACCCCGGACCCTCGGGCAGTGCCCGAGTTTCCAAATGGCCAGTCCGCCCCTGTGTGTGACTCCTATGGACTTGAGAAACTCTTTGGTATAGAGAAGACAGGTAGATAAAAAAAAATAGATTTAAGGCTCATTCACATGTGAGGTTGGGTTTGGTAAATTCCCATGGTTGAACTTATTTTACTGCCTCCAATTACAACCCTATTTAACTGCAGAGGGAATGGTGGATGGTGGACATATGCTGCGGGTGTAATACTTTTACTCTTCAAAAAAGACAAGCATATGTGAACAGGACCTTCAAGAAGAACTCAAACCTAACACTAATTATTCTTAAAAATGTTCCCTCTGCCCTCCTCCTACCTATCCTGCCTACAATGAGTAAAGAGAATAAATGTGTGTGCAGGTGCAGCTAGTAAGTCTGCCACTAGATGGCTCTGTTCCAAAATACTGTCTGCTTACAGAAAGCAATGTCATCAGGTGTTAGGCTCCTTTTAGTTAGAGCCCTCCTGTAGTGATGTCATGGGTAAGGTAGTGCCTAGATATAAGCCAGGTTGGGAGGAGCCCCAGTGCAGTTGGGGCATGGGAGTCAAATACTCCACACCAGTATAGATAGAAACACATGGAGGCCCTGGTAAGGGAGGAGTAGGCCTGGATCCAAGAGAGTTGACTGTAGACTTCTTGACCCTTATGAAGGTGGGGGCTGGGGAGGGTTGCAAAAGCTTTTTAGGCCAGGCCAAGAATTCCCTGAGTGAGGCTATTCCCTTGGAAGGTCCCTGTGGGAGGTGTACCTGGAGGTGACTACAGAGATCCTGTTCCAGTCAGCACTAATTGCCCCGGGTGCTTTTACATGGGCTATCTGTGGAGTAAATATGATATGACTATGTAAGTTCGGATAGTATGTCAATGTTATGAGACTACTTGTGCCATTTTCCAAGTACCACCAGTAAAGTGCATCAACCCTATTTCCTTCCTTGGGATATAAAGGTCAGTGGCCTGGAATGTTGTGTGGAGGCCTCTGGCATGGAGTGGGCACAATATAGTGGAGGGTATAAGCCTCAGCAAGAGGGACAGTGTCATAGCAAGGACAGGAGCAGATCAGGGAATTGTGCTTTTGGTGCCAACATCCTTTATCATCCTGTACTTATATTTTTTAGTCTGTTCCACTCTGGTCACATTTCCTGTAGCTCTGACTCCCCTGTGTCAGTAAGTGGCAGCTACAGGCGACAGGAGAGCAGCAACAATGGCTGGGCCATGGGAGCCTATGGCGACATCACAACTCCAGAAATTCCTAGCCATTGTCAAACTCCCCATGACACATGAGAGCTGGAGCTACAAGATCATAAGACTGGACCGGGTAAGTAAACATAGGACTTTTTTTAAGAGTAGTTAGTCCTAGGCTTGAATTTCACTTTAACTACTACTAAAAACAGTAGTAAAAAGATATATAAAAGGTTTTTTTTATTTTATTGTATTTATTTTATTGTGTTAAAGTGAATGTATAAGAAATACTTTTTTTCATCTGGGTTAGAATCTGTAGGGGTTAATACCAGTTTTTATTAGGTGTAATTGCATTACATGTCCATTGCACACCTTCCAGGAGAACCTCTAGATAGGTTCCTATAAGACGTTGCATTCATTTTCAAGCCCTGATAAAGCGGGACTCTTTGGCTCAGAATGTGTAGGATCATTTTTCCTTTTTGTTTCAGTTTAATCAGCAATAAATGATTATGGCCTCTGAGGATGACCTGATGGTGCTTTACTTTGTAGAGTTCACTTGGGTTTTTCAGTGGAGGCTTTTGTCCTTTTGGGTACCTAGCTTTGTGGTAGAGTTGCTGAGGTCTAGTCAGCATGCCTAATCAATGTGTCCTAACTAATGGTCAAAAGAGTCCATCATGTGACATCCACCTTTGCTTGCAAGGTTTTTATTACTGTGAGTTTTTGTTGGAACAAATACTCCTTTCTGCTTATCTTGGTGTCCATTGTCACTGATAATACAAGAATGGGAAAACCCAAAATGTTACTATTGCCATCAAAACAGGAAAGAGGGTAAATCCTCCATGTGTACGAGTTTAAAGGGCAGTGCCCTCTTCATCAGAGCTAACCATGTCTGTGCAATTGGTGTCAGCATGGCCACTAGTACTTTCCACAGACAATACAGGTGGCACTACAAGAGCACAATGTAGAGACAGGGACGTTGCTACCCTATACAAGAAAATGTCCAAACAAGGACCATTATGGCAGGAGCACAAGGTTTTACTTTAAAAGAGAAGTATGGGCTTTTGAAAAAAAAACACATTTATACTGACCTAGGTGAATGCAGCATCAATCCAATGCTGCATCTGTCCCCACCTGGCTCTGCAGTGAGAATTGAGCACTGATCGCTCAGTTCTCCCCCTCCACTCTTAGCAGAGAGCTGTCAGTCACCGGCTCTCTGCTCTGCCCCTCCAGCGCTCACTGGAGCGCTGTACTTTGGAGAGGGAAGGAGGGGCTGGTTCAGGCTCTCAGCTGAGCCAGGTGCCAGTCCAGGCTTCTGGGTGGATCGTGACCCTATGGTTGGGTTCTGTTCAGAGCCTGTACCGGCTCTGTGATGTTGACTGACAGTTAGCTGTAGCCTGCTGTTGGGTAACAATGGGTGGCAGGAGTGCAGAATGACTTTTGGCTTTGGCCATACTTCTCCTTTAATTAAACTCCAGATTTGAAAATGTTGACTATTTCTTGGGAAATTACTTGTTAAAGTTTATTAAGCAATTTTAGTTATTTGGTTTACATCTGCTTTATACAAATCAACCTGGTCCAGGATCCAGCTTTACCTATGATTGAACAAGAAAAAGCAGCAGAACACTGATCAGATCTTCATCTTTCTGCAGTTTCCTCCTTTTAGTATGTTCACAGGCTGTATTGTTAGAAACCTGACCAGCTTAAAGTGATTGTGAAGCTTGAAATTTAAATTAAAAAAAAAAAAAAAGAGTTCTTGCCCATGCTCTTGGCAGCTTGCAGGGATGTGCTCGTGATGTACGAGCCAGAGGGAGGAACAACTGCATGCCGCAGGGGAAATTTAACTCACTGGGCGAGGCAAATATTTGCGACAGCTGGGAAGCAGTGGCTTTTCAATACACAGACCACCAGAATAGAGCCTCTTCTTTCTGCAGCTGGTGCGATTTTTGGTTTTAAACTTGTAGTGACAGGGTCACTTTAAACTTCTCTGCTATAAAGTGAACCTGTTACTTTGCACTGAATGGGCGAAAGACAGGAACCCTCTAAACACCAATGTTATGATCTTAGTAGCTGAATTTATAGACCAAAACTCTGTTTCCAGTAGTAGACAAGCAGTGTAGGGACCACAGAGTTCAGGATAGTGCCAGCGTGGGACAAGGACCATATAAAACTACATGCCCAGGACACAATGAGCCACCACTGACCAATACATTATATTTGCTCAAGAATATTTTTTTTTTTTCAATTCTTCCATTCCACTGGAAAGAAAATTGGTTGATTTGGTTCTCTGGGACTTTTCAGCTTCACGGCAAATGCAGCAGAGCATTGCCTACAATTTTACAGCTGCTTAGGAAGAAAGAAAAAAAGTGGATGTGCAATATTTATTGCTATTCATTTTGCATTTTGATGTACACATCCGTAGTTCATATCTTACACAATGCAAGGAAGATGCGGGGCCTGAATGAACAGCCTGGGATTATGGGCTACAAAAGAGATAGTTATCTGAAACAAAGGATTTCCATTAGAATACCATCAATTCATGTAATGGGAACATCAAAGGAGGCCACAGGTCAATGTATGCTAAAAACATAATAGAGATATACATTGCGTCTAATTAATTTAGCTCCTACGTAAGCTATGATTAGCAGCTGATACAGTGTTCACACATATTCACATAGCAGCATTAAAAGTGCACTAAGAGACAATGCACTTAAAAAAAAAAAAAAAAACTACACCCAAAACTGATCTCTCTGTTTTGTCTGTACTGGGTAGGGTTATATCCTCCATCAGGTCTTCTCTGTTGTCATGAAGTGGAACCCAACAAAAAGGGCTATCTGTATAAGGAGTGTACAGTATCTTTCAATTAGATGACAGTACCTAAAGGTGCCTTCAGACATAAGAGAGTGCTCACCCAATGTGGCTGTTCATGCTTGGGTTGGGCAACATTTATAGGCCCTGCTGTGCCCCAGCTCTCCATTGATTAGCCTGCTTGAGGGAACGTTGGATTTTCCTGGCTGACTGCTTTTGTCCAACCTGCATCACCCATCACCTCCTCCATACATGAGCATAAATATGCAACTTCACCAAAAGATAACTTTAAGCAATATTAAACCGAAAAGCCAACTTGTATTATATTGCAACTTACCAATTCTTAGAGGTGATGGCTGGTTTCGTGTACTTTTTTTTGGGGGGGGGGGTGGGGGGCGGGAGATTTGTGCAAGTATGGATGATTGGGAGGTATTTGTGCTAAGAGGGGAAATTTGGAAAGGGAAGATTTGTAATAGGCGGGGGGATTGGGGAGAGAATTTGAGCTGGAAGGGGGGATTTAGAGTGGGGGGAAGAGGATCTGCGCTTTGAGGGGAAATTTGAGGGGTAGAGGATTTGTGCTAGAAGGGATGATTTATTCAAGGGGGGGGGGGGATTTGTGCTGGGGAAGGTTTGTGGATGGCAGGAGGTAAGAATTGCACTAGGTGAGAACATTTAGGGGGTGATTTGGAAGAATTTGTGTTGGGATGGTGGATGGGAGAAGAAGATTTGTGCTAGGATGGGGGATTTGGAAGGGGTTTGATTTAGAAGAGGCAATATGGTAGAGGGGGGAGAGAACTTATTCTAGGAGGGGGATTTTTCAGAGGGGGGTGCTAGTAAGGATAATTGGGTGGTATTTGTGCTGAGAGGGGAAATTTGGAAGGGGAGAATTTGTGCTAGTATAGGGGATTGGGGGAGAATTTGTGCTGGGAGGGGGATTTGGAGTGTGGGGAGAGGATTTTTGCTAGGAGGGGAATTTTGAGTGTTATAGGATTTGTGCTATGAGGGGGTGATGATTTTTTTAGGGGGGGATTTGTTCTGGAGGGATTTGGGAAGAGAGGATTTGAGCTTGGGAGTGGGGGGCAAAGATTTGTGCTGGGAACAGATTTGTAGTTTATGTTTAAGAGGTAAGCATGCAGATTATGCTTGATTTTTCGGGGGTGAAGAGCTGACACTTAATGTCATTACATTTTGGGGGGCTCAGTTGGTATGTTTGCCCTGGGCTTTAGATGACCTTGTCCCAACACTGTGTGAAGCCCTTTCCTGACACCAAGAGAAAAATGGTGACAGGGGAGGGTCTTCCAGCAGATTGACAGCCTCAGCCCCTGTGAGCTGTGCAAAGGTAAGTGTTCTCTTCAATCAGCTCTCAGAGCTCTCTTCAACAAGCTCTGCATAGTGTAACTTCAGCTCTCCACCACTTTTTTTCTGAACTCTCAAACAAGTTGTATAAATTCTGCGCTATGAATGGATGTAGAGAAGAGAAGACTGCAGATAATCAGGTTCAACTTACTGTATGTAGGAGGATTTTTTTTTATCTTTGTGTCACTTCACTGGGTTGATGTACGGGTTTACAACTACTTTAAGCATCCTAAGACATGAAGGCACTCGGCACACAAGCAGCAAAAAGTGTATTGAATTCAGATGTGAGTTTTCAATGGCAGCAGGTAATTTACAATGATATTTGATAAATGCCTTGCAATATACAAATAGTAAATATACTGCAGGCCCATCAAAGTATGGGCTTCAGGAAGGAGCTAAACTGGATTAGAAAGGACCCATTTCTGGGCAAATGGTTGGTTCATATCCAATTCCAAAACCATGAGTAATAGTTTGGATTTGGCCCCCCTACCTACCTTTGCAGCAATAGCTGCCCTTCTTTAGAATTCTTCACAAGGTTTTAGTGTTTGTCTATGGGAATTTGTGCGTATTCTGCCAAAAGAACATTTGTAAGTTCAAGTACTGATGTTGGAGGAGAAGACATGACTTACTGTATATACAGCATTCCAATTTTAGCACCCTCCTTATTAAGGGCAGTCTTCTGGAAAGCTGGCTGAGGGTCACTGAGGTTCCAGCTGTAGGATAGCTGGGTTGGGGGGGGGGTGTATTTCAGAAGCCTGGTCTGGGATTATGGTCTGGAGAGCTCACTGAAGAGTACCCAGTAGAATTTGGAGGAGGGTGTCTAGCTGTCCTGTGGTATTGTGAGCTTTGTTTCTCTCTCACTGGATATCATAAGGAGGCAATCAGTGATCCTATGGCATTGTGCGTACTGACCTAGTGGGCTCTGGGTTTAGGTCAGTTCTCTGCTCTCCAAAAAAAAGGCAGATAAGTTTCCTTGGGGGAACTTTTTTTCATCTACTTGTCCTGCTTGTGACTCAGTGATAAATCAGTGGAAAGAGAAGTGTCCTTTACCATTTCAGTATTTTTGGGGGCATTCCATGCCGCCTTAACTATCCAAGTTTACCCTCTAAAAAAGCATAAAAAAGACATTCCCTAGACCCTTCATGAGCCGAAGACAAAGGCAGAATGCTGTGTGCTTGGCTGTGTGAGTCCTAAATTTGGGGAAGCACTCAGCTTATCATCAGGGTGCGCTACACAGTTCAGTAGGGTTGGGGTCAAGGCTCTATAAAAGCCTCCTGTGAGCTCTTTCACACTAAACTCAACAAAACCATGTCTTTATGAAGGACTTTGTTCATAGGGCCACAGTCATGCTGGAGCAGAAAAGGACCTTCCCTAAATTGTTTCCACAAGATTGGAACCACATTATTGTATCAATTGTCTTTGTATGAGGTAGCATTAACAGTACCCTTCACTCTGAATTCAATCATTTGGAGGTAGGTCCACAATTGTTTTGCAATATATTGTAGGTAGGTGCGGTGGTCAGGTGTCCATAAACATTTGGCGATTTAATCAAATTAAAGTGGAATTTCTGATGTAAGAACATTTGATGCGTGTTTTAGATAGCACTAGATATTTACTGGCCAGTTTTTTATACCAATTTTCAGGAATTGCTGTGTAAATAGCATTGTGTTCTCATGTTAAACTGTCAATTAATTCAGACTTTTCATATTTATATTTCTTTTTGTGCCTTCCTTTGTATGGCGGATTGTTTTCTTATGTAAAACAAGACGTACCAAAAATATTTTAGAGGTCCCGGTCAATGTCATGCTAAAAAGAGCCTGATCTATGTCTACATTGTACTTGTTTGTTACAAGCAGCTATATCCCACACCCGCAGATCAAGGACATCCAATCCATGCTCCCCCCCCCCTGCACCTGACCTTTAGCCCCCGGAGCTTTGTGTTTATAATTTCCCTGCGCCTGGAAATTGTCAATAACAGGTATGCATATATTCAGACATGTATTCATTGTGCTGGGAGAATAGGTACAGTAATATCAACGTGACACAGTTAATCTGAATGCCATTTATATGAAAAAAAGAAATGCAAAATGAAGTTGAGGGCAGGCATTGATGTAAACAAGAGTTTTCTTTAAAAGAATACAGGAGATTAACGTTTAACTCCATTGTTGTTGGGGAAAACAACAATTGCCACCATGTTATTTACTATTTGTATATTGCAAGGCATTTATCAAATATCATTGTAAATTACCTGCTGCCATTGAAAACTCACATCTGAATTCAATACACTTCTTGCTTCTTGTGTGCCGAGTGCCTTCATGTCTTAGGATGCTTAAAGTAGTTGTAAACCCATACATCAACCCAGTGAAGTGACACGAAGATAAAAAATCCTCCTACATACAGTAAGGTGTACCTGTTTATCTGCAGTCTTCTCTTCTCTACATCCATTCAAAGTGCAGAATTTATACAGCTTGTTTGAAAGTTCATAAAAAAAGTGGTGGAGAGCTGAAGTTACACTATGCAGAGCTTGGTGAAGAGAGCTCTGAGAGCTGATTGAAGAGAACACTTACCTCTGCACAGCTAACAGGGGCTGAGGCTGTCAATCTGCTGGAAGACCCTCCCCTGTCACCATTTTTCTCTTGGTGTCAGGAAAGGTTGTCAGAAGTGACTCATGAAGATAGCAGAGGGATGAAGCAGCAGACATAAATGACACTTAGAGCTCTGGATTGAGACAAGTACACACTATAGAGGGATATGCTGTGTTCATATTTCATGTCTCAGGTTTACAACCACTTTAACTACCTGCCGACCGCAGATAGTTGAATGACGGCTGCACTGCAGCCGGCCAGTTCTGGGTGGACGTTATATGACGTCCTCCCAGAATGCGCCCTCCTGCGCGCCCCCGGGGGCGCGCACCCAGCGATCTCTGTGATCGCTGTGTCCTACGGACACAGCTGCTCACGTGACGTGGTAAAAGGCCAATCACAGCGGCCTTTTACGACGTGATCAGCCGTGTCCAATGACACGCTGATCACCGGGAAATGCAAATGCCGGTTCTCGGCTGCACTTTCCTCACGCTGTCAGATCGTGAGGAAAGTACTGCCGAAAACCGGCAGTTGTCACAGCGGGGATCGGCACAGATCATCAGGGTCACTGATCATCAGTGCCCTGATGATCGGTGCCCAGCAGTGCCACACACAAGTTCCGCCCACCTGTGCCACCCAGCAGTGTCACCACCTGTGCCCAGAAGTGCCACCTACCTGTGCCCAGTAGTGCCACCCACCTGTGCCCACCCACCTGTGCCCACCAGTGCCACCCACCTGTGCCCACCAGTGCCACCCATCAGTGCAGCCCAGCAGTGCTGCCAGTCAGTGCCACCAGTCAGTGCCCAACGGTTGTGCCAGTCAGTGCGCAGCAATGCTGCCAGTCAGTGTCCAGCAGTGATGTCAGTCAGTGCCACCTATCAGTGCTGTCTATCAGTACCCATTATCAGTGTCGCCTATCAGTGCCACCAATCAGTGCCGCATATCAGTGTAGCCTATCCGTGCCACCTCATTAGTGCCGCCTATCAGTGCCCTTCAGTGCTGCCTATCAGTGCCTCATCAACGCACATCAGTGGAGAAGAAAAATTACCTGTTTGAAAAATTTTATAATAGAAACAAAGAAACTTTTTTTTTTTTCAAATTTTTTGCATTGTTTTTGCTTATAGCACAAAAAGTGAAGTGCCCAGAAGTGATTAAATACCACCAAAAGAAAGCTCTATTTGTGAGAAAAAAATTATAAAAATTTCATGTGGATACAATCTTGCATGACCGCGCAATTGTCAATCAAAGTGCAACAGCGCTGAAAGCTGAAAATTGGCCTGGTAAATAAGGGGGTATAAGTGCCTGGTAGGCAGGTTTACGGTAGATCATTGATGGAGCTGAAACCTTAGGTAGATGTTACTTGGTACATGCGATTGGTATTATCAAAACTTTAATGACAGTGTCCAAAGAGGACATGTGTGCGATATGTGTGCTGCTTCAATTCACCAATGAAATCCCACAGAAGCCTCGGGATGTCAATGCAACAGTTAGATCAGAATCCAAAAAGAGGCTTTTATTCCAAACGTGTTTCGAAGCCACACTATGACCCCTTCACCAGGACTTCAACATGATATGAAATCATTAGAATTAAAAAGCAAAATCACAATATATTTTATATTGTTTATATTTTATATGATTGTAAAAAATTTAATGCATGCCATGATTTAAATCCATAATAGCCCAAAGTATTAATTCTAGAAAAAGCCCGTTTAAAATAATAGAAAACTGAGAGTATTTAAATACAAATATTGAATATGTTATTTTTATTTGTATTCTAATGATTTTATATCATGTTGTAGCCCTGATGAGGGGAAAAGGTATAGCCCCCAAAACGCATTGGCTATTGTGTTCAGTACATGTTTGGAATAAAAAAGATCACAATATATTTTATACAATTCTAAACCATGTCTCAGTCATTAAAATATTATTTGAAATTATGGAGAAAAGTCTTGACAATACTATATCATTTTATATGACTTATGATTTAAAAAAGTAATGCATGCCATGATTTAAAGCCGTAATAGTCTAAAGTATTAATTCTAGAAAAAGCCAGTTTAAAATAATGGAAACTGAGAGCAATGAAATACAAATATTGAATTATTATTATTATTATTATTAATATTATTATTATAATACAGGATTTATATAGCGCCAGTTTGCACAGCACATTACAATCCAAAGAGAGAAATTACAGTCAGAATAAATGAAAATACAAGAAGGTTAAGAGAGCCCTGCATATACGAGCTTACAATCTAATAGGGTGAAGCACGTGGTACAAAATATATAATTGTGGGGGATGAGCTGATAGAGGTGTTAAAAGTTAATTTGTTAGTTGGAGGTGTGACAGGCTTTCCTGAAGAGGTGAGTTTTCAGGGACTGCCTAAAGGCAGTCATAGCAGGAGATAACCAGGTAGATTGAGGTAGGGAGTTCCAGGCATGGGAAAGGCTCTGGAGAAGTCCAGGAGATGAGCATGGGAGGAGGAGGCAAGAGAGCTAGAGCGCAGGTCTTGAGAGGAGCAGAAAGGATGCTTTAGGTGATATATCGAGGCAAGATTGGCGATGTAACTCGGTATTTTATTTTTATTGTTATTCTAATGATTTTATAGCATGATGTAGCCATGATGAAGGGGAAAAAATGTAGCCCCCAAGAGTAATTGGCTACTATGTTTAGTACATGTTTGGTATGAAAACCTCTTTTTGGATTTAAATGTTTCAGTGTAGTGCTCCAATCTTTTGATCCAACTATTCATGGGGTGACAATGCTTCTCACAATACTATATATCTCACCTAGGAGTCACATGTGGAAGCTGGGTGTAAGTAAAGTATACAGTGAGGAACAGAAGTATTTGAACACCCTGCGATTTTGCAAGTTCTCCCACTTAGAAATCATGGAGGGGTCTGAAATTCACATTGTAGGTGCATTCCCACTCTGAGAGACAGAATTAAACAAAAAATTCAGGAAATCACATTGTATAATTTTTAAAGAATTCATTTGTCTTGCACTGCTGAACATAAGTATTTGAACACTTAAGAAACAGCAAGAATTCTGGTTCTCAAAGACCTGTTACTGTGCCTTTAAAAAGTCCACCTCTACTCCACTCATTAATCTAACTTAGTAGCACCTGTCTGAGCTCTTTAAAGACACCTGTCCACCCCACAGTCAGTCAGACGCCAACTACTACCATGGGCAAGACCAAAGAGCTGTCAAAAGACACCAGATACAAATTGTGGATTTCCATAAGGCTGGAAAGGGCTACGGGGCAATTGCCAAGCAGCTTGGTGAAAATAGATCAACTGTTGGAGCAATTGTTAGAAAATGGAAGAGGCTAAAGACGACTGTCAGTCTCCCTCGGACTGGGGCTCCATGCAAGATCTCACCTCGTGGGGTATCACTGATGATAAGAAAAGTGAGGAATCAGCCCAGAACTACAAGGGAGGAGATGGTCAATGACATGAAGAGAGCTGGGACCACAGTTTCAAAGGTCACTGTTGGTAGAACACTACGCCGTCATGGTTTCAAATCATGCATTGCACGGAAGCTTCCCCTGCTCAAGTCATCACATGTCCAGGCCCGTCTGAAGTTTGCCAATGACCATCTGGATGATCCAGAGGAGGCATGGGAGAAAGTCATGTGGTCAGATGAGACCAAAGTAGAACTTTTTGGTCTAAACTTCACTCGTCGTGTTTGGAGGAAAAAGAAGGATGAGTTGCATTCCAAGAACACCATCCCTACTGTGAAGCATGGGGGTGGTAACATCATGCTTTGGGGGTGCTTTTCTGCGAAGGGGACAGGACGACTGCACTGTATTAAGGAGAGGATGAATGGGGCCATTTATTGTGAGATTTTGAGCAACAACCTTCTTCCCTCAGTCAGAGCATTGAAGATCGGTCGTGGCTGGGTCTTCCAACATGACAACGACCCGAAGAACACAGCCAGGATAACCAAGAAGCATACCAAGGTTCTGGAGTGGCCTAGCCAGTCTCCAGATCTAAATCCAATAGAACATCTTTGGAGGGAGGTGAAACTCCGTGTTGCTCAGCGATAGCCCCGAAACCTGACAGATCTAGAGGAGATCTGTGTGGAGGAGTGGGTCAAAATCCCTGTTGCAGTGTGTGAAAACCTGGTCAAGAACTACAAGAAACGTTTGACCTCTGTAATTGCAAACAAAGGCTTCTGTATCAAATATTAACACTGATTTTCTCAGGTGTTCAAATTTGTATGTTCAGCAGTGCAAGACAAATAAATTCTTTAAAAATCATACAATGTGATTTCCTGAATTTTTTTTTTATTCTGTCTCTCAGAGTGGGAATGCACTTACAATGTGAATTTCAGACCCCTCCATGATTTCTAAGTGGGAGAACTTGCAAAATTGCAGGGTGTTGAAATACACCCCTCACTGTATTTGCAGGGTGTTGAAATACACCCCTCACTGTACTCCTCACTGTATTTGAAAAAAAAAAATTTTTCTCATGGAGAAATGTCCCAATTTGACATTAGGGGGTGATCCACTACTAAATAACCAAACCTTGCATTTTAGTGCAGGTTTTCTTAAAAAGCGAGGCTCCAGGGTTTTTCACCATCCCAGGGGTAGATTGGGCCAGGGGGCAATTGTTGCGCCCTGGGCAATTCTAAAGGCCCCACCGCTTCTGCCACAGACATGCCTAAAGGAGAAGGCACTGCAGTTGCATGTGGCAGGCCAGCCCGGAGACCGTTAATCAAGATGGCAGACAACAGTGTTAGTGCGTGTGTGTGGAACAGCATGTGGTGATGAAATTTCTTGTGAACAAAGGCGTAAAACCCGCTAATATCTACAGAAGACTTTAGACACAGTACAGTGATGAGACATACAGCCACAATTAGACATTTGAAGTGTCTATGTTAGACATAGTGAAGTGTAAATGTTTCAAAGATGCTTTACATCCATCAGTGACGACCTCAGCCGTGGTGGTTTCCAGCCCACGGCAGTCATTCCTGTGAACATTGAGCACATAGAACACCCGATCCTGGATAAATGTTTGACTTGAACACCCCTTTTATATATATATATCCATCTTCACTCCAATCATTGTTAGTACCTAAAGAGGAGTAGAAAATCAAGCCCCTAAGCATGCAGACTGCTTCTACAAACATTTTTGACAGAATGGGTCGCTCTCAGGAGCTCAGTGAATTCAAGCGTGGTACAGTGATAGGTTGCCACCTGTGCAATAAGTCCATCTGTGACATTTCCTGGCTACTAAATATTCCACGGTCAACTGATAGTGGTATTATAACAAAGTGGAAGCAACTGGGAACAACAGCAACTCAGCCACCAAGTGTATATACACACTGTCTCATGTAATGTGCCCAGGTTTCATGTAATGTGCCCCGCTCCTATGTAATGTGGCCTGCTTCCATGTGTAGCACCCTATAGTGTGCTACTAGAATAGTGTAGTGGGTCATAGGTAAAATTGTTGTGTATGACTCACGGTAATTGTGTGAGTCTGTAATTGAGGTCGGGTGTTTGCAGGTCAGCTGGATGACAGATTGTGGCTCTATTGCTCCTGACTCTGGAAGACTATAGAACCTTCCAGATGTGGGTAATCTGTATGTTCATGGGAGTCCAGTCAATCCCGAGTTTGGAGGCTCTGGTAGAGTGGTGGGCTGGTCCATAAATATGAGAGAGTCAGGCTGACAGAGGAGTTGGGTGGAAGATGGAGTGCTGAGGAGACTTTTGATGCCTGGGAGGGGTCCCCTAGGTCTAGCATGGACTGGCCTCCAGACTGGGCTTGGGCTGGCTCAGGAGGATACATTCATCAGTGAGGTGTGAATGGGATCGAGACGTGGAACAGCAGGGAGCAAGGAGGACAGAGTGGGTACACCAGCACTCTCTGGGATCTACAAGGGGAATGACTGCCACATGTAGCAAGCTTTCTAAGGACAATCACTCAATCCTTTATCCTTGTCCCGGGAGATCTTCCGAGAAGCCAGAAGGGCTGGTAGTGTTTGCAGACTGTGGAGCTAGGAGCAGCTCTACAGGGTAAGAGAAGATGTATCTGCATGTAACTACGAGAAGCTGATTGGCTTCTCTAGGGGCTGCTAGTTCCACAAAGGGCTATTGCTACTGATGCTCAATGACTGAAGGCTTTCAAGAAAAGAACAGCCCAGGATCTGCCTTGTACATAGGAAGAAAGTGTCCCCTCCTTCATTGATTCAAGCCAATTGGCCATCCCATAATCCCTATTTCCCTATCCAAGTTGATTTCCCCTAATAAAACAACAAAACCAAGCCCATGGACTGGTTACTGTCTCATGGATGCAAGCCTATGTGAGAAATACCTGCTGCCTGGCCGTGTGGAGAGAAACTTAGGAGTACCCACAACACAGCAGCCCTCACGAGGGTAGCACTACACATGTAATGTGCCATGCTCCCGTGTAATGTGCCATGCTCTCGTGTAATGCGCCATACTTCCGTGTAATGCGCCATGCTCCCATGTAATGCGCCATGCTCTCGTGTAATGCGCCATGCTCCCGTGTAATGCACCATGCTCTCGTGTAATGCGCCATGCTCCCGTGTAATGCGCCATGCTCCCGTGTAATGCGCCATGCTCCCGTGTAATGCGCCATGCTCTCATGTAATGCGCCATGCTCCCATGTAATGCGTCATGCTCCCATGTAATGCGCCATGCTCCCATGTAATGCGCCATGCTCCCATGTAATGTGCCCTGTACATACAGATTTCTGCACTATATACACTATATTGTTCATTACACACTGCTGCACTACATTGTACATTATGCACTCCAGCTTTATATGAACTCATTTATACATTACACACATCTGACCAAAGTGTTCATTGTCTTAAAAGTTGCTGGTTGCTAAGGCTTTTGTATGATTTAACTGAACCCCTTTTAAGCCCCTCCCACTGGTAACACAACTTGGCCAGTTTGGCCGCTGGCCAGTTTGGAAACCTGGATTCGGTGCAGCAGGCGTTGTCCAGCCCAACCCGACCGGTGAGCAGAGAGCACTTGGAGTGGAGCTTCAGACTGGGATGAGTCAGGAGGAGGCAGGGAAGAGGGAGAGTGATGGGGGGGAGTTGTTTCCTTGCACCATGAGCCAGGTTGCCAGTCAGCCCCTGCCCGACCCCGACACCTACTCCACCTTCCTAGTGACACCACTGTATTTTCGTGTTTCTTCTGGTGGCAGGGAGGAGCAGACATTCTTCCAAGACTGAGTGACACTCATGTAATGATGTCCTAGAGTACTGTAAGCCCAGCTCGCATAATGACGCACCCCCTAGGAGGGCATGTAAATGACAGGCTGGGGTAAATGAATTAATATGATATAGAGGGGTCCAGGGGCGGACTGACAACTCATGGGGCCCCCGGGCAATAGAGGATCATGGGGCCCCTGTGTCCTTGCCCAAACTCAAAAAAGCCTATGAAAAAGGTACCAGGGGCATCTTGTGGGGCCCCCTACTGACCCCGGGCCCTCGGGCAGTGCCCGAGTTTCCAAATGGTCAGTTCGCCCCTGGAGGGGTCACTATTAAAAATGCAGTCTTTACATTTTAGCAGAAGATTTGATTTTACTGTGATGCGCTCCCTAGAATCACGAGCAAATGACAGGCTGGGCTCACTGGAAATGAACATAATGACAGAGCATCACTTTGCCCTGAAAAGGTCGTCTGGCACTAGACCATGAAAGAAGGCATGGAGTGTGAAGAGGGTAGGTTAAAATTTGTACTTTTTTAACGGAAAAAAGAAATCTTAGAGATTAACTTTAAACTTTTAAACTTCGTACACAACAGTGCTTTTTTTCAGCAAAGCAGTCATCATGAGCCTGGTAAACATGGTAATAAGGAGCCAAGAAGCCTGAATTTTTTATGGCTGAAAAATATGTTTGAACTTTTGTTGTACTGGAAATATATGCAAAAAACGTATTTTTTTTCCCTTTAAGCTGCACTTTGCTGAAGTCAGAGCACTTACTTTGCCTGTATCCCCCACCTGGCCATCCGCATGGGGCTAAAGCAGCCCCGCAACAACTGCCATACACATCAGCGAGGAATTTTCCGCTCTCCTGCAAGTCACTTGTACTCTTCCGAATTATAAATTGCATTTGCATCCATTTTAAAAGCATCACAAGCTTGGTTTATCTCACGCTTTCAAACTCCCGTGTAACAATAGAGGCAGAGTATGGATGCCTTCCGCAAGGATTACAGGTCTGGGGGGGTCAGACAATTATGATGTTTAGCTTGTCTCATAACAACTTGAAGATTAGGAGATACAAGTATTTCAAGGTAACTTGGTTTATCAGCCCAGATGATGCTGCACAGCTGAGCGTTCCGCCTGCATATGCATGGAACAGATAATTGTATTTACTGTTTACGATAAGTTGAAGGAGCAGCTGATTGACAGGGCAATTTGTCATTCAAAAGCAGAATTTTCAGGAATCCTCCCCTGCATTATTAAAATTGAAATTGAACCTTTTTATTCCAGGAAAAAAAAATAAGTTGCCTCCGAACCATTTTATGTGTAAACTTTAACTTAGCAGGTAATGGTAGGTGGCAAAAAAGAAACCAAAACCCCTTTCATTAATTCAGTGTGAAGCACAGCAAAACCAACAGAAGGTATCTACACTGATCTAAAAAGTGAGGGTTTTATACCTGATCTCAGGATAGTGAGCAAAGCCGTGTAATTCATTCCTTTATGCCCCTGGGGCCAACTGTAGAACCATTGGCCCTCACTACAGTACAGATACAGACACATTTTATAAAACCAATTATTCCAAACTCCATACAGCTGTATTATTATTATAATTATAATAATTATTATTATTATTATACTTATTATTATTATTATTATACTTATTATATTATTATTATACTTATTATAATAATAATAATAATATTATTATTATTATTATTATTATTATACTTATTATATTATTAGTATTAGTATAATTCTTATTATTATTATACTTATTATATTATTATTATTATACTTATTATTAGTAGTATTTATATTATTAGTATTATTATTATTATTATACTTATTATTATTATTATTATACTTATTATATTATTATTATTAGTATTATTATTATTATTATACTTATTATTATTATTCAGGATTTATAGTGCCAAACAGTTTGCACAACACTTTATAAAATTAAAGTGATTGTAAGCCCACACCTTGTAAAACAACCTATTCAGCCTAAAATAGAAATGAAAGGCAAAACATTTGTGTATAGACATACAAAAAAAAACATTATAAAAACATTTTTTCCTTTTTTTTTATAAGAGATCACATTCCCTCTGTTCTCAGCTGCATAAGAGCTACGGGACGAGAAACAGCAGCACACTGATCTTCTCAGTGAATGGCTGTGAGGGAGGGGGGGGTGTCAGGACAAGTATGATCATTGGAGGAGGGCAGACTGAGTTCCCAGCACAGCTAGAGAACTGACCATGGTGAGCCCACATGCCTAGTGTGGTCAGTTTTCAATAGGAAAGCAGAGGGACTGGCAGGAACACCAGAAATTTCACACAAAGGAAGTGTAGCGCCAACCCTGAAGGAGCCATTTTGGTATTTTTGGGTTCTCTGTTCTACACTTCAACTCCAAGAACTCCCCTCCCTCCTAGATTGTAAGCTCGAAAGAGTAGGGCCCTCTTACCCCTTGTGTACTGTTTGATGTTACTGTTCTGTTTCATGTATTGTCCCCCTCTATTGTACAGCGCTGAGCAAACCCTTTGGCGCTATATAAACTCGATAAATAAATAAATAAATAAGAACAACCTCAGCTCCTCTGGCACACCTGGTTGAATAAAATCACTGCAAGCACATATAAAGACACGAGTGGAAAATACATTTTGCCTGGCTGTGGGTTACTACTAGTAAGTAAACACACCCGTTTAGTGGTAAACACTAGGCTCCATGCACACTAGCATTTTTTTAAGCTCCTAGGAGCTGTTATTAGCATATATTTTTTCTGCTCCTAGAAGCTAAATAGTGTTCTCCTATGTGTCCATGCACACTACTTTAGGCTATTAGTGGCTTTTGAGCTGCAGTATCTAGGAGCAGAAAACATTTTTTTTTGTGGCTTTTACTGGAGCATTTTTCCAGCAGAAAAAAAACACTAAACACTCCTAAATACTGCTAAATGCTACTAAAACGCTCCTAACATCTTTTTTCTAGCTTTTTTTTTCTACATGTACTGTAAAAATGCTAATAAAACTAATAAAACACTAAAGTTCTTAAACGCTTCTAAATGCTACTAAAACATTACTAATAATACTATTACCAGCGTTTTTTTTCCAGAATTTTTTGAGCTTAAAAAAAAAACGCTAGTGTGCAAGGAGCCTAAACTATTGAAATGGATTAGAACAAATGGCTGAACTTGCATAAACCCCCAGCAGGTAAATTAGGACACAATCTGACACTGTACTGCCAGGGTGACTGTATGTTAAAAAAAAAAAAAACATAAATAATAATATTAGAAAAAAATGTAAAATATTTTAGAAAATCTTTTGGTTATAAACTAATTTGGGGTTTTTTTTACTAAAAAGATAAATGAATACATTTTGGCCAAGATTTATGAAGAAAGATTATTTATTTGCAAATTTTTATAAGAAAAACACTTTTTTTCAAAAATATTTTATATAGCAAAAAAAAAAATCCCAGTGGGGAATAAATACCACCAAAGTAAAGTTTTATCTGTCTCAAAAAAATGCTAAAAAATTCATATGGGTACAGCGTTGCATGACCGCGCAATTGTCATTCAAAGTGTGATAGCACTGAAAGCTGAAAATTGGCCTGGACAGGAAGGGGGTGAAAGTGTCCGGACTGGAAGTGGTTAACTAACAAAATTGGGCAAAGGCTTTGGACAGCAATGGTTAGGGGCAATCTTTAGTCCTGACTCTTCGGCCAGCTAAACCATTGTAGCTTTTTAACTGTTGGCCAGCTTTAAGACAGTCAATAAGGCCTGCAGGCAGTATTATCACTATGAAGTAATTGATTAGGGGGCTCCTAATGGCTCCTTCTCTAGGGAGAGTAGTAGATAATGGCCAACAGGCCCTCTTACTAGACCAAGTGGTACCGCAGCAAAGATCCCTCCAGCTGGAAGGCCACTCACTCTGGGTTGCCTGAGCGGATCCAGTTCGTAATGCGGCATGTATGTACTCCAGCAGTGGCTCAGTCTCTCTCTCTTTCTGGTAGTGCTGGGCAGCGTGGTTCCCTCTCCTAAATCCTATACAGAAGGGTTCCCCACATGGAAGAAAAATATATTTGAAATATATTTTAAAAATATTCTTCCAAAATATATTGACACATATTTGAAATGCTACAATTTTGGCCATATTCAATATATTTAGAAAAAAAAAAATATATATATATATAAATATATACACAAATATACATACATATATATATATATATATATATATATATATATATTGCATGTTGAAATGCGTTATTACAGAATATACAAAAAATATTTTTAAAAATACATTTCAAATATACTGTATGTCTTTAAAAATACAAATCTACATTTTTGGAATGCATTTACAAATATATGTAAAAATATATGTTAAAATGACTTTATGTTAAAAAAAGTCTGAAGAATATATTTGAAAAAATGTAACATATATTTTTACATACATTTGTAAATGCATTTCAAAAATGTAGATTTTTATTTTTAAACATATACAATATATTTGAAATGTATTTTTAAAAATATTTTTCATATATTTTGTAATAAAAACACATTTCAACATGCAGTATATATATATATATATATATATATAAATATATATATATATATATAGATATATATATAGATATATATATTGAATATGGCCAAAATTGTAGCATTTCAAATATATGTCAACATATTTGAGAAGAATATTTTTAAAATATATTTCAAAGATATTTTTCTTCCATGTGGGTCAGAGGAGACTGCTTACAATCTAAAGGGACACAAAAACGATACAAGGCAAGGCATGGACTTTGTATGGGTTGAAAAAGAAAGTAAATCTGGCCATAGCTGAATCAAAATTCTGCTGTTTTATTTTTAAGGGAGTCTGATAGAGTTTAGAAAACAAATGATATTAGTATTTATATAAGACAGGGAGAAAAGATATACAGCATTGACATGTATAGAAATATATATGACCAGACTTTATATATGGGTATGTTTAAGGAATAGGAAATATGGATATTGAATGATTTTTGTATTCTCCCTTTTTATATTTTGCTTCTTTTTCTGTTTTTATACCATTTTCTCTGTCAAAAAAAAATAACTAAATTAGATTTAGTAAAATAATTCAGCTGGTTCAGTAGGGACTGGCCAAATTTCGATCCATCTATGGCCATTTCCATTTGAAAGGAGTCTATTTAATGATCAACTTCTCTCAAACGGGACTGCTGGTAAATTTTTCATTCAAAGTTTTGTTCAGTCAGCACCTGCAGTCAATTAGCTGCAGCGCTGATCAGTGTAGTCTGACAGTGGAGGAGTCCCCATTGTCAGAAAACAATAGCACAGCGGTGAGGATTCTTCTATCCACTTTGCTAGTGTGGATGGGACAATCCGTGCAGAATAAAAGGCTGATTGAAAAAAAAATGAATATATATATATATATATAAATAAATATGTATATATATATATATTTATATATAAATAAAATAAATATATATATATATATATATATATATAAAATATATGACTAAATAAATATAATATATATATATATATATATATATATATAAAAATAAATATATATATATATATATATATATATAAATATGTAGAAATATATATATATATATATAGAGAGAGAGAGAGAGAGAGAGAGAAATATATAAATAAATAAATATATATATACATAAATATATATATATATAAATAAATATATATATATAAATAAATATATAAATAAATATATATATATATATATATATATATATATATATATATATATATATATATATGCTAAAACAAAGGTAACGTTTAACATGCAAGGTCCTCAAAGTGTGGAAGCAAAACGGTTAAACCAGAACAAATGCTAGTAGGTAGCGTTTGGAATAGTTTGCAGGTGATGAACATATCTACGATTCTTTTTGTGCGGACTGACGTTTTATTTTCGCTATCTATACATTAAACTAATCTGAAAAAAAAAAGAGTAAAATTGCAGGAGAAAAAAAAAAAAACACGCCAAGCTGAGAGCGTGGGTGGGTGGGTGTAAATTTGTTACTGAGCTTTCGTGGCACTGTTTTTATTGCAAAGCCAGAATTATACACCCCGGTCTCAACAGAAGGTCTTAGCATTGACACTTCACGTTGAGTTCTTGAAAGCAAAGCTTTTATAACAGCCCCCTCCCTTTCCATCCACAGCCACTTCAGGTTGGTTCTTTGCTAAGACCTGAATTATGAAAATTGCTTGTCAGGTATACAGAGTGGCTGTGTTAAAGATTACTGAACAGTAAAAAGAAAACTTTCTCTTTTTTTTCTCTCTGTGTATTTTCACCACTTTCCAGTAAAAGGCTTATTCAAAATAAGTCCATTTAACAGCTATTTTATGCTGAAATACTAGGCACCGTGGGGTGTCTTTTGGGAACTTTAAAATCTCTTTATTTATAAATGATTCACGCTGCATTTGCAGAAAAACCTACAATTAGTGTGGGTAGCACAGACTATCCCCAGGGACTAAGAAGAAAAAAATAATACAATAAATATGTATACGTTTAGATACATACCTTTGGTGTGCAAAATCTTTTAATCTAATGGCTGGTAACTGCGCATACTGAGAGAATGTATACATAGTTATACATCTGAAAAGTGCAGCAGAGAGAATGGACGTAGGGTCGGCATGACTAAAGGGAGGAACAGGTCGGAGAAGGGTTAACTATGATGGTTTAGTGGGGAAGGTGCGTACTTCTTTCCTGATTGGAGGCTGAAGGTCAGATGGGCAGGGTGGAGCCGCAAAGGAGGTCCTTGCAAGGGATGCTGGATATTCATTCCAGAATGTTCTGGTGAAGAGGACGTTTCCTCTCCCCCTCCCCTGTATTTTGGGTTCCTGGTGTATTGTAGAGCAATGTTCTATGGCTACAAGTTTCTATGCAAAAAAAAATTAACATTGGTCACAGCAGCTTGGTGGGTCATGGTGTCTTTGGGGGGTCAGTGTTTAACTATATTGTTACAAAATGTGGGGGCCCATCTAGGGAATGGCACTTCCAATTGGTTATTGGTGGTTCTCCCAGGAGCTTGGTTCCCTGGGGGAAAATGTAACAAAGTGTGATTCCGTAATCGTCTTTGAGCTGGTTGGGTGAGAAGAACATGTGCGATTATGGTTACAAAGCGTGCCTTAAGGATGCCCAAAGACCCCCTCCTGGTTACATTGTTAAATTTGCATTGTTGAAGTTTTAATGTTATTTATTAATTTGTTAATAAAATGGCTGCTGTGGCCGTTTAAACCCATGTCACGCAGTCTGTGTGTTTATTGAAAAGGTCGAGGGAAATTTACAAATGCTTTAGTCAAGACTTAGACAAGTTGGCTTAGTCAGTAAGGCATAAGTGCAATATGCCGTAACACATCGTACCCAATATGAAATTTACTTTAGTTTCTACAACCCCAATATACTAACAAAAGTTTGGCACAACGTTCAAGCAAGATGTGTGAAACTGTTCTCCAAATCAGTTCAGGCAGATTCGCTCACCCTTGAAGTTATTGTAAAGGCTGAAGGGTTTTTTACTTTCATGCATTTTATTCATGAAGGTAAAAAACCTTCTTTGTTCAGCAGCCCCCCCTAATACTCAACTGAGCCCCCTCTCAATGCAGCACTGTGCTTGGGAGCCTTGGCGGTCCCGGGTCTCCCTCTCCTCATTGACTGAGACAGCAGAGGGAGCTGTTCCCCCTACTCGTGCCCACCATTGGCTCCCACTGCTGTCAATCACAGCCAGAGATCCAATGAGGAGAGAGCGGGGGCAGGGCTGAGTCACAGCTCTATGTGTCTTATGGACGAATAGAGTGGGGCTTGGGAGCGAGCATGCACCAGTGCCCCCATAGCAAATGGCTTGCTATTGGGGGCACTGGTCAAGGGGGAGGAGGCAGGAGCACTAGCGGGGGATCTGAGAAGAAGAGGATCAGGCTGCTCTATTCAAAATCATTGCGCAGAGCAGGTAAGTATGACATGTTTGTTTTTTGTTTGTTTTTTTTTTATAAAAATCCAAACCTTTAATATCACTTTAATGGTTATATACTGAGCGAACACAACATATTAGCATGAATGTTGCACCACTTCCTTAAACTAAATCTCTCTAAAACCAAGCTGAAAATATTCCCCCCCTGCTCGTGCCCTCCTCCATGACTTTTCCATCAAGATCAAAAATATAACTATCAGTTCCTATCCTCATACCAGGGTACTATGTGTAATCCTAGACTCTCACCTATCCTTTCAGCCCCAAATCCGATTGCTGTCAAAAGTTTGTAGACTTCACCTCCGTAACATCTTTAAAATTTGCCCCTTTTAACTAATTAAACCACCAAGCTCCTCATTCATTCCCTTGTTATCTCTCGCCCAGGGGCGGACTGACCAGTCGGGCATTCGGGTATTGCCCGAGGGCCCGGAATCAGTAGGGGGCCCATTGAGGGGCTCACTGGGCACAATTCACTAACCAGTATCTTACTGCAGGATTCTGCATAGCATTATTAAAAAAAAAGTTTGAATTCACCAAAAAACGCTACTAAAATACCCAATGAGTTATTTTATCATGCAGTATTTTAGTAGTGAAAACCATGCATTAATTTATCAGCTGTCAGCAGGGTTCCCCACTGACAGCTGAATGTAAAAGAAAGAATTGCCGGCAATTAAAAAAATAATTCAAAAAACGGCATGGAGTCCCCCCTCCATCTATACCAAGCCCTTCGGGTCTGGTATGGATTTTGAGGGGAACCCCCATGTTAAAATCCTTTTACAAAATGGAGTGGGGGAATGCCCCCCCCATGAACCATACCAGGCCACATGCCCTCAACATGGGGGGGGTGCTTTGGGGCGGAGGTGGCTCCCCCCCCCAAAGCACCTTGTCCCCATGTTGATGGGGACAAGGGCAACTTCCCCACAACCCTGGCCAGTGGTTGTGGGGGTCTGCGGGTGGGGGGCTTATTGGAATCTGGAAGGGGGCCCCGAGATCCCGAACCCCATGTGAATGAGTATGGGGTACATGGTACACTACCCATTCACAGAAAAAAAAAGTGTAGTGTGAAAAAAGACAGGAGACAGTCTTTGACAAGTCATTTATTAAAAGAAGAAAAATAAAAGAATGTTCCCCAAAGTAGATCCAACGTCAATCAAGATGCCTGCTGCTGGCACCTGAAAAAAAAAAAAAAAAAGGACCCCCCAAAGCACCCACCCTATGTGGCCTGGTATAATTCAGAAGGAGGGAGGGGCGCGCGCTCATCCCTCCCCCTTTCCTGACCTGCTGGGCTGACCTGCTGGGCTTCATGCTTGAATGAGGATATGGTATGGATCTTGCGGGATACCCCACGCCATTTTGTTTAAATTTTGGTGTGGGGTTCTCCTCAAAACCCATACCAGACCCGAAAGGGTTGGTATGAATGGAGGGGGGACCCCATGACATTTTATTATTTTTAAAGTTATTTGAATGCCCTTTCTATGCAGCTGTGTAGGTGGGGTGTTATGTGGGTGTGGCTTTGGCTTGAGTGTAGGTGGAGACACAGGGGGCCCCATTATCTCTTATTGCCCGGGGGCCCCATGAGATGTCAGTCTGCCCCTGCTCTCGCCTTGACTACTGCAACTCCTTTCTCATAGGCCTACCTCTCCATAGCTATCCCCCCTTCAGTCTATCATGAATGCAGCTGCCATCTACCTTACCAACTTTTCAGTGTCTGCCTCCCCTCTGTGCCAATCCCTCCACTGGCTTCCAATTACCGAGATAATTAAATTCAAAATGCTAACAACATACAAAGCCATTTACAGCTCTGCCCTGTGAGCTACATCACCAATCTTGTCTACTCTCCTACTCTCGAGCTTCCTTGTCTTCTCCTCCCATGCTTATCTCCAGGACTTCTCCAGAGCCTCTCCCATCCTCTGGAACGCTCTACCTCAGTCTGCCTGGCTATCTCCTACTCTGGCTGCCTTTAGGGGATCCCTGAAAACTCTTCTCTTCAGGGAAGTCTATCACGCCTCCAACTAACTGAAGTTTTATCACTTCCATCAGCTCATCCCTCATAGTTATAACCTTTTGTACCACTTGCTGTACCCTATTAGGTTGTAAGCTCTTATGAGCAGGGCCCTCTTACCCCTCTTGTATATTATTGTATTGTAACTGTACTGTCTCCCTTCATATTGTAAAGCTCTGTGCAAACTGTTGGCGCTATATAAATCCTGTATAATAATAATAACAACAATCATGCAGTTTCCAATTTTTCCTCTGTGAACGGTCAGTGTCCATAGATATTTGATTAATTCCCACTGTCGATCTACTTGTGTCTGTGCCTTCTAAGTGAGCGCAATGTTAAATTCTCATGCCTGGCCTGCAGAGAAGCTTTAATAAGGCTTCTAGTCCCATGGCGCAGTGAATCATAATTCACCAGTGTTACCCCCAAATGCCTCTCACTCGCCATCCAAGGAAGCAGCAGGTTTTCAATTTGCCGGCTCCGGCCAGCGTTCCGAACACAGCGATGATTTTATGGAGCCAACTATGATATAGTGCAATTAATTAATCTTCGCAGGCTTATCAAAATACGAACAGGCCAAAAAACATTAATTTGATCAAACTTGAAGTGTGAAAATGAGTTGTTCCCGATCCAGGATGAAGGCATTAAAGAATTACAGCATAATAAAATGAAATTACAGACAACCCCGATGGTAATTCTTGTTTAATAAGAAACGCACAATAGCTGTCCAGAATTAGGATAGGAAATTTCATTTAGTAAGGTTAAATTTATACAGGAGGCCTTTTCCAAGGTGTATGGGATTGTCTAAGGAGGAGCTCTGCTTTTATGAGAAATTTTGTGTTCTAAGGTGTAGCAGTGAAATAAATGATAAAACAGCAGGCAAACAGGTTAACACAGTTGAAATAAATACATGAAAGGTTGTAGCTATCAATAGAGTTCTAATTCTGCTCAACCAGTCTTGTGATTCTCACATCTCTACCAGACAGCACGTCTAGACTAATGACATCTCCATTTCCTGATGCAGTGTTCCAGCTTGTAGGCAGAGGGGACTCTGTCACCCCTTTAAGAAAGTTTCTCCTTCAAAGTCCTTCCAAGAAGTAGAATGAGTTGATTTCCTTCCTGGAAACATTATGAAAATACTTGGGATGGAGTGTAGCTTAGGGAGAGACACCGCTGGCTGGTGGGATGATAAGGAGCCAGGAGTGAGCAATGTAAGGTGTTCTCCTTGTATTACCCCAGGGATGGGCACCCCTGCTATTTGGCACACTAAGGTACTCTGCTGCCTCTTATTGAATTGCTGCTTAATTATTGAAAGATGGATTAAATTTAGAGATTTATGCTAAGAACTGTTATAATAAAATTGAATTGAATTGAGCCTGTGGCTGATTCATGTATCTGAGGTGGATTCTCAGTATCCTTGCTAAGCCATGCTAGATAGTGCATCTCATGAGGTACACACTTGAAGAAGAATCCCAGTGAACCCAACTGATTGCAAACCTGGTTGGGCTAGAGCAGTGTTTCTCGACTTCAGTCCTCATGAACCCCCATCAGGTCATGTTTTCAGGATTTCCCTCAGATGAAACAGCTGTGGTAATTACTAAGGCAGTGAAACTGATCAAATCACCTATGCAAAATAATGGAAATCCTGAAAACATGACCTGTTGGGGGTCCATGAGGACTGGAGTTGAGAAACACTGGGCTAGAGGATGGTGGTGGATAATGAAGTGAGAGCCTGTCCTGGAACCATCTGCAAATGTTGGGCCCGATGCAGTATGGTGAGTGCAAGAATTATAGGGCTGTGGACTATCTGTGGAGATAGATAAGCAAACAGCAAACAGCTGTGCAATCTGGGAGATAGATAAGCAAACAGCAAGACTCTTTGTTAAAAACAAAAGCAAAAACAAAAAACAATGTACTAATATGGGTACACGGTAAAGTGCAAATATCATAATCAAGTCCCCATGCTGAATAAGTGTTCATCCGCCAGGGAAGTAGCTTACACATTTCAAGGGCAACGTCCTCTTCATCAGAGCTCTTCATTTAGCTCTAATGCAAACAGCAGTGCTCTTGAAACGCGTAGGCTACGCCCTGGCAGATGAACACAAATTTAGCGGGGAGACTACAATATGATATATGCACTTTATCATGTACTCTTGTGAGTACATTGAAATTTAGTTTTTTTTCAATAGTATTTCAATAATGCACTAGGTTGGTGTGCTTTCTTTTTTTTCCTTATGTTTCAGTATTGATTCCCTCAGTTTGAAGTGTGTAGCAAAACCAGTGTGGTTGATGATGGTGTTGAGGTTCCAGTGGTGGCCACAGATCCTCAGTTCACAAGAATGAAGAGGAGCCTTCCCTGAGCCTGCATTTGAGGGGTCTTTCTCACCTGTAGTGCTGACAATAGTATTTGCTCTGCAGTAGCCTGGGAGACAGGCCTTACTCTCCTCTGTTTTAGGTAGGCCCTAGTGAAGGACATGTGGGTGACTCATCTGGGTCATGCCAATAAGCTTTCTGTGTCACTTCATGGCCTACAACCTTCTCAGAAGTCAAAAAGATTAAAAGAGGGAGAGGAAAGACCCACAATGGATGGGCCATGGAAGCCTATGTGTGACACCATTGCTCCAGGCTTTAGAGGCCATTTTCAAGAGCTCTCACTTCTACCCTACAGTTACTGATGGCTGACGAGGGGGATCACATGACCAGACTGGAGTGGACTGTAAATAGGTAAGCGTATAAATCTTTCTTACATATGTTAGTCAGCATAGGTGTTGGGTTGGGGGGGGATTTCTAACTGGTTACTGCCCGGCCTACTATACAATGACGACTGAGCGGGATCACTCTTGTTCTGGCAGGATGTCATATAACTTCCTCCCAATCTCGCCGAGCAGCTCGACGATCGGCGGTGAGCTGCGTCCCTCAGACACAATGTATTACTGATCAGGGTAAAGAGCCAATGATGTTGGCTTTTTAACATGTGATCAGCTGCGTCCAATCACAGCTGATAACATGTAAACAAATGCCAGTTATCTGCATTTCCTTTCCTCAATGCTGTCTGAGAAAAGAAAAGCTGATAACCAGCTTTTCTGTGACGGGGCATTTACACTGATGATCAAGGCACTGATCATCAGTGCCCTAATTATCAGTGCAGCATATTAGTGCCCATCAGTGCAGCATATCAGTGCCCATCAGTCCAACACCATCAGTGCAGCATATCAGTGCTCATCAGTGCAACACCATCAGTGCAGCATATCAGTGCCTATCAGTCCAACACCATCAGTGCAGCATATCAGTGTTCATCAGTGCAGCATATCAGTGCTGCCTATCAGTGCCATCTCATCAGTGCCATCTCATCAGTGCCCATCAGTGCAGCCTCATCAGTGCACATCAGAAGAAAAATTTCTTATTTACAAACTTTTATAACAGGAACAAAGAAAAAGGGGTTTTTTTTTTTTTCAAAATGTTCAGTCTTTTTTCTTGCAAAAAATAAAAAAAACCCAGTGGTGAATAAATAGCACTTAAAACATATAAATATAACAAAACCATTAATAATATATATAATAATTAATCTGATAAGTGCTGTGATCTTCTCAGTGCTCTTAAACCACTCAGTAACACTCTATTGCAAATAAAGTCATAATCCATAAAAATATATTTTGTGATAGTGTCACTTCAAACAATAAATAAATAAATCAATATCGGGTGACGGTGCCACTTCAACTTCATTCAATGTCCAATATTCCATTTTACATCCATCTATTCAAAGTGTTCTCTATATACATGCACAGTGTTTATAGATAGTGTCACTCGTGAACCAACACACTTCTATCCACTTCGGCTGCAATGCCTTCGTGACTTCTTCTGGGCTTCACGAGGTACGTGACGTAACGCGTAGGCAAAGCGTAGACGCTACTTCCGGTATCCGGAGTGTCGCACTTCCGGTGTGGGACGCCATTTTCCTGGTTATCAGGAAGTACTATCAGAGGTTGCAGTTTACCCATAGAGGGACGTATTGAGGCTGTACAACCGAATGTAAGTCATTTTTTTGGCTATTTGTGAATAAACCCTACTGATTGGAAATACTACACAATGGAGGATCTGTTTTTTCACTCACTATCTTTGTGAGAGAGAGCTTGCAGACAATCGCTGGTGAGGAACCTGGGAGGCATAGCAGTGAAGGAGTGGAGGAGGCCTGATAGGAGGAATATCAGGAAGGTGCCAAACCAGGAATTTTGAGGATCCAGGGTGATCCTAAAGGCTTGTGGGCCCCTTGGGGTCGCAGGAAGGAGGTGAGCAGGCATTGCAGCCGAAGTGGATAGAAGTGTGTTGGTTCACGAGTGACACTATCTATAAACACTGTGCATGTATATAGAGAACACTTTGAATAGATGGATGTAAATTGGAATATTGGACATTGAATGAAGTTGAAGTGGCACCGTCACCCGATATTGATTTATTTATTTATTGTTTGAAGTGACACTATCACAAAATATATTTTTATGGATTATGACTTTATTTGCAATAGAGTGTTACTGAGTGGTTTAAGAGCACTGA
This sequence comes from Staurois parvus, assembly GCF_062004578.1. Lineage (NCBI taxonomy): Eukaryota > Metazoa > Chordata > Amphibia > Anura > Ranidae > Staurois > Staurois parvus. The sequence continues at coordinate 346,845 of NW_028318584.1, read as the reverse complement.
GAAGATCACAGCACTTATCACATTAATTATTATATATATTATTAATGGTTTTGTTATATTTATATGTTTTAAGCGCTACACTAATTTGGGTACAGTGTTGCATGACCTCGCAGTGTGATAGTACTGAAATTTGCAAATTGGCCTGGGCAGGAAGGGGGTGAAGTGGTTAAGACAAGTTGGGTGTAAGCTGGAATTGTACTTTATTTCCAATCCCTTAGACAGCATAACCAATAGCAAGGTTTGGAAAGACCACCCAACACCCTGCTGTACTTGTAGAAGTCAGTGCTTCCTTTCCCAGTTGGTCAAAGGGTCCTTCAGAAGCATAAGTGAAATTCAGCCTCGCCTATACAAGTGTAATACAACATGGCAGCCCTCTTCCAGTCTCATCTATTGTTACACCATCTTGCCGTAAGCCAGTTCTTTGTCTTCTTCACTAATAATAATTTATATTCCCCCATGTCAGCTGTCATTGCATCATGCTAATCTGTTCTAGCTCATATTTCCATGTACAACCACACAGGTTCAGGAAATAAAAAAAAAAAACTTCCAATCTCACTAAATGTACAAAGTCAAACAAGTCACAAATCCCTGAGTGGGAGCGGCATATTTGCAGTTCGAACACAACGCAGACAACTGCCTATTACAATTAGTATTTTCGTGGGGATGCCACGCATTGCGGCTTCAATATCTTGCTGAGAAATAAGCTGTGAAAATTGATACACTGACACCAGTGCGCGATTGATGAAAACTTTGACGAAGTCAATTTTTTTTTTTTTTATCATTCCAAATCCTTAATGCCGCACAACAATGTCACAATTTAATGTAATATCATGTCCCGATGCATATTCATGAAAGAAAAATCTTGGCACCATCGCAAGAAACGGGGGGATGAAGTGTGTTTGGCAGACTGCGTCACGTTTCCAGACCAGCGGATTTTTTCATTAAAGTCCCTTATCCGTTATATCATGCATATCCACTCTCTGATTAAAGTGATTTCGGCCTGACACTCACAGTGTCAGTGAGCTCTGCGACCCCTTGAGCGCGAGACACGGCTAGAATTTATATTGTCCTGGAGGATATGGAAATAAATAATTGCCAACGAGAGCGTCTGACAAATGTTTGCAGCAAACTGCAACAAGCCGGGAAATGTTTATAGAGAAGCGGTATGGATGTTATACTTGTAATGGGTAGCGACTGTCGGCGGCGCATACAGGCAGGAAGATTTCTTTTTCATTTTAAAATTATCCCCTGGATTTCCTCTTTTATTGCATTTTTCCTGCAAAGCGTTAATGCTGCTGAGCATTGTCTTAATCATTGATTCTTTGGGGAAGGGGCCCCCAAACAGTTAAACTTCCATTTTCCATAGAACGGTGCAGCCGGGCTCAAGGCTAGATAGCCCAGGTGGAGGGAGAAAATGAATCTTCGTGGCCCAATTGTAAGGTTGCCGGGATAACGGAGAGCTAAGGAAAGCAAGGAATGGTGATGGGGTTTCCAATAGATAGACATATAGATATTGATAGATGTAATAATAGATAAATAAAGCAAACATTAGCGCAAAAGTAGAGTTTTTGCGACTATCTACCAATCAAGTGTTGCCGTTTAATTTTGATAGATAGATAGATAGATAGATAGATAGATAGATGATAGATAGATAGATAGATAGATAGATAGTGCAAAAGAAGGCTTTTCGCTACTATCAACCAATCACGTTTCACCTTGCAATGTAGATAGATCGATAGATCGATAGATAGATAGATAGATAGATAGATAGATAGATAGATAGATAGATACAGGGATTTTTTTCTTAGGAAATAGGTACAAGTACTCCCCCCTATCCCAAGTTACAACTTGTCTCTGCCCCTTACCTACCTTTGAGCACTGACCCTTGTCTCTGCCCCCTATCCACCTCCTAGTACTGCTCCTTTTAGAGAATACAGAGCCAAGTATCGCTTTGTGGTGTTAAGTAATGCGCATGGAATTTGTTAATGACCCCTCCCCCCATCAACAATACATGCTTTCCAACAATAGACCCCCCCAGAACAAAATACACCCACAGCAACAATAGATCTGCCCCAGCAACAATACACCCCTGCTGGAAACAATAGATCCTCAGCAGTCAGCATCAATGGACCCTCCCCCCTCTACATGGGATCCCCAAACAACATAAGAAGTCCAGAGCAGCAATAGATCTCTCACCAGAAAGAATAGACCCCCCCCCCCAGCAACACTACACCCCCAGCTACAATATATCCAAATACAACTCCCTCCTATCCCAAGTTACCCCTTGTCTCTGCCCCTTACCTATCTTTGAACACTGACCCTTGTCTCTGCCCCCTATCCACCTCCTAGTGCTCCTTTTAGAGAATATAGAGCCAAGTATTGCTTTGTGGTGTTAAGTAATGCGTATGGAATTGGTTAATGATAATAGACCCCCAGCAATAATAGATACTTTCCAACAATAGACCCTCCCCCCTAAGAACAAAATACACCCACACCAACAATAGATCTGCCACAGCAACAATACACCCTTGCTGGAAACAATAGATCCCCAGCAGTCAGCATCAATAGACCCTACCCACTCTACATGGGATCCCCCGACAACATAAGAAGCCCAGAGCAACAATAGATCTCTCACCAGCAAGAATAGACCCACCCAACAACACTACACCCCCAGCTACAACAGATCCCCAGCAATCAGAATCAATAGACCCCCCTCCCAGCACACTCCAGCCCCCTTTGCCAGTACGTACATTCTGTGCTGTAGGTGCCGAGCCTGCGTTCCCCCTTTCACAGATAGATAGATAGATAGATAGATAGATAGCAGGGGCGGACTGACAAGTCATAGGGCCCCCGGGCAATAGAGGATCATGGGGCCCCTGTGTCCTTGATCAAACTCAAAAAAGCCTATGAAAAAGGTACCAGGGGTATCTCATGGGGCCCCCTACTGACCCGGGACCCTCGTGTGGTACCCGAGTTTCCAAATGGTCAGTCCTCCCCAGATAGATAGATAGATAGATAGATAGATAGATAGATAGATAGATAGATAATATAACAATACCCCCATGGGGGCCGCTAGTTGATGCTTGTCCCCAGTTGTTGCCCTGACTTTGCAAGCCTCTAAACCCCTCTGACACTTTATATTCAGAGATTGTTAGTGCAGACAATTGAGCAAAAGGACACAGTTTAAAGTTATCAAAGTACACTACTGTATTTAATAGGCAGTTGGGTTGAATAATGAACAGTTTTCACAAGTAACCTCCGACATTGCTTCTATTATGAGAATAACTAAGTTAGAATCAATATTAAAATAAGGGAACTTGGATTCAAACTAATGAATAAATGTTGATAAGAAGCTTAAAGTGTTACAAAACCCACAACAGTAAAATCTGTCTGTATATGCAGTAAAGCATATGCAGAATTGATATACGCATTGTATAAAAACACTATTTGATCCTGTCTTCTCTGATCCTCCCCTTCTTCCAGTACTCCCCTTTTATCTCCTAATAAGACATATGCTGTGGAGTCACTCTACACATGCTCAGTTTGGTGTGTATTGCTAGAGAGGTTTTTTTTGTTTCTTGGGAGAGTGCATGTGATCAGCACAGGACCAACTGGCACTGTCCAGACAGAGGTCAGGGGTTCTGCATCCTCCTAAAGCACAATGAAAACTCCTCCTACAAGCTCTGCTGGACACTGATATAACTCACAAGACTGCTATATACTGTTGCAGGGTCCTGGGAGACCAGATATAGTGAATGCAGGGTCCAGGGAGACCGGATATAGTGAATGCAGGGTCCGGGGAGACCAGATATAGTGAATGCAGGGTCCAGGGAGAGCGGATATAATGAATGCAGGGTCCGGGGAGAGGGGATATAGTGAATGCAGGGTCCGGGGACCAGATATAGTGAATGCAGGGTCCGGGGAGACCGGATATAGTGAATGCAGGGTCCTGGGAGACCAGATATAGTGAATGCAGGGTCCGGGGAGACCGGATATAGTGAATGCAGGGTCCGGGGGGAGCGGATATAGTGAATGCAGGGTCCGGGGAGACCAGATACAGTGAATGCAGGGTCCGGGAGACCAGATATAGTGAATGCAGGGTCCGGGGAGACCAGATATAGTGAATGCAGGGTCCGGGGAGACCAGATATAGTGAATGCAGGGTCCTGGGAGACCAGATATAGTGAATGCAGGGTCCTGGGAGACCAGATATAGTGAATGCAGGGTCCTGGGTTTAGTAACAAGTATAAATGAGTGCACTTAGAATATAGTGACCTAGTGTTGACATTGGTGTAAGGGACAGAGTCTTAGAAACAGGTCAGCTCTCTCTGAAACACTGAGGAACATTCCTATATTGTACCCATACATAAGTACAAATATAATCTTACTTAGTTAAACGTCTGTTATTTGGTCTAAGGAGAAGAGCAGTTTGGATTCCAGATGTGAAACGATTTTGAGGCGATATCTTTGCTAGCACGTTAGGGTCCGTAATTGATGGTGACTAGTCACAGATCTGCAGTATCTAGTAACTAGACAGCTAGGAGAGCCCCTTTAAGGTCCCACCACTTGCCCTCCGCCCTAGAGTAGAAGTACTGTTACAGGGCGACACAGCTGCACAAAATCACACATATATATGTATATATATATATATATATATATATATATATATGTGTGTGTGTGATCTGCATTTCCGGGTAGGGGGTGCGGGCACAAACACACGCTGCCCTAACTACATCGCTATTGGCTGCTGGGGATGTCAATCACGTGTGACTCGTCGGCACGGCTGAGAGCGGAGAGGTCTGTTTGTAAACAACACAGATCTCTCTTCTGTTAGCATGGACATGCTGCTTGGTATCTCTCTGCACATCAGAGAGATACAAAGCAGCATATCTCCCAAATAAAACAGCACACAATGTAAAACACACAAAGCACACTGTCAACACTTTGATCGCCCCAAATGTTAACCCCTTCCTGCCGTGTCTTTTTATTAGCACTAATCACTGTATTAGTGTCACTAGGGATGTCAGTGGCAGTTAGTTCCCCCCAGTGTCAGAATGCCCGCTGCAGTCCCACTATAAGTTGCTGATCGCCGCCATTACTAGTATAAAAAATAAATAAATAAAAATTCCAGTATATATACCGCCATTTATAGATGCTATAACTTTCCCAGAAACCAATTAATAAACACTTATTGGGATTTTTAGCAAAGACATGGAGCAGAATACATTTTGGCCTAAATTTATGGCGAAATTTGATTTTTTTAAAAAATGTTTATTGGATATGTTTTATAAAAAGTCAAAAATATATATTTTTTTTCAAAGATGCCGATTTTTCATGTTTATAGAGCAAAAATAAAAAACACAGAGGTGATTAAATACCACCGAAAGAAAGCTCTATTTGTGGGGGAAAATGACATAAATTTAATTTATGTACAGCATTGCATGACCGCGCAATTGTCAGTTAAAATAATGCAGCGCCGTATCGCAAAAAATGGCCTGTCAGGAAATGGGGTAAATCTTCTGGAGCGCAAGTGGTTAAGCACTTGCCAACTGTGCATTTTCATCCCCTTCGTGCCCAGGCCAATTTTCAGCTTTCAGTGCTGTTGCACTTTGAATGACAATTGCACGGTCATGCATCACTGTACCCATATGAAATTTTTATCATTTATTTCACAGAACTAGAGCTATATTTTGAAGGTATCTAATTACCACTGGGTGTTTTATTTTTTGCACTATAAATGAAAAAAGAGAAAACATTTTGAAAAAAAAAGTTTTTCTTTGTTTCAGTTATAAAATTTAGCAAACAGGTAATTTTTCTCCTCTAGTGATGTGCATTGATGAGGCTACACTGATAGGCATCACTGATGGGCACTTATAGACTGCACTGATGAGGCGGCATTGGTGGGCATTGATGAGAAGGCACTAAAGATGCTGCACTGATATGTGGCACTGATGAACACTGATAGGCAGCAATGATTGGCACTAATAGGTAGCAGTGAAGGCTACTGACTGGCAGCACTGAATGGTGGCACTGACGGGCACAGATTGGCAGCACTGTTGGGCACTGATGGGCAGCACTGTTGGGTACTTTTGGGGCTGCACTGATAATCAGGGCACTGATCATTAGTGCAGATGTCTGCTTTGACATTTGCCTGTTATCGGCAGTAGTTTCCTCACACTGTCACAGCGTGAGGAAAGTACCGCCAATAACCGCCAAGTGTGATCATGTGGCAAAAGGTCTTTTACCATGTCATGTGATCAGCTATGTCCAAAGGATACTGTGATCACAGACAGCGCCTGGTGCACGCTGCTGAGGGCACGCAGGTGGCGCATTCTGGGAGGACGTCATATGACGCCCTCCCAGAACTGGATTGCCGCGCTGTAGCTGTCATTCGGCTATAGCCCGGTAGGAAAGTGGTTAAGGCAGCAAAGGTATGATGTCCGCAAGCAGTGTCTCTAAGTGGTGGAGTGAAAGAGTGACAGTATATTGATGTCCACCTGCTCGACCAATCCCGGACTAAAGGCAGTCTCTGTGGAAACAGGACAGTCAATCTAGGCTGCAGATGGTGGCAGAGCACGTGGTCTCCTGGCCTCGTGGACAGATTGGCGGTCAGCGTAGAACTTGCAGAGTGTCTCTCCAACTGAAGAAAAGCCTCGAATGCCCTGCTCACGCAGGCTGAAATCAGCTGTGTGGACTCTTCTCCTGAGGTTGGAATTGGACTGGCTTGGCCACACTGGCATAGTGCGCCTGAAGTGCAAAATGGCAACACTCCCATGCCGGGGCAGGTGCAAGCTGAACACAGCAAACAGGTACTTGTGATGGGCAGATAGGCAAAGGGGCAGTCCGTGTACACGGTGAACAAGGTTCAGAATAGTCAGGGTCAAATCCGTAGTCAAAAGGCAGGCAGAATTCAGAGAATAGTCAATATCCAATCTGAGATCATACAGAGGGAAATCGAAGCAGCAGGGCAGACAAACAGGGAGCTTGAGCACATGTTACAAAAGCTATCACAAGCATGAGACTGCAGGTTTGGCTGGCTTAAATCAGGTTTAGTCTCCACTTAAAGACTGGCCACATCAATCACCTTGCAGCTGGACAGAAAGACAGGAGAGTGCATCATAGACAAAACCAGGATGCTGGAATGAGACCAGCAGCTGTGATGGAGCAGGAACACTACACGCTCCTGACAGGCATAATCGTCATCTAGATAGATAGACAGATCACACATTAGCACAAATGTTTTTGCTACTATCTACCAATCAAGTTTCATCTTCAATTGAGAGAGATAAATGTAGATAGATAGGATAGATTAATAGAAAAGCAAACATTAGTAGAGTTTTCGCTACTATCAACCAATCAAGTTTCACCTTTTAATTTCATGGATAGATAGATAGATAGATAGATAGATAGATAGATAGATAGATAGATAGATAAATAGATAGATAGTCAATATATTCCCTGCTAGCACATGCATGCAGGAGAGTGCTATAATATATTTATGAAGTTCAGGAAGGAAGGAAGGAAGGAAGAGAAAGAAAGAAAGACAGAAAGAAAGAAAGAAAGAAAGAAAGAAAGAAAGAAAGAAAGAAAGAAAGAAAGAAAGAAAGAAAGAAAGAAAGAAAGAAAGAAAGAAAGAAAGAAAGAAAATAGATAGATACATACAAAGAACAAAAGAAACAATAAAGTTACGTAAAGATTTATTTATGTGGTAAGATGAATACAACTACACTTTACTGAATTGTTTCTAATGAATATTCATGGTATCTCCTCTTAGCTCGCAGACGTTTTTGGATAGTATCCAGGCCTCCACATCTGCACTGCTCAAGGGTTAATGCTAAAAATGTTGTCTGTGTTTCTCTTCAGGTGAGTCAGTGCAGAAAGGGTTAAGGTGATTCTAACAATTGTTTCTTTTAAATAACAAGCATGTCATACTTACCTGCTCTGTGCAATGGTCCTCTTTAACTTGCACAGAGCACAGCAGGCTCCCAAAGTCCAGGTCTAACTCCAAGGCTTCGGAATAGCATCCAGCTCTTTAACTGCTCTCAGGTAGGGATCACCCACTTTCCGCCTTCACTGCTCTCAGGTAGGGATCACCCACTCTCCTCCTTCACTGCTCTCAGGTAGGGATCACCCACTTTCCGCCTTCACTGCTCTCAGGTAGGGATCCATCTGCTCAGGGTCCTCACTGCTCTCAGGTAGGGCTCATCCACTCACCGCCTTCACTGCTCTCAGGTTGGGATTGCCCGCTCAATGCCTTTATTGCTCTCAGGTAGGGATCCTCTGTTCACTGCATTCACTGATCCCAGGTAGGGATCATCTGCTAACCGCCTTTACTGCTCCTAGGTAGGAATCATCCACTCACTGCTCTCAGGTTGCAGTCTGTCTGTCTTTAACTCCCCACAAAAGGAGAACCCTCTTGCTCTCTCAGGGTCGGCGCACATCACATGCAGTCCAGTGCATTTTTTTTCTGCATTTCAGTTACAAAAAAAAAAGTAGAACGTGCTGCATTTTGTCTGCACTGAACTGTACTGGAAAGCAGTAAAACGCATGAAATGCACCTAAACACACAAAAAATGCATCGGAACACACATGTCCTTATTTAAGGTGTAGAAAAAAAGAGGGGAAAAATGCACCGGAAGGCATAAAAAACATGTTTGTCGTAAACACGCATGCACCCGGACTGCGTTTATATGGTGTGAACCAGCCATAGTCCAAGAAAACTACTTCAACCCCTACTCTTTATTGTCTCTCTGCTGGGAACTGTAGTTTAGAAATACCGTAAAGTAATGGCTTAGCCGTTTTAGTGAACTACACTTCCCACAATCCTTCATATTTCCTCTAAGTCATGTCCTCAGCTTGCCCCCTAGTGGATGGAGTACTGTTTAGCACCAGCTGCTCTATATTACATAACAGCAGTCTCTACTATAGCAGTGCTGGTGTGAGTGTCCCCAGGGCCACAAAGTCCCTTTCTCTTGCTGGAACTGCGGACCGAGCTATAATTGTTAATGTGTGTGAGATATCATTGTCCTCAGTGGGGTGAACTTGCTACTACAATCTTTGGAGCAGGGGTGGACTGACAACTCATGGGGCCCCCGGGCAATAGAGGATCATGGGGCCCCTGTGTCCTCACCCACACTCAAACCACACCAAAAAAAGCCTATGAAAGGTACCAGGGACATCTCATGGGGCCCCCTACTGACCCCGGGCCCTCGGGCAGTGCCTGAATTCCTCAATGGTCAGTCCGCCCCTGCTTTAGAGTCAAAGAGAAAGACATGTTGTTTTGCTTGAGATACTTCATCCAACCAAAATGAAGAGGGTGTAGCGTGGAAACCTTACATGTGACACCTATACCACTGGTGGCTAGGTAAGTCTTCAGCTAACCCCAATCCCAGTTAACAAGCTACTAATGCTATCCAGTAAACACTGCAAATATGCTACATATGGAAGGTTTAACTTAAAGTGGACTTGTACTTTGGACACACAAAGGCAAGCAGAGGGCAAAGAACTGATCATCAAGATATTCCCTATAACATGTGAAATCTTATATGGGATTTTAGTGATTAGGATCACATTAATTTAATGGAAAATGATGCTATTTTTGTCAGGTGTCCCTTTAAGTCAGTATTCAAAGTTTACTATTTGCTTTCATTCTGGCTGACTATTTCATATTGACATTAAAAGTGCGTAGCACTCGGCATTCGGAGAATACAAAACAGAAAGTTCATTTGCAGGTGCTCGAGGGCTGGGATTTCGTCCCTGAACAGAGGGAGAACATAGAAGTCTGCCAATAATGAATATTCACGAGTGCCGGGCCTCCTTCAACTTTTCTTACTTAAAATTTTACTGACTAAACGCCGGTCCTTGGGGGAGGCTGATTTGTAATCATGACCTGTATGCATGTTTGTGTGTGCGCATTCACATTAACGCTTCCGAACGGGAATCGCGGAAATGTGCTAATACGCCTAGGCTATCTGCATTATTCAGAAAACTTAACTGCAGCCCAGAGTAATTGCTGGAAGCTAAATGAAGCACATTTGGAGCCCCGGGGGAGGAGTATACGGGGATATCAAAGGACGGGACCAGAAGCCTGCAGCCATCTCCCATAAGTCGTTGAAGGAAAAGGGGGCCATGTGTGTCTGGATGAAGAGAAATAAAACAATGTGCTGTGGATTCATAAAAAGGTGGAAGGAGTGTTTTTTTTTTTTAAAGGGAGTCTGTAATCTAATAGAAGTTTATAAAGAAATCTTTTCTAGCATTAATTATGGGTACTACGATCCAGGAGAAACTTACTTCTATGCCAAATGACACTCAACCCAATTTCTTGAAATATGGTCCCCGTGGCTCAAGTACAACAGCATTCCAAAACTTGACCACTCCCTACTCTCACGTTGACAAATTAATGGGAGCCTCCTACTGGGCTTCTGGCACCCTTTCTCCTTCCCTACCCTCCTCTGAACTCTATCTCTTCCTTCTTCTGCATCCTAATCTTCTATATTTCCTATACCTAGGCCAGCATTAAAATTCTCCCCACTTCTCTACTCACACTTTTAAAAATAAACAGGAGTCTCCTACTGGGCTTCCGGCACCCTTGCTCCTTCCCTTCCCTCCTCTGAACTCTCTCGTCCTTCTTCTGCATCCTAATCCTCCATATTTCCTATACTTAGGCTGGCATTACTCTTCTCCCCACTCCCCTACTCACACTGAAAAATAAACAGGAGCCTCCTACCGACCCCGACACCCTTTCTCCTTCCCTAGCCCCCTCTGAATTCTCTCTTCCTTCCTTGCATCCTAATCTTCTATATTTCCTATCCTTAGGCCAGCATTACCCTTCCCTCTTCTCCCCACTCCCCTACTCTCACTTTGACAAATTAATGGGAGCCTCCTACCAGGTCCCCAGCATCATTTTTCCTTCCCTAGCCCTTCTGAACTCTCTTCCTTCCTCTGAATCCTAAACTTCTCTATTTCCTATATTTAGGCATTACCCTTCTCCCCACTCCCCTACTCTTACATTGAAAATTACATTAATCAAAATTACAACTTACATTGGAACAGAAACCTCCTAACAAGCCCTGGCACTCTATCTCCTTCTCTGCTCCCATCTAAACTCTTTCTTCCTTCACATCCTAATCTTCTCTATTTCCTATACTTAAGCCTGCATTACTCTTTCCCCTTCTTCCCATCCACCACTTTTCCCAGAATTGCCAAAGTACCACCAGATTTCACTTTAATATCCCTAACCCTGGGCAACTATACGTAGATATTTCTGCCTGCACGTTTTTCTACACTACTTGTAAAGAATTAGGTCGAAAAGTACATCCCCTCATTCCCACCCAGCCTAGAAATATTTATGTCCTTGGGTTTTTCTTGCCAGCATTGGCCATTAGAATGGAACTACATTGTATCTGAGCACCTCAATCAAAATACATTATATAATTATTATTATTGTTATACAGGATTTATATAGCACCAACAGTTTACGCAGTGCTTTACAACATAATTCATTTTTTATTATTCAAAGCAAACTCATCCATCCATGTTTTAATGCTTTATTTTGCTGATAAATCACTTTGAAAAACTTCCCCAAGCATTTCTGTCCGTGGCCATCTTGAGTAAGGGCAGAAGATTCATGTAGTATATTCTTCTTGGAATCGGAATCCATCTACCCTTAGCACAGGCATTCAGGAAAGAGGGCACGTTTAGCTGAGAAAACCCTTCTTCCCCTCCTGAAGACTCCTTGGATGTATGACATCATTTGCCTAGAAAGTAACCAGAAAGTAATTGCAGAAATGTAAAGAAAAACATTTAAAACAAGTAAATATGATAGACAGTACTTTCCTATCTATTCACCAATACTAGCAGCATAAGGATTAAAAATAGTTAGTGTTGATTGAGTGAAGTTCATCTTTAACATGTCTTGTTGACTATATGTGTTTGGCAGACTTGGCACTTTAGATCTCCAATAATGTACAATTGTTGTATGCTCCGTATTCATTGTATTAACCACCTCAATACTGGCCACTTTTACCCCCTTCCTACCCAGACCAATTTTCAGCTTTCAGCGCTCTCACACTTTGAATTATAATTACTCAGTCATGCAACACTGTACCCAAATGAAATTTTTTTTCATTTTTTTCAAAAAAATAGAGCTTTCTTTTCGTAGTATTTAATTAGCACTGGGTTTTTTATTTTTTACACTATTAAATTAAGTAAATTAAAAAAGACCGAAAAATTTAAAAAAAAAAATTTTTTCTTAGTTTCTATTATAAAATTTAGCAAATAAGTAATTTTTCCTTGTAAATTTGGGCCAAAATGTATACTGCTACATTGCTTTGGTAAACATAATCCCAATTGGTGTGTATTATTTGGTCTGTGTGGAAGTTAGAGTCTTCAAGCTACGGTGCCAATCATTGCCAATCATTGACAATTGAACACACATGATCAAACCTGATGTACTGACGGCCTATCTCATTTCTTGAGACACTAACAAGCCAGGACAGTACAAATACCCCCCAAATGGCCCCTTTTTGGAAAGTAGACATTCCAAGGTATTTAGTAAGATTCATGGTGAGTTTTTTTTGAACCTGTAATTCTTTTCCCACAATTCTTTGGAAAATGAAGAATGTAAATACAATTTTTTTTTTCACACAACTGTTATATTAACAGGTTATACCTCTCACAGGGCATATGCATACTTGCAGATTCACCCCAAAATACATTCTGTTGCTCCTCCTGAGTATGGGGATACCACATGCGTAAGAATTTTCTACAGCCTGGCCACATACAGAGGCCCAACATCCAAGTAGGGCCTACAGGCGTTCTGGAGGCATAAATAAAACATCTCATTTCCTGACTATCTATCACAATTGTGAAGGCCCTGGAGCACCAGGACAATGGAATTACCCACAAAATGACCCCATTTTGGAAAGCAAACACCCCAATGTATATTCTACAATGCATAATGAGTCTTTTGAAAGTGTCATTTTTTTTCCACAAGTTTTCAAGAAATGTGGAAAGAAATTGAAATTGTATTTTTTTTACACAAAGTTGTCCATTTATAAGATATTTCTAACACATAGCATGTACATACCAAAAATTTCACCCCAAAATACATTCTGCTACTGCTCCTGAGTATGGGGATACTACATGTGTAAGACTTTTCCACAGTCTGGCCACATGCAGAGGCCCAACATCCAAGTAGTACCTACAAGCGTTCTGAAGGCATAAATTACACATCTCATTTCCTGACTACTTATCACAATTTTGAAGGCCCTGGAGCACCAGGACAATGGAATTACCCTTGGACGCCTACCTATCTTCTGGGAGTGCTAACCTGCTTGTACTCGCTACTGGTGGATGCCTGCTTCTCCTGAACCTCTTTTTTTACTCTCTCCTCCACAGAATCCATTGCTGACCCACTGCTTTCATTTGGCTCATACTCAGAATCTGAGTCTGCCAAAGAGATTTCCCCACTACTCTCGTCCGTCATACTCAGTACCTGGAAAGCCTCCTCGCTGGTGTATAATTTTTTACACATTTTGATGTTCACTGGTACAGATGTTGATTTGACACTGGTACACTGTGACAGATATTGAGCACTGGTAAACTGTGACAGATGTGGCTTTGACCCAGGTAGGCCGGCACAGATGTTGATCACTGGTACAGAAGTGGATGAGCACAGGGACACTTATCTCTGAAGTCCCTTTGAGGACTACATGCCTGATTTTATTCGCTGTTTGTGAGTACTATTCTTTAATTAATACATTTGTTTACTGAGGTAATGCGTAAGGTTGGTGTGCTTCTCGTTTTTGTTTCACTTTGCAGTATTGGTCAGGCTCCCCAGCCTTATTTGGAGCTGCACAACCTTTAATACACTGGTGGTCGCCTTTTTCTGGTTTTGGTTCCATCTACTCGCCACCGGCCCTGGTCCTAGAGCGCAGGAGAAATCGCATCTGATTACAGATGTGGACCACGGGTACAGCGACAGATGTGGACCACGGGTACAGTGACAGATGTGGACCACGGGTACGGTGACAGATGTGGATCATGGGTACGGTGACAGATGTGGATCACTGGCACTGTGACAAATGTGGATCACGGGTTCTTTGACAGATGTGGATCACGGGTATTGTGACAGATGTGGATCACGGGTACTGTGACAGATGTGGATCACAGATGTGCACCACGGGTACGGTGACAGATGTGGATCACAGGTAGGGTGACAGATGTGGATCACGGGTACGGTGACAGATGTGTATCATGGGTAATGTGACAGATGTGGATCATTGGCACTGTGACAGATGTGGCTCATGGGTAATGTGGCAGATGTAGATCATTGGCACTGTAACAGATGTGGATCATAGATGTGGATCATGGGTACGGTGACAAATGTGGATCAAGGGTACGGTGACAGATGTGGACCACGGGTACTGTGACAGATGTAGATCACTGGCACTATGACAGATGTGGCTCACGGGTACTGTGACAGATGTGGATCACTGGCACTGTGACAGATGTGAATCACAGATGTGGATCACTGGCACTGTGACAGATGTGGATCACTGGCACTGTTACAGATGTGGATCACAGGTGTGGATCACTGGCACTCGGACAGATGTGGATCATTGGCACTGGGACAGATGTGGATCACTGGCACTGGGATAGATGTGGATCACAGATGTGGATCACTGGTACTGTGACAGGGTGATGTGTGGGCGATGTGCTTGTGTGTACTCATTGATCAGCTCTGTTTCTCCTCACTCACGGGCTCAGTGTTAGGAGAGGCAGAGCCATTCAACTGAATGGTGGCTATGCTGACATCACATGACGGCTGTGATTGGACACAGCCATCATGTGATCAAAACTTTTATAATTACTTTTGTAGAACTACCCCCTGGATTTGTTTTGGGTCCCCCTATGCTCTTCACAGCCAGGCAACATGCATTTTCCACACTTACACACTTGTAGTCCGTAAACAGTCCTTGAGCTGGTTTTTTGTTGTTTTATTGAAGGGTTAACAACTTGGATCGGGTCTAGGGGTATATGGGATGCCAAAGGAACTGTAGAACTTGAGGACGAACGTTTTAGCAACTATGTACAAAAAATGTGGCCTAGCAAGAGCAAAAAAATACATCACTGTCCCTTTTTTTTGGTGGTGTACCTCCTCAGACCCCGCATGAATTCCTTCAGGCCTTACGCTGGGCTGGCTCCCTGCAAACAAATTGTCCTCCCCAGAAGACATTGAAGCAGTAGAGATCCTCCTGTCCACCAATTGGCCTGTAGGTAGGCTCCCCTCCCTGGGGTGCCCTCCCAGGCTCCACACTCCAGCCTTCCTCTCAGTCCATCTTCCATCCGACTCCCCTCTCTCCCCAGGCTCTGTCATATTTGAGGGTTGCCCTGATCACCATGCCCAGCCTCCTGCCAGGTGATTGGCCAAAGTCCTTCAAACATGCAGATCTGGGATTCCTTCCCTCTTTCTCCCCGTTCCAGAAATTTTCAAGTTTTTGGAAAGGTGGAAGGGCTCCAGAAGCCCTGACCTGTAGAAACTCCCAGCCTGTCCTGAGGTGAACTCCTTCCTCGCTCACAGGCTGACTCATTTAAGGCTGCTACTCAGCTTCTCTCTAAAAAAAAAAAAGAAAAAGAAAAAACAAACAGCCTATCTAGCTAACCTGGAGGGCATTACACTTTTTTTCAAAGAACACTTCCCTGCCTTCCTAGATTTTCGACTAGGCAAGAATGACTTTCAGCTGCCTGGAATGCATGATGTAAGTATCTCAGGATACTTCGGGGTACTCCACAGCTCTTGTACTGTGTTGCATCATCAGGGGGCTGTCTTTTCCTAGTAGCTGCAGCCTGGCCCCTTGACAATACTCTGCAGTGCATGACCATCATCAGGGAGCCAGCTGCAAGAACTCGAAAAGATATCAGAAAAAACATGGCGGTGCAGGACCATGCAAGGAGCAGCAGAGTGGAAGATCCCTGACGATCTGGATCCACTGGGCATGTATTTTTTTTGTGGATTTTGCTAAAAAGTTGGGTAACTGCCTAGATGGATGCAGACATTGTTCATGTTCTTTGAGAGTTAGTATTTGGGTATTTTGACGGGTATTTTGCTCAGCTAATAATTTTTGGCCCGGATCCTTAAATTTTTTAGTCACCATGAACCAGATAAAATTTGCTTCTTGTATATTCAGATTTAGACTACTCCATGGACCCCCAAGGATACCTTGTCTGACAGAGAGCTGCCTCTAAAATTTAGATGTAAAACTTTCTCTCTCCTACTTTTTGTCAACAGCTCTACCAACATGTCTGTCATCAAACTACAAGTCACATTTCGGGACCCGTCAAGCTAGCAGGCGAAGTGTTCTGCAGCCCTATTCAGTATTTTGAGACATACTACCTTGAACTGTGTTGCAACAACAAAAACACCTTTTGTTCTTCCTGATCCAGCCATAGCAAAGTGGGGTGATAAAATGTACAGACAATATCTAAAAACAACGAACCAACGCCTGTATGTGAAAGCATTCTTTTGCTGAATGGCACTTGATTGTACCCTCTGTGTGTATTGTGTGCAGAAGACTGCTCCATACTTTGTTCTGCTCTGTGAATTAAAAGATTTGTTCTTTATCTTCTACAATTAGTGTACAAGGACATTTCGGTAAACTTTGACTTTTTGCTTTATTGTTTTAGAATGTTTGCTTAGATGGCGTTGGCAAGTGGCGCCCACATCCTTGCTCGCTTGGCCTGGAATCCATGTTGAAAAAGCTTTATTCAATGGACTATTTAATCTGAAAAAGCTATGCATTGAGGAAGTACTAATGAACCTGACACTAAAATGATACTAATGATGATTACAGTTATGTGAGGAAGCCTTTGCAAATAAAGATATTCTGAATAATTGTAGCAAGGTATAATTGAGGCATTGTAGTTATAATACAATGTGTTTTTGTTTTATCCTAAATATTTTTGTAACATCCTTGACCAAAAATTTGCAGATGCATCTGTTACTGATGGTTGGGATAGAGCCAGCAGTTCATTTATTTTCCCTATACAAATTTGCTGACCTTCATTCTTGACAGCTTTCATTCTTGTGGGGGTTTTTTTAGAGTCCATTTACTTTTTTTGCTGTGCATTAACGCATGTTATGTCACGTATTAAGGTGCGTTCAAAATGAATGGACTGCCATAACACCTTAAAGTGCTTAAAGTGTTAGTTCACCTTTACAGGAAAAATGTGTAGCACTACCCTCTTCAGGGTTGCTGGATTTGTTTGGGTCCCCCTAAGCTCTGCCAGGCAACATGCATTTTCCACACTTGTACTCAGTAAACAGTCCTTGAGCTGTTGTTTTAATTAAGGGGTTAACAACTTGGATGTGGTATAGGGGGTTATGGGATGTCCAAGGAACTGTAAACTTGAGGACAAATCTCTTAGCAACAAAAATGCGGATTAGCAAAAATGGAACACAGTGTCTTTAAAGAGCACTGAAGTCCCCTTGATGTACCTCCTCAGACCCTGGATGAATCCTCCTCTACACCCAGCTGCACTAAGGGTATCCCTGGGCAAGGGGTCCCTAGAGCTAAGAATGAAGTAGTCCCGGATGAGAACTAGTTGAGTCTTGCACCTGACCATCCGCTCCCCTTATCCGACCCAGGAGATGTAAGAGTACTCACACTGTCCTGTCCTGTTAGCTTGGTGGGTTGGTGGCTGCCTTTAGGTCTTATGCTGGGCTGGCTCCTTCCCTGGGGCTCCCAGGCTCCACACTCCATCCTTCCTCTCAGTCTATCTTCCACCCATTGCTCTGCCCTGCTGCTCTACCAAATTTAAGGGTTGCCTTTGGTCACCATGCCCAGCCTTCTGCCAGGGGATTGGCCAAGGTCCCTCAAACATGCAGATCTGAGCCTCCTCCCCTCATCCACCCTATTCCAGAAACCTTTCTACATTTCTGGAAAGGTGGGAGGGCTCCAGAAGCCCTGACCTATAGAACGTCCCAGCCTGTCCTGAGGTAAACTCACTATCTCACTCCCAGGCTGACTCATCCCTGGCTGCTACCCAGCCTCTCTCAAGAAAACATTAAAGCCTATCAAGCTTACTTAGAGGGTATTACAAATGCAAAACCAAACTAATATTGTACATCCCCCCACTCCCTCGGTCCCCACTGTCCTTACCTCCAGGAATGCTAAGCTGTCAGTACCCATTCAGACAATCCAGATGTGAAAATCCACTAGTTGGATAGGTGCAGCATGATGCAGAAAATACACAGAACCCCTAACTGCAGAAAACAATGTATTGCAGAACATGTAAGACAGTACAACAGACAAGAGGGAGAGCGCACCCAACTGGGGAACTCACACCAGTTAAAGAAGAGAGTCAGCAGTGAGTAGGCCCAAGCTAGAAACAGTATTTCCTCCACTTCACTGGCTCAAACAAGCAATCGAAGGTTGTCTTATTAGGGTTTTATTGGAACATTGAACTTGGATGGAGTGAGGGGAGTATGGGACACCCCAGAACTGGTGACCTGAACTTTTGAGGACTCTTCTCTAGCTTGCTGAAGTGCACAAAAATGTTCCACAGAAACTCTAATGCTGACAGAGACCACTCCCAGGGACCGAACGCTACACACAGTCACTGAATCTCCAGCATTTGGATCATTTACTCACACAGCCACAGGATCATCGATTGCCTTCTTCTGATATCCACCAGGCTCTTCTCAGTGATGGAGATGGAAGCTCACATCACCATAGGATAGCTTGACTCTTACCCCCCTATTCCTTCTGGTTGTCTCCTGTGGGCTTCTCCAGACCCAGATGGATTCCTGAACTAAACTTATGAATAGGCACCTCAACTAAGCCTAGCTGGAACCTCAATGTCTCCTAGAAAGGCTTCTTTAATACTCCTGTCCCAGGGGTCTCTTCCAGCAGGACTGGACCCAGGAACTCTGCTGCTCCCGTCTCAAGCCTCAAACTATTTATGCCCCCTACTGGCACACCTCCCCAGGGATTGGCTGGAGTCACATAAATATTCAGGCTGCTCGCTCTTTTCTTCCCCCCACAATAATTCTGGAATCCCCTAGAATACAGGAGGAAGTAATAAGGGTAGTAGCCTGTGAGACACTGAGCAGACCTAAGCAATCAACCCCTGCTACACTGATTACAGAAGAGCTAACTCAACTTACCTAACAACCTACACTATTCTAGGAGGGTGCTACAGCTGCATACTTTTTTCAGATGTAGCGCCCTCTAGTGATAGGCATTGTTGTTTTGTTAGTTAGAGGCTGGGTAGCAGCCTGGGATGAGTCAGCCTGGGAGTGAGGTAGAGTGAGTCCAACTAAGGACAGGGTGGGAGACTCCACATGTCAGGACTTCTGGAGCCATTCCACCCTTCCAGAAACTGCAAGAGCTTTCTGGAAGAGGGGTGGAGGAGGGGAGGAGGCACAGCAAAGTGGCTAAAGAAAACCCTTATATGTGCAGCAGGGGAATGTTGCTGAAGTCAGGTGGAAGATAGACTGAGAGGAGGCTGGAGTGTGGAGCCTGGGAATGGGCCCCAGGGAGGGGAGCCTACCTACAGGCGGGATACTGGAAAGAAAAATCTCCACTGCCCAAAGTCTGATTAGGAGGACATCCTATGCAGAAGGGAAGGAGCCAGGCCTGAAAGCAGCTACCAACCCATCAAGCTAACAGGACAGGATAGTGTGATTACTTCTAGACCCCCTGGGCCAGACAAAGGGAGAAGGAGGTCAGGTGAAAGACCCAACTAGTTCTCACCTGGGACTACTTAATTGTTAGCTCTTGGAATCCCTTGCCCAGGGATACCCTCAGTTCAGCTGGGTGAAAAGGAAGGATTCATCTGAGGTCTGAGGATGTACATCAGTGGGACTTCAGTGTTCCTTAAAGAGACAGTGCTATTTTCCTGATTCACATTTTTGTACAGTAAGAAGTTTGTCCTCAAGTTTGCAGCTCTTTGGGCATCCCATATACCCCTAGACCCCATCCAAGTTGTTAACCCCTCAATAAAAACAACAAAAAAATCAGCTTTGTGTGTAAGATGTGGAAAAATGCTTGTTGCCTGCCCGTGCAGAGCCTAGGGGAACCCAATCATATCCATCAGCTCCTGCACGGGTAGCGCCACACAGACCAATGACTCAGAAAGCACTGAAGTCATGACTGTCAGAATTATCCAAATGGTCACCAACACTTGACTCTCAGCGCAGGTTTCCCTTTTTAATGGATTTTTGGAGCTCCCATCTAAAGCATGCATGGCTGATATAATGTCAATGTCTTGAAATTTGTCTTGAAATGTTTCTATAAGACCTGACAGGTACTCTTTTAAAGGATAACCTTATGCATATTCCCTGTAGTGTAGCCTGCTTTGTGTTAATGACAAGGTGCAATAATGAACAGTACAATGTGCCGAAATTTTCATTTAAGATGTTTTGCAGTGATTGACTCCTCAACATTCATTTCCGTGACTTGGACGATACGCTTTATTACTTTGCGCAGATATCACTTATAATTGACACGGCTCCTCCGCTAAGCTACTTGCTTTTCACCTGATGTTATTGGATGACGAATAATGTCATTTACCTCGAGTGCTGCAGAGACCCAGGTGACCAGGGAAGAGAATAGAGAGATAGGTACGCCGCCTTCAATGAGATGCAAAAATATATTAAATCCCTGTAGCAATAAATGGATGTGATGGGGTTTGTGTTTCCGATGGGAAAAACAGTGAGACAAGACCTTAGAAGAGGCTACTGTCGGGGAAAGCTGATTCTTTGCTGATTTAAAGTGAAGCTCCAACTTTACGACCCAGAAAATAAAAGAGAAGCATCAAAGATAACTGTGTAGATAACCGTGTTGATGTATTTTGTTTAGTGGTACAGTTTATTTTAAACATGACTAAAAGCCCAACAGAACGTACATAGGTCTCCATAGGTCCGATGGGACCTCCTGCATGCTGCTCCATTCAATAGCTGTTCATTGGAGCAATGTGCAGGTAGAAACATATGGAACTGGAGAAGCAGAAAGGACTGTATGGAAGTCTTGAACCACGTGCTTCTTGTTCCATGGTGGCAAGCACTCCCTGGGAATTGTGACCCGAGGGTGTTGTGAGTGTCACAATGGGTTTGGGACCCCACTGTGAGAAAGAGCACTAGGCCACAACACAACCCATTTTTTTTCTGCACCTTGCCTCATGGGCTAAGCCTTTTGGCCAAGTTTGAGGGATTTTTGTTACCCATGGTTACAATGGCCTTGCCAATGTATTTACATTTGTACTTTTTAATTTTTTATGTTACTGCACTTTATATGTGTGTTTATTTTCACTCAAGATGGTGGGGTGTGGGTGTACATGGTGGGGGAGCCTGACCTGGAGATGAAGGCATCCTCTTACACCTTCTGCTCCGTGCCCTGATAGAGCAAACAGAAGGCACAAGAGCCAGGAGTGGCACGAGTGCCTGCCAGATCTGTGATGTCAGCCGATAGGTGGGTAGTCTGGACAACCAGGATGCAGGTCAGTGGAGGATGCAGGTGAGTTGTAGATGCTGGTTATCTGAGGATGCAGGTAGGCTGCAGGTGCAGGTGAGCAGAGGATGCAGGTAGGCTGCAGGTGAGCAGAGGATGCAGGTAGGCTGCAGGTGCAGGTGAGCAGAGGATGCAGGTAGGCTGCGGATGCAGGTGAGCTGAGGATGCAGGTAGGTTGTGGATGCAGGTGAGCTGAGGATGCAGGTAGACTGCAGATGCAGGTGAGCTGAGGATGCAGCTAGGCTGCGGGTGCAGGTAAGCAGAGGATGCAGATCTGGTAGATTCAAGCAGCAGAGAGACAGGAACTCAGCAACTGCAGACGGTTAGTAGCAAGTGATAATCACAGGCCGGAGAAGTATCAGAGTCAGACAAGCCGGGTCAGGATCTATCAGGCGGATCAGGTACAGGTAGCAGGCAAGCGGCTAGTCGAAGTTCAGGCCAGCAGTCAGCAACCATCAGGCAGATAGCAAGGGAACAGGCAAAGGCGCAGTCCAAGGGTAAGCTAGGTCATTGCAGGCAGCGTTCATACAAGGTCAAGACAGGTCAGGTCGGCAACAGGATCAGGATACAACAGATAGCAGATAACAGAATGTGGTAGACCAGAAGGCAAGGACTCCTAGTGCAGTTGCGGTTTAAATAGCCCACCTGGCACCAGTCTGGTGACAGGTGTGCACGCCGGCACGCACACGTGTGCGCGCATGGACACGAGCACGGCTGTTGGGCAATTGGCATTGGTGCATAAATGTGCATCTGGGCATTCTTTGTCTTCCCTGACAGTAGGTCTTCAGTCTACTTTGAAGTCTAGGGGGAGGATGTATGGCCCTTATACTTCTTCCTCCCCTGCCTTGGAGGTTTCTCTTTCATGAGAGCCCCTCACCTAGTACTTGTTGGGCGGCTGTAGGTGAACATAAGTAGAGAAGTCCATCATGCCTTGCACAAGTAGACCTGAGTGTGCCTTGCCCAGTCAGGAGTCTGGCACTCCAGGAGGTCAGGGAAGGGTCCTTTCTTTATGGGATGCGATACACCCTAAGTGCACTTTTTTGTGTGTTCACATTCCCTTTTTTGATTCACTTTTGGTGTTTTGTTTTTGCACACAACATCGAAAAAAAAAAAATAGGACCACTGGAGATCCTGTCTGCTGCTTGTGTGTAAGAGCAGTGGTCCAGCTCTCCAATGTGCTGCTAGCACAGGGTGTTTTACCCTTTGCTGCAGCAACTAAAACCTAAAACAACATTATATTTATTACTACGTATGCAGTCCCTTTCATTTATTGAAATGTCATATGTCATTCAAGGGTGAAAAGGTGTGGCTACGCATTTCAGATCCGACTCCCATTAGTGAAGAAAAGAAAGCACATGTCATATCACCCTGGAAGCCGCTGCATTACACATGGAGGCCACATGCTCCCTATACCTGGAAGTACCAGGATTTTTGTAGTGGTAGCCATGGAAGACTTAGTGGCCAGGGGTGAGCATAATGTTGGATGCTCATTTTTCAAAGCATGTATGGTTACTAGGGATGAGCTCAGGGGTGTTCGAACACAACGAACGTATGGCTTTGGGGAAGGAAATGCCTTCGGCTGTCAGCTTTCTGGCTTTGGACTTGTGTCTGAAAACACCATAGCTCATCACTGATGGCCACTATAAGACACCTGAGTAACAGGATGTAAAAAATTTGGGAGTACCGGCTTTAAAATTACTGATAAAAGAAATCTACTTCAAATTAGCAGACAACTAAATGCTCACACAGCTTTTAGCAAGGAGCATAAGTAGTAGTTTTTTGTAGCTTTTCTTTTTTTTTCTTTACTTGTGCTTAACAATAATTTAGAAACATAGAGATCCCTAACTTATTCCATTAGAAGGCTTGCGCTGTGAAGTTGTTTAGCTCCCATTTAAATGTTGAGTCTGGTAATACGACAACATTCCAGACAATCCCACACTGCAAAATTGGTTTTGCCATTGTAATTGATGAACAGCTGTGCTTTAATAGACTATAAGGAAGAGCTTCAGTGATTACTCCTTAGGATGCCCTAAGTGAGCGCACAGTGGGGATGCTGAAAGGAAGAACGGTTTAACCTTTCTGTGACCAGACGGGCTGAGTATCATGCCGTCACTCCGGACAGGCAACTAGCCTGCAGTGAAGAGTACCTGAACTAAGCAATAAATCGGTATTAAAAACTTAAAACAAAAATATAATGTATTTATAATCCTTAAATTTGGTGACAGCATTAGTTTTCTTTATAGGGCTTTTTTCCCTTTATGTTCACCTGGTGATCAGCCTAGTAACACGGTCCCTGTCATAGGGAGGTTCTGATGGAGGAGCTACAGAGCCACCCTTGAATAGCAGCAATGTCTGTAGCACCAACCCTTTAGGAGTCGCTGCGTTTTGGGTCCCCCTAAAGCTCTGCATATCCAGGCAACATGCATTTTCTTCGACACTTTGAAGACACAAGTCATTAAACAGCTTAGTTTTGTGATTTTATTAAGGGATTTAGAACTTGGGTGGGGTCTATGTGATGCCCAAGGAACTGCAGAAACCGAGGACAAAAGCCCAAGGCTAAATTTAGCACAGTCCCAGATGAAGACTAGTTGGGTGTTGCACCTGACCACCCTCTCCTCTTCTCTGGCCCAGGGGGTGTAGGAGTACTCATCCTGTCTTTCTCTGTTAGCTTGTGGGATGCCTTCAGGTCTTATGCTAGGCTGGCTCCTTCCCTGCTTCACAAGCCATCCTTCCAAGGAGACATTGGGACAGAGGAGCTCCTCCCTTCCAGAATCCTGCCTTCAGGTGGGCTCCCCTCCCAGGCTCCTCACTCCATCTTCCACCTGAAATTCCCTGATTCTTAAAGAGTTGCCTTGGTCACCATGCCCAGCCTCCTGCCACAGGTTTAACCAAGGTCCCTTAAGCATGCAGATCTGAACCTCCTGCCCTCCCTGTCCCTCCTCCAGAAAGCTCTCAGTTTTCTGGATAGGTGGGAGGGCTCCAGAAGCTCTGACCTGTCCTGAATTTATTTATTTATTTCAGGTACTTATATAGTGCTGTCAATTTACACAGCGCTTTACATATATATTGTACATTCACATCGGTCCCTAACCCTCAAGAGGCGTACAATCTAAGGTCCCTAACTTACATTCATGCATACACATACTAGGGACAATTTAGACAGGATCCAATTAACCTACCAGCATGTCTTTAGAGTGTGGGAGAAAACCAGAGTACCCAGAGGAAACCGACACAGGGAGAACATGCAAACTCCAGGAAGGTGGTGCCATGGTTGGGATTCAAACCAAAAACCCTAGTACTGCCAGGCAGAAGTGCTAAGCATTTAGTCACTGTGCTGCCTCATTGAGTTAACCTCACTCTCCAGGCTGACTAACCCCAGGCTGCTACTCAAACAATAAAACAACAAACAGCCTAACCAATTAAACCCGGAGGGTGTCACGTGTCAATCTGGAGAGAGGGGAGTGTTAGGTGTACTAGCATATTTAGATGGACTTGACTAAGTAATTAAAGATGAACTTCAGCTAACACTATTTAAGCAGTTATAGCAACAGTTTTATTTTCCTTTTGGGATAAAGATTTTACCTAAATGAATAAAAGCTGATTATTGTAAGCATCCCTGTTAGTGGAAAATGGTTTGTCTCAACCCTTCAACTGCCACTTTTGCTGGACAGCATTTTCTGGTAAAGTAAGTTGAAGAACAGCAGACTTGTTGGTCGAGTCAACGGGTGAAATAAAGTCAAAAAGTAAAGGAATTAAAATGAATGCATACACCAATGCAAAATAATACATTTTTGTTTTTCGAGTTTAATACAGCTTTAACCTTTAGCTTTCAGCCTTACACCATAAAGTGTGATAGAAATTCTGAGGCTGCCATTTCTTAGCTGCTTCTGAAAATCCAAGCTACCTGAGTGTTCACACCTTTGCAGGTACAGCGGTGCACAAGCTGTGGTTGCGATCAGTCTCTATATGCAGTAAAGTGTGCTTGTTATATTCACTGTGGAACTTAAGGGGTTAATCCTCTGCATTGTGTAAAAAGGATGTTTGATCCTGTCTTCTCTGATCCCTCCCTTCTTCCACCTTCCCCATTTAATCTCCTGATAGAACACAGCCTCGGGGACACATGCTCAGTTTGGTATGTACTGCTCCTAGAGAGTTTTTTTTTTTCATGGGAGAGTGTATGTGATCAGCACAGGGCCAATCAGCACTGTCCAGAAAGAGGTCAGGGGTCCTGCATCCTCCTACAGGAGAATAAAAACTCCTACAAGCTTTAACCAGTGCTCTACTGGACACTGATAGAAGTCACAAGAATGCTTTACTTACTGATGAGAAAAGGTATTTTGCAGTTTGTATGTTGTGTGTTCTGTGGGAGACCCAGATATAGTGAATTCAGGGTACTAGATTTAGTAACACTTTAATGATCTCTGAATCAAGGCATCACTTCTTAATACTGCTAACCTGATGGAGTAGCATCATCACTCCTCGTATATAGTACTGGCACCCGAACCACCTGTCCTACCTGCCTATAGGCTATTATATAGCAATGGCACCCTAACCACCTGTCCTACCTGCCTATAGACTATTATATAGCAATGGCACCCTAACCACCTGTCCTACCTGCCTATAGGCTATGATATAGCAATGGCACCCTAACCACCTGTCCTACCTGCCTATAGGCTATGATATAGAAATGGCACCCTAATCACCTGTCCTACCTGCCTGTAGGTTGTGATATAGCAGTGACACCCTAAACATATATCCTACCTGCTTATATGCCATGATATAGCAATGGCACCCTAACCACCTGTCCTACCTGCCTATAGGCTATGATATAGCAATGGCACCCTAACCACCTGTCCTACCTGCCTATAGGCTATGATATAGAAATGGCACCCTAATCACCTGTCCTACCTGCCTGTAGGTTGTGATATAGCAGTGACACCCTAAACATATATCCTACCTGCT
Organism: Staurois parvus; assembly: GCF_062004578.1. NCBI lineage: Eukaryota > Metazoa > Chordata > Amphibia > Anura > Ranidae > Staurois > Staurois parvus. Next base: position 320,372 of record NW_028318584.1, on the reverse strand, counting down.
TATATGCCATGATATAGCAATGGCACCCTAACCACCTGTCCTATTTGCCTATGGACTATGATATAACTTAGGCACCCTAACCACCTGTCCTACCTACCTATAGGCCACGATAGAGCAGTGACTTCCCAATCACCTGTCCTACCTACCTATAGGCTATGATATAACAGTGGAACTCAAACCACATGCCCCACCTCCCTATAGGCTATGATATAGCAATGGCACCCTAACCACCCCTCTTACCTGACTATGGGCTGTAATATAGCAGTGGCACCCTAAGCACCTGTCCTACCTGCCTATTGACTGTTATATAGAAACGTTACCCTAAATATCTGTCCTACCTGCCTATAAGCTGCAATATAGCAGTCGCACCCTTAACCACCTGTCCTACCTGCCTGTAGGCTGTGAGAAAAGCAGAGTGAATTTGAATTATTTCTGAAATTATTACCACTCAGTAATAACTGGTTCCCCATATTTGCAAGCCTACAAAAAAGGCCATCCTCTCAAAGTGTAGTGACTGGTTGGTGGCTGCACTTTCAACACTTCTTCAGAAAGGCCATTAGGAACCTAAGATGTAGTGGCAAATGGCCACTGGACACAAATTTTCACAGGTCATCAAAATGCAGAAAAAAATCATGATTTGAGCCCAACTAGCCCGTATTCAGCAGCTCACCACAAAGACAGGGTCCTGCTGGAGAGGACATTCACCCGAGCTGAGATATCCAAGTGAAATAGGCCAGAGTGAGCACCAAATCAAGAAATCCTAAGGAGTCCAAAGTCTTTATTGCCCAACTGGTTACAACAAGCAGGGCAAAGGACAACCAACCCATTTTGAGGACCATGCAACACACAAGGGTGATTTTGTGGCCCTCAAAACGTGTTGGAGGTCTTTTGCTCTGCGTGTTGTAAACAGCCGAACAATAAAGACTTCAGACCCCTAAAGGTTTTTTCTTTGGTATTCTTTTTCACCTATTACACTTGGATCATGGAACCCAAGGCAGCTCAATAAAAAAAAAGAAAAAAGCTACATACTAGCTTGTTTCCAATGAAAAGAGAATAAAATAATAGGTTCCAGCCTATGAGGTATATTTTTCTCCTGTTCAATCATAACACCCTGTTTTAATCTTCATTAACTAATTCACTAACATATCCCTTTACTTCAAAGATTAATATTGTAAGCTGTCGGCAATGATGAACTGCACCTGCATCCCATTTTCTTTAGATTCTTTATATCCCTTTACTTCAGAAGATATATACAGTGGTAGTGGTGGTAGTATAATATTCCTGCTGTGGTAGTATAAAAATAAAATTAGCATAAACTAAAATTCTCCTTTAAAACACCAGCCAAGTAAATTATTTTCTGTAAGCATCTATCATCATCCCTAGGATTAGCGACAAGCCTACAAAAATGGCTGCCATCTCAGAATGTAGTGCTTGGTTGGTGGTTGCTCTTTCAACACTTCATCAAAATGATCATCATGGAATCCAAGAGATCGTGGTACCGGACACAGATTTTCACAGGTTATCAAAATGCAGACACAGTCATCACTTGAGCATAACTGACCTGTATTCGGCAGCTCACCAGAAAGGAAGTGTCAACCCAGGAGAGGAAATTCACCCAAGCCGAGATATCCAAGTGTAACAGATCAAAGAGAACACCAAACACAAAATCCTTAGGAGTCCAAAGACTTTATTGTCCAACTGGTTACAACAAGCAAGGCAAGGGACGGCCAACATGTTTCGGGAGCCATACAAAACACACAGGGGGGATTGTATGGCCCCCAAATTGTGTTGGCTGTCTTGCGCCCTGCATGTTGTAACCAGTTAAACAATAAAGACATTTTTGACTCCCAAGGGTTTTTCATTCGGTGTACCCCTTGACTTATTGCACTTCATGGAACCCAAAGCAGCTCAATAAAAAAAAAAGAGGCTACAATACTGGCTTGTCACCAATGAAAGGTGAATAGAATATTAGGCTCCAGCCTGTCAGATATATTTTTTTTCCTGTTCAGTCATAAAACCCAGTTTTAATCACTGATAATTTCACTAACGTACCCCTTTCTTTCACAAGATATATACAGTATTTTTAAGTGGTAGCCATGGTAGTATAGTATTTCTGATGTAGTAGTATAGTATTATTTTTAAAAATAAAATTTGTGTAAACTAAATTTCCCCTTTAAAGCATCAGCCAAGGCCCTCAGTGTTATTATATGATTTTCCCTCTTTGCATTCTCTATTCTGTACGCATCTATCATCATCCTTAAGAATAGCAGCAAGTCTACAAAAATGTCTTCCCTCTCAGAATGCAGTGCCTGGTTGGTGGCTGCACTTTCAATACTTCTTCAAAATGGTCATCATGGAATCCAACAGGTTAGTGGTAGAAAGGAATTAGACCCAGATATCAAAATGCAGCCAAAATTATAACATGAGCCCAATTGGCCTGTATTCAGCAGCTCACCACAAAGAAAGGGACCCCCAGTAGAGGACATTCACCTCTGTTGAAAAATGAAAGTGTAATAGGTCAAAGAAAGCACCAAATTAAAAAAAGCCCTTCGGAGTCCAAAGTCTTTGTTGTCCAGTTGGTTACAACGAGTGTGGCAAAGGACAGATAACAAGTTTCGGGGGCCACACAAGACACACAAGGTGGATTGTGTGGCCCTGTTAGGGATCCAGGTATGACCAGAAATGTGTGGACTGACACAGGGAACAGCAGGCTTCAGAAATGAAATAATAATAGAATTTATTAAGAGCCGCAACAAAATAAATGAACGCAGTGCAAACAAAACCAAAACTTAAACTAATATAAATAAGAACAAGTGTCGTCAGGGCTGGAGAGGTGGAGTGGTCAGGCGGGCCAGGTCAGGAACAATCGGGCAGACAAGGAACAAACGGAGCAGGCATGAGAAAGGTTAGGAATAGCCGAGGTCAGTGCAGGCGGAGTTCGATCAGTGTCAGAGTCAAGCAGGGGAAACAGGCAGGCAGACGACAGGACCAGGTACAGGGGCTCATGGGAAATAAACACCAAGGCACTGATTGCAGGCCTGGTCCTGCTTAAATAGACCTCCTGCAATCAGCCTCAGGTGATGGCTTGATTGCAGGAGTGAGACCCTGGCGACTGAAAGCACCCTCTGGTAGGAGCTGGTACTGCAGCCCACAGAGCAAGCGAGCCACACCACCACCAGTGGTGAGTCCATTCCTGACAGGCCCCCAACACTGTCTTTGGCTGTCTTTTGCCCTGCATGTTGTAACCAGTTGAACAATAAAGATTTTAGATTCCTAAGGATTGTTCATTCGGTACTCCCTTTGACCCATCACACTTGCATCATGGAACCCAAGGCAGCTCAATAAAACAAGAAAAGGCTAAAAAGCTACATACTGACTTGTATCCGATGAAAGGAAAATAAAATAATAGGCTCCAGCCTGTGAGGTATATATTTTTTTTCCCGTTCAGTCATAACACCCAGTTTTAATCTTGGATAATTTCACTAACGTATCCCTAGGCCTCGGATGGGATTACCACTGAACTGATAGGCGAAATCAAGCCTCATTTTGCTCTTCCATTTTCATAATAGAAGGCAATCCTAAGTGATTGCAGGCCTCGGTCTATTAGGATAGTCGGAGGAGATAGGAACAAATTAGCATACGACTTGGTGAGCTTAGATTTAATGGTTTGACGCTGTAACGCTGCAGAGCCAATAATTTGTGCTCAGCATGGACAGGGGGCCCGGTTTAACTTACGACGTGCTATGTACTGTGTACACACCAAAAAAAAAGAAAGAAAAAAAACGAAAAAAAAAAAAAAACAAACAACTGACCTTCAAGACAATGAAAAGCGGCATGTATTTAAGGCCTGAGCTTGTAGAGATTTTCTCCTTAGACATAGGAGAGGTCCCTTCGGAAAGAAGGGCCCTTAATCTTATTAGGCTGATGCACCTTTGAGAGTTGCCATCTTATTAGTATCACCGCGTGTCTTTACAGACCACTTATGGAAACATAACTGGAAACTTGCGCCGCAAAAGAGATTTAATGAGAATGCCGGCATCCTGCAATTTTACACATTAAACGCCTTTGGAAAATGCTGGCGTTCCGATAGTCTATGACTAAGCTTTTCACTTTTTAAACTATTAATAAGGGCTTTCCACTGGGAAGACAAATACATGCTTGATGCATTTTTAATCCTTCGCCAATACATTTTGCTAAAGCTGTTTGCCTTCTCAGTGGCGGGATTTAACTTGCCCTTCCTTATTGAACATTTTTCACAGATAATGACATTTCAAGAACACAGAGAGGGACCGTTTTATTATAAAGTGGCAAAAATCAGGTTTTCAAAGCCCTTTTTTTGTTATAATTCCAAAATCGTACATGCTAGATAGAAAATAAAAAGTCCGTGCATGCTTTGTTAGAAGGAACAAAGATTTTATTTCTGTCCCTGTAACCAAGTTTCTTTCAAAGCGTGACGGTAAGAATTCCATTGATAAATATTGACTAGAGCGCTGTTATGACGTTGTAATGTAGAACCCAACCTTTGTGCCAGTTGAAGGAAAAAAAAATGAATTACATTTTAATGGTCTTTTTTGCATATATCTGTGCGCTATTAACAACAGCACTGTCATATACACGAGTACAGCAGTTCACAGTCATTCTTACCTATGGCAGGCTGTGCACTGTACCTGGGTTGAGGAAATACGCCAGCTGTTAAGCTGAAGAATGCGCTCAGCCAGCCCATGTGCAAGAGCCATAGACATGAACAGAAGCTGAGCAGCACAGTGATGAGCTTATCCATGTCACTCTGCTCTCACCCCCTATCAACATGCTCCTTTAGAACTTATTGGCTCCTTGTCAGGGGCGGATTGACAACTCATGGGGCCCCCAGGCAATAGGGGATCATGGGGCCCCTGTGTCCTTGCCCAAACTCAAAAAAGGCAATGAAAAAGGTACCAGGGGCATCTCATGGGGCCCCCTACTGGCCCCGGGCCCTCGGACAGTGCCCGAGTTTCCAAATGGTCAGTCCGCCCCTGCTCCTTGTTATACTTCTCCTTCCCCCATTCTGAGCTTTGCTGTACAGGCGCTGCAAGAGGCTGGTACCAAGGCAAAATCAAGCATTTAAACTGCTTGCATTTAAATACATGTAATGGCATATTAACCACTTCCAGTCTGGACATGTTTACCCCCTTCCTGTCCAGGCCAATTTTCAGTTTTCAGTGCTATCACACTTTGAGTGACAATTGCACGGTCATGCAACACTGTACCCATATGAATTTTTTAGCATTTTTTTGAGACAGATACAGCTTTATTTTGGTGGTATTTATTCACCACTGGGATTTTTATTTTTTTTGCTATGTAAATTAAATGTCCAAAAATTTTGAAAAAAAGTGTTTTTCTTATACAATTTTGCAAATAAATAGTATTTCATCATAAATCTTGGCCAAAATTTATTCCGTTATATTTTTAGTAAAAAAAATAATAACCCAAATTAGTTTAGAACCAAAAATTATAATTTTTAAACTTTTTTGACATTTTTAAAAAAAATGTATATTATTTTTTATTTATTATTATTATTTTTTTTTACATACTTTCACCCTAGCAGTACAGTCTTATCATGGGGGGTGATGAAGATTTTTTTTTTTTTTTTATACACTGATTGCTTTTACACACATAAAGGATGTAAAAGCAATCATTTCTCCTTCACTCTGTCTGCATTCTTGTAGCCATTGAAAACTACTGAGTGAGCTGTGATTGGTCACAGCTTGTCACATGGTACAAGGCTGTTGTGAATAGCCTTGTACCACATGACCTCTGTGATCATTCACAGATTTCACACGTAGTAAGCAATGATGTCACAAGTGACATCTTGCTTACTACTCTGCATGTGATCGCTGATTGGCCAAACAGCGATCACATGATCGGGACCTCGTACTGAGGTCCCGTCCGACGATCGGTGTCCCACTGTGTCTGGAGGACACAGCAGGCGCCAGATCAAGCGGGGTAAGGGGAGGCTGTTTATAAACGGCCACCCGACCCTGCACTGCCACCGTCTGGCCGTTTATATGCAACAGCTGGACGGGAGGTGGTTAAAAGAGATTTATTGAGAATGCCAGGGTACTAGGTGTAATCCTGGACTCCCATTTGTGCTTTCAGCCCCAAATCCAATGGCTGTCCCAATCTTGTAGACTTCACCTCTGCAACATCTCCAAGATACGGCAGTTCTTAACTTTTGAAACCACTAAGCAACTTATTCACTCCCTTGTTATCTCTCGCCTTGACTATTGTAACTCCCTCCTCATTGGCCTACCTCATTGCAGGCTATCCCCTCTTCAGTCTATCATGAATGCTGCTGCCAGACTCATCCACCTTACTAACCGTTCCATATCTGCCACCCCCTCTGCCAATCCCTCCACTGGCTTCCAGTTGCCCAACGAATAAAATTCAAAACATGAACAATAACATATAAAGCCAGTTATAACTCTGCCCCAAATTGCATCACACATCTTGTCTCTCAATATCACCCAAACTGTACTCTCCGCTCCTCCCACAACCTCCTGCTCTCTAGCTCCCTTGTCCCCTCCTCCCATGCTTGTCTCCAGGACTTCTCCAGAGCCTCCCCCATCCTCTGGAACTCTCTACCCTAATCTATCTGACTATCGCCTTCTCTGCCCTCTTTTAGGCGATCTCTGAAAACCTATCTCTTCAGAGAAGTCTATCCTGCCTTCAGCTAATAACGGAATCTTCTATTTCTCCTATCAGTTCATCCCCCACAGATATTTTCTTTTTGTTCCACTAGCCCCTCCCTCTTAGATTGTAAGCTCCAAGGATCAGGCCCTCCTATCCCTCTTGTATTGAACTGTATTGTGGCTGTATTTTCTCCCATAATATTGTAAAGCGCTGAGCAAACTGTTGGCTCTATATAAATCCTGTATAATAATAATATTAATGAATACAGAACAGCATTTGTTTACATTGATGACATCTTCCTGGAGCTCAGCTGTAACAAGCTTCAACGTGTTATTTATTTTATTTCAGGTACTTATATAGCGCTGCCAATTTATACAGCACTTTACGTATATATTGTACATTCACATCAGTCCCTAACCCTCAAGGGGCGTACAAGGTCCCTAACTCACATTCATATACATACTAGGGCCAATTTAGATAGGAGGCAATTGACCTATCAGCATGTCTTTGGAGTGTGGGAGGAAACTGGAGTACCCGGAGGAAACCCACACAGGCACAGGGAGAACATGCAAACTCCAGGCAGGTGGTCCCATGGTTGGGATTTGAACCAACAACCATAGTACTGCCAGGTGGAAGTGCTAACCATTTAGCCACTATACGTTAAGGCCTCATTTCCATTTGTAGTTGAGCTGTGTTTTTGAGTCCCCAGCCTCTTCCTCATAGGCTGTAAAGGGAGGGGATGGAGGTGAACACATGCCTTGGCCATGATGCTTTGCATCGCGGATAGGTAAAAAAACTGACCCCACCCAGGTATTACCACCCACTGAGCACAACCCATTCAACTGAATAGGACCATGCTGCAACTCCACCAGGCAACAGCGTGGAATGCATGCACGGTGCAGATTTTACAGGTTAAAAATAGTGGTGAGTGTCACAATCATGCACACAGGGAGAGGCGCGGTTCTCAATTTTGCTCCAAACTTCTGCATTTTGGTATTTCTCTTAAATTCGAAATCAGTCTCCCTCCTCCGATTTCCCCCCTCCCTCAGGAATGTATTCAGTCTACCTTGCTAGTCCCTGCCTTTATACAATCCTTTTACCAAATAAGGAAATTGGGTTCTGTTGTAAGAGACACCCCTTTGATTTTGGGTAGAAAAAAAGGCTGTTATGTTTTGTGTATAGTCAGAGAAGTGAGGACCTTCTGCGTTTTAACATCTAGCAGATAGAGAGAAAGGGGAATCTCGCTGTAACAATGAAACTGAGCGAGAGACCAGAAATCCCTTTTTAGCTCATCAGACTTGAAACTGCTTAACCCCAGGCATCTATTTGGCAAGTACTTATTTACCTAAACTTCTTTCTGTTATCTGTTTGCTGTGCTGTTGTGCTCTGTATATATATATATATATATATGTATACCGTATTTGCCGGCCTATAAGACGACTTTTTACCCCTTAAAAATCTTCTCAAAAGTCGGGGGTCGTCTTATACGCCGGTATAACATGACATGACACTTTTTAGGGGGGCGGCGCGGTGCCGCCGCCGCCCCCCCCCCTTCCCCTAACGGAAGGGACACTAAGTACAGGGGTGGGCAGGGGCTATTTCTTACCTGGTTCCGGTCCCACGACGATCCGGTCCAGGAAGCGCGGCTGCGCCTTCAGTTCGGCCACTGGAGTTCGCGCGGCTGCTCGGCTCCGCCTCCTCACCAGCGATTGGCCGCCAGAACTGTAGCTCAGGAAAGGCACACAGGCGGCCAATCACCGGCGAGAGGGTGGAGCCGAGCGGCCGCGCGAAAATCGAGTGCAGGACCAGCAGGTAAGTGGTCAGTGTAGAAGTGCTGCTGCAACCACATATGCTGGCTGCAGCAGCACCATACGAGAACAGAGTCAGCAAGTGTCAGTGGGAGGAATAGTGCCCCATCATTGGTGTCACTGATACCAATGATGGGGCACTATTCCTCCCACTGATACCAATGATGGGGCACTATTCCTCCCGCTGATACCTATGATGGGGCACTATTCCTCCCACTGACACCAACGATGGGCCACTATTCCTCCCCCCCACTGACACCAACGATGGGGCACTATTCCCCCCCCCACTGACACCAACGATGGGGCACTATTCCACCCCCCACTGACACCAACGATGGGGCACTATTCCACCCCCACTGACACCAATGATGGGGCACTATTCCACCCCCCACTGACACCAACGATGGGGCACTATTCCACCCCCCACTGACACCAATGATGGGACACCATTCCTCCCACTGACACCAATGTTGGGACACTATTCCTCCTACTGACACCAATGATGGGGCACCATTCCCCCCACTGATACTAATGATGGGACACTATTCCCCCCACTGATACCAATGATGGGGCACTATTCCCCCCACTGATACCGATGATGGGGCACTATTCCTCCCACTGGTGTGCACTGGAAGAGGGGTAGTCTTATACGGCGAGTATAGCCCAAACACTACATTTTAGCAGGAAAAGTAGGGGGGTCGTCTTATACGCCCAGTCGTCTTATACGCCGGCAAATACGGTATATATATATATATATATATATATATATATATATATATATATATATTGATTACATCTTTTTTCTGTAAATATTTCTACTGCACCCTTTTGACCTTTTTAGTAATAAATCTTACTTTTTTAAAGTGTTGAACTGTTTCTATAGTCCTTTAATGTGACTTACGAATCCCTGCCTCTGAAGAGCGCTACTATGAGTGTTTAACCCTCTGTATAACCTGTCTGTGGAGTTAGCGGTATACTGACAATTAAACAATCATCCTAGTGTATTGCTGAGTTTCCTCTTTCTCTGTACAAAAAGGAGGTGGTGGCAGTGTGAAGGGTTAATTGCGTAATTAACCTGACCCAGTAACAATCGCTCCCAGGCTGCCGGTACATAGATTGTGGTCCAATTAGCTGGAAAATCGTTGTGCAGGGTGCAGCAGGGCGTGGAATTGTTATGCATTTGTGACATCGCGGTGTTGGATTGGCTAGTCCTTCGGTCCCGAGTTTGGTGAGAAGGTCAAGGGTCTGATGCCGCAATCGTCACAGTGAGGAGGCAAAATAATGCTATCAAACACCCTCTGAAAATCAGTCATCAGCACCGCACATCGCCCTTCAGAGGTACACACCAGCGTTAATGAGCTCTAAAAAACATGCCTGCACTATTTGTGGACAGTGCAGCCCCTCAGATAAAAGTTCCATTAATAAACATTGATTGCTATCTTTTTATGATGTAATGTGGAGCTCCACCTGTACACAAAAGTGTATCTACACCCAAGAACAAAAATCTATATTTATATTGCAGCTTACCAGTCCTTGGACGTGGTTGCTGCATTCATTTTCTCTATTCAGGCTATTTTCCTTTATTTTCACCTAATGTTGCCACCTAACCTGCCAGCAACACACTTCCTGTCCTAAGGTGACAGCATTTACTTTGTGTGTCTATAAAGGAACAGCATTGTCACTCTAGGACAGGAAGTGTGCTGTGACTACAGAACACCTTCCCATTTCCTCACTCAATAACAGAAGTCCGGAAGAAGAGAACTTGGCAGAACTGAGGATACTGTTTGAAATTTCAGTGCAGCAGAGGTCCTTTAAGACTTCAGCTTTTCCATCCAGCCATTGTTGCAGTCCAGTCCACCCCAAACTTGCCTTTGCTGGTGATCTGGGAACCCTTTGGTGTTAAATGTAAGAGACGGATTCCCAGACACACCCACTACAGGCTTCTTGCCATCTCACACATACAGACTGGTAGCCAGGCCAGACATGATGGTAGGTTAATTGACTGCTTTCCAAATTAGCCCTATTATGTGTGTATGCTGGCCATACTTGGTTAGCTTTTTTTTTTCGTTCAGTCCAATAAAAACTAACAGATTCCTCCATCCACACAAATAAAATGAATGGAGGAATCACCTCCACAGGGACATTGTATTCTGACAGAGTAGTCAGAGTACATTGATCAGTGGATTCTACTAATTGGCTGCAGCCACTGGTCGATGGAAAACTTTGTAACATGTCTCCTTGACAGATGTTGATTATACAACAGTCTTCTATTGAGCTGAAAAACCCACAAACTGATCGAAATTTGGCCAGTTTCTGCTGGACTGAACATCAAACTGTATATGGCCAACTTTAGATTGTAGCTCCTTGCGGGCAGAGCTGTGAATATATAGTATGCAAAGTGCTGTGTAAATTGACAGCAATATAAAAATAACTGAATATGTAATGTAAAGCTGGCCATAGGTGGATTGAAATTTAGTTGGTTCAGCAAGGACTGACCAAATTTTGATCCATCTATAGCCGTTTTTGTTTCAAGAGAAGTCGATCTAATGATAGGTTTCTCTGGAATGGGAACATTGGAAAATGTTTCATTTGATCAATGTATTCTGACAGCGAAGGTGCCCCCTCTGTCAGAATAAAATGCTGCAGTGGGAAGGATTCCTCCATTGAATGTGTGGATAGGGGAATCTCTTACTTTTTTTTTAGTTAGTGCACTGGTCGATCAAATAAAAATAAATCCATCTATAGCTAACTTAAAGTGGTTGAAAACCTCAGACATGAGATATGAAGAAAGCACATTCCTCTATAGTGAATACGTGTCTCACAAGTGTCATTTCTGTGTGCTGCTTCATTCTTGACCAGGGGCGGACTGACCATTTGGAAACTCGGGCACTGCCCAAGGGCCCGGGGTCAGTAGGGGGTCCCAAGAGATGCCCCTGGTACCCTTTCATAGGCTTTTTTGAGTGTGGGCAAGGACACAGGGGCCCCATGATCTCCTATTGCCCGGGGGCCCCATGAGTTGTCAGTCCGCCCCTGTTCCTGACACCAAGAAAGAAATGATAACAGGGGAGGGAACTTCAGCAGATTGACAACCTAAGTTCTGTTTCTGTGTGATGTGTGAAGGGGGGGTGTGTCTCTTCCATCCAATCACCTCTCAGACCTCTCCTCACTGATATCTGCAGAGTGTAATTTCAGCTCCCCACCCCCTTTTTTCTGACATCTCAGACAAGCTTTAGAAATTCTGGAATTTGAACGGCTATAGAGAAGAGAAGACTGCAGATAAACAGGTACAGCATATGTAGGAGGATTTTTTTCATCTCTGTATATCACCTGAGGCCAGTCACTTAATTGCCTATACAGTATGTAAGGGTTTATAACCACTTTAAGGGCTGGCTGATTAGATACAAATTAATTAGATAGCTTAGGTAGGTCCTCATATTATATAGTTTTTGTAAATCTAAAGGAGAATGTACAAAGATTGTACTGTCATTTGTTAAATGAATGCTAAGTTTTAAGGACCAAACCTTTTTCAGGTTTGGTCCAGTGGCACTCACATCCCAATTTGCCAATAAGTCACAGTGTTGTTCATGGGATTTGTGGCACGCACATTCCAATTTCCAATAGGTCATATTGTTGTTCATGGGATTTGTGGCACTCACATGCCAATTTGCCAATAACTCATATTGTTGTTCATGGGATTTGTGGCACTCACATGCCAATTTGCCAATAACTCATATTGTTGTTCATGGGATTTGTGGCACTCACATCCCAATTTGCCAATAGGTCATATTGTTGTTCATGGGATTTGTGACACTCACATCCCAATTTGCCAATAGGTCACAGTGTTGTTCATGGGATTTGTGGCCTCACAACCCAATTTGCCAATAGGTCATATTGTTGTTCATGAGATGTGTGGCCTCACATCCCAATTTGTTCATGAGATTTGTGGCACTCACATCCCAATTTGCCAATTGGTCATATTGTTGTTCATGGGATTTGTGGCACTCACACCGCAATTTGCCAATAAGTCATAGTGCTGTTCATGGGATTTGTGGCACTCACATCCCAATTTGCCAATAGGTCATATTGTTGTTCATGGGATTTGTGGCACTCACATCCCAATTTGCCAATAGGTCATATGGTTGTTCATGGGATTTGTGGCCTCACATCCCAATTTGCCAATAGGTCACAGTGTTGTTCATGGGATTTGTGGCCTCACATCCCAATTTGCCAATAGGTCATAGTGTTGTTCATGGGATTTGTGGCCTCACATCCCAATTTGCCAATAGGTCATATTGTTGTTCATGAGATTTGTGGCCTCACATCCCAATTTCCCAATTTGTTCATGAGATTTGTGGCACTCACATCCCAATTTGCCAATTGGTCATATTGTTGTTCATGGGATTTGTGGCCTCACATGCCAATTTGCCCATAAGTCATAGTGTTGTTCATGGGATTTGTGGCCTCACATGCCAATTTGCCAATAAGTCATAGTGTTGTTCATGGCTACTATTAATAGTCAATAGTAGCCATGAACAACACTGCACTGCTTTGATATCTTGAAAACCAATCAACAATCGTCTTTCACTGCAGTGCCTGCTGTAACGAACCAAAAGGTGAAAGGTGATTGGCTGTCATGGAGTACTGAATTTCGCACCTCATCATTGGTCTCTGCGCTGCCTTCTTAAGTAAGCCTGTTTCCGTACAAATATTCACACGGTGTGCTGAATTCAATAACCGGGAACATTAATGGAACTTGTAAGACGAACAACCAGCCTGCTCTCCGTTTTTCGAGACTGACAAGTGTGGCGTTGCGTCGAACAACAACTTCCTTTAATGAAATTATGTCTAGCGGAGCATAAAAAAAATCCTATCAAAATACATTTCAGGTCCAGCACAAAACAAGCGGCAGGTAAAAATAGTTTATTTTATTGCGCGAGATCTGAGTTTATAAAAAAAAAAATTTGCAATGAAAATAAAATCGAGTAGGACAAGGGAAGGAAGGTGCTTTTCAGCACGAGCGGACTTGGTGCTACAAACTCCTTTGCTTTTCTGATTGATACTTTTCAATTATAAAACTCCTATTTCTCTGACATTTGAAATGCTTTTTTTTTTTTTTTTTAAGCGATAACTTCAGATGCTTCAGTCCCAACAGTAGCGGTAACCCTGTTTAGCTGTACTAGTAAATTGCTTCCTTGTACTACATAATGACTGTGACAGCTTTATGCTAAGAAAATGAATTCTGCAATGGGGCATACCTACAGTATGATAAGGCGGCCAGTTTTCAAATTGTATTTCTCTGTATCAGAATTAAATCAGGATTTTAGATGTCTCCGCTGCCACGGTGCGGTAGTCGGTCCATATACGGACTTGACAAATCGGAATAAGAGAGGGTCTCTTACACTTAAATTGGATTTGAGGCTATTATATATTTTTCCTTGTTACTCCCCTATTAAAATCTATCACAGGCTTTTTTTGAAAAATGAGATACAATGTTCCAAATCAAGAAGCCAGGTCTATTACACACTGATTTCACAGGTGAGTATGGGATGTAAGTGAAACCGAGGTCATAAAAAGGAATTATTATGTGCATTTGATATATGGCATATTGGATACATGAAACTCGTGAGTGTCAAAGTGGTTCTAGTATTAGAAGTAGCTTTTCATGTTATGTAAACTCATGCTAAGTAATGTGTAAGAGTGCAGTACTTCCCGGCATTTATTACCTCCCAAAGAGATCACAGCACTCCCCCAACAATGCCACAATCTGTTCTCTCCTGAAGGGCAGAGCCATCTTTCTTTAGACATCATTCAGGGTTATCATCTACTATATTCTGAACTAAATTCTTTCCCCAAAATATCACATTCATTTAACTACTTGCTGACCGGGCTACAGCCAAATGACGGCTACAACACAGTCGTCCAGTCATATGACGTCTTCCTAGAACCCCCCCTCACACACACACACACACGCGCGCACTGCTGGGCGCACCCCTGTGTGCTCTGTGATCGCTGTGTCCATCGAACAGCTGATCACAGATCACGGTAAAGGGACAGTCACTGCGGCCCTTTACCAAGTGATCAACTGTGTCCAATCACAGCTAATCATAGTATACACACAATTGCCGGTTATCAGCAGCACTTTCCTCGAGGAAAGGCGAACCGGTAACCGGCAACTGTGAAAGAGGACATTTACACTGATAATTAAGGCACTGATTAACAGTGCAGCCCCAACAGTGTCCATCAGTGCTGCCAATAGTTTCCATCAGTGCTGGCAGTCAGTGTTCATCAGTTCTGACAGTCAGTGTCCATCAGTGCCGCCTATCAGTGCCCTTCAGTGTCACCTATCAGTGCCCACCAATGTTGCTTATCAGTGCACATCAGTGCAGCCCTATCAGTGCCTCCTTGTTAGTGCCCATCAGTGCAGCCTATCAGTGCCCATCAGTGCTGCCTATCAGTGCCCATAAGTGCAGTCTATCAGTGCCCATCCGTGATGCCTATTAGTGGCCATCAGTGCAGCATCATGAGTGCACATCAGTGAAGGAAATAAATGACCTGTTTGCAAAATGTTATTTTTTTCAAAATGTGTGGTCTTTTTTTGTTTGTTTAGCAAAAAATAAAAAACTCAGTGGTGATTAAATACTACCAAAAGAAAGCACGATATATATATATAATATACTGTACATACATACACTACATTTCCAAAAGTATTGGGTCGTCTGCCTTTACACACCCATGAACTTTAATGGCACCCCAGTCTTAGTCCGTAGGGTTCATTATTCAGTTGGCCCCGCCCTTTGCAGCTATAACAGCTTCAACTCTTCTGGGAAGGCCGTCCACAAGGTTTAGGAGGGTGTCTATGGGAATATTTAACCATTCTTCCAGAAGCACATTTGTGAGGTCAGGCACTGATGTTGGATGAGAAGGCCTGGCTCACAGTCTCTGCTCTAATTCATCCCAAAGGTGTTCTATAGGGTTGAGGTCAGGGCTCTGTGCAGGCCAATAAAGTTCTTCCACCCCAAACTCGCTCATTCACTGAGCTCCTGAGAGCGACCCATTCTTTCAGTCTACATACCTAGGTACTTGATTTTATACATCTGTGGCCATGGAGGTGATTGGAACACCTGAATCCAATGATTTGGAGGGGTGTCCGAATACTTTTGGCAATATAGTGTGTGTGTGTATATATATATATATATATATATAGCATTTTGGGTTTTTCATTTCGTAAAAATATATGTTAAAATTACTTTTTACATGTTAAAAAAATTCTGAAGAATATATTTAAAAATATATATATTTTTAAAAATATATATATATTAAATTTTTTAAATATATTCTTCATATTTTCTTTAACATATAAAAAAGTCATTTTAACATATACTTTTACATATATTTGTAAATGCATTTCAATATGTAGATTTGTATTTTTAAAGACATACAGTATATTTGAAATGTATTTTAAAAAATATTTTTATTATATTTTGTAATAAAAACGCATTTCAACATACAGTATATATATATATATATTGAATATGGCCACAATTGTAGCATTTCAAATATATGTCAATATATTTGGGAAGAATATTTTTAAAATATATTTCAAATATATTTTACTTCCATATGGGTTTCCATGCTGACAGGAGAGAGATCTGTGTTGTTTACACACAGGTCTCTCCCCTGTCAGCTTTGCCGGTCAGAACCTGGTGATTGACATCTTCGTCCGCAAATAGCGACACGGGTAGGGCGGCACGCATGCCCTCTACCCAGAGATGCAAATCATGTATATATACGTGATTTTGCACAGCCATGCTGCCCTGTAGCAGTACTTCTGCTATAGAGCGGATGGCAAGTGGCTAATACATAGAATGCATTATGGTTAAAAAAAAAAACAACTTCTCCCTTTAGAATCACTTTAGGACATCCCCCGAATCATGCTGTGTATTGTCAATATTGCCCTCAAAAAAACCTTTTTCCCTCTGTATTTTTCTTTTTTTTTTTGCATTGGTATATGTCCCCCATGGCAGTGCCCAGCTGTCCATGCATTTGTTTTCCTAAAAGCCCTAAAAATGGCCAGAATCTACTAGCAGATTTCATGCCCCATAGACTTCAGTGGGATTCACTGCTAAGTTCAGGTTCACTGTATTTCAGAGAGGGTTCACCAAACCCTTAGGGAACCAAACCCAGCCAAACTTGCTTGATAACTAAGAGTGGGTTGGTCATTTAGGCCTCTACTTCTGATACTGTACGCATGCTTTTGCACTGTCCTGAGGTGTTTTTCCAGCTCCGCCGGTGCAGCGCAGCTCACCTGTGTGTCTGGAGCGGGTGAGCTGCGCTGCACCTGCAGTGTTGGAAAAACGCACCGTAGCAGTGTAAAAGCAGCTTTATTCAAGAATTGGAACTTGTTTTTAGGAGAAAAGTAACCATAGCAGATTAACAACTTTATCAATGTGCTGCTTTTCTTATAGACCAATCACAGCTTGTGGGCAGGTTGGTGACCAAGCTGTATTGCCTATCTGTGGTAGAGCAAAAGGAGGTCAGGACTGACCTGTGCCAGTGGTGTCCTGAGGCAGGTGTGAGGGGTGCGCGCTGCACCGTGTGACACCTACCATATGGGGTGACACCGGCCCCTCTCCACGAAAAGGTAAGTTGTAAAGCAAGCAAGATCTGATCCATCCTGTGGGGATCGTCGGCTTTCTTTACAAGTTACCTTTTTGTGGAGCGGGTCCAGTGTCACCCCGTATAGGTTGCATGCCGATGATCCCCACAGGATGGATCGGATCTGCAGATTGGGGAACATAATGGATCAGACTCCGATCCATTATGCTCAATCCGCAGATCCGAACCATCCTGCGGGGATCGTCGGCATGCAACCTATATGGGGTGACACCGGACCCGCTCCACAAAAAGGTAAGTTTTTAGCTGGGATTCAACTACAATGTAGCCTGTACCTAGTACAGGCAGTAATACGGGTATACTGGCCCTTCCTCAATTGCCCATAGTAGACACATCCATATGTTAAATCAAGCAATTACAGATTATAAAAACGCTGAAAGACGGTGTGATATATGCAGAAGAATACAGATGCAGTTGCATTAAGTATTGCTTGTATAATTAATGAGGGGGTTATAATAAAGAACTTGCGTCTGCACAAAATGGCAGCCCACGAGACCCCTGACCTCTGTCAGGTCATGTGATCTCCCTATGCTCCTAGCAATCAAGTATAAGGTAAGGCCATTTAATGGAAATGATTTATTACGCCTATGCTTATCTATTCCGAGACTATGCTTATCCAATTAATGGTCCAGTGGCTGCTATCATCTGTATCTCCAGTCTGTACTGGGAAATGAAAATCCCCCCCATTAGATTTGCAGCATTAAATGGCATTATATAAAATATTAGTTATTTTAGTATGATAGATGTTTTAGGGTACGTACAAATTGGCATTTAGTTTGCAGTTATTAAAAGCACAGGGAAGGCATAAACGCAGTCACATGGCTAATGTATTTCTAATATATTCTTTGTTGTAATAATATCTTGCTTTAAAGTGTTTACCTGCTTTCCATCCCATTTTATTGCTTATATCATCGTATTGTTTTATATGTGTTTGATAGGCACTGCCAAGAAAAGTGCACATGAAAACACTTCAATACTTCTAAAATGGACATATAAAGTGGTTGTAAACCTCAGATATGAAATATGAACAAAACATATCCCTCTATAACGTGTACTTATGTCAATCCAGAGCACTAAGGGGTTTATTTACTAAAGCTGGAGAGTCCAAAATCAGACTCCCTTCTGCATAGAAATCAGCTTCTAACCGCAGCTTGTTCAATGAAGCTTTGGCAATGAAACCTGGAAGCTGATTGGTTTCTATGCAGAAGGGAGTCTGATTTTGGACTCTCCAGCTTTAGTAAATAAACCCCTAAGTGTAATTTCTGTCTGCTGCCCAGCTCCTCTATTTGAATGAGTCTCTTGAGACAATGTCACGTACCTCACTTGGGAGCCTGACGGTGAAGGAACAGCAACCACAAAAGCACGGTGGGGTATGAGTGCCTGGTCAGTCCTGTAGTCTGTGCTGAAATTGCTGGCACTTCGCTGGCAGATGGGATGGCTGGACCGGCTGGCAGCAGAGCAGGCAGGCAGGCAGGCAATGAAGCAGGCTGGTAGCAGACTGTATGCAGGGTCAGACAAGCCAGGTCAGTAACAGATAAGCAGATCAGACATGAACGGTAGACAGAACAATAGTCAGGTCACAAGCCAGGGTCAGTGATGGTGGGAGCAGATCAGGCAGAGTCAGAAGGCAGAGGCAGAGTTCACGAAACATGCTGGGGTCAATCACAGGTAATCAATCACAGGATCAGGAATACAAGAGGGGGAGCTGCAGATCAGACAGCACAGGCTAATAGTGCTTCTGGGTTTAAATAGTCTGATTGCCGCCAACATTAGCAAGGGGCTGTTGCGTGTGTTTTCGTGTGCGCATGCGCGAACACAAATGCACATGACTATGTGCAGCAGAACGGGCCCTCGCACATCTGCGCCGCCATGCACTATGGTGATCATCTTCCTGACAGACAAGTTTTCCTGACACCAAGAGAAAAAAGGTGACAGAGGAGGGAGCTCCAGCACATGGCCTTTGATTGACAGTGTCATCTCTGTTCCTGTGTGCAGTGCAGGGGGGCTCTTCCCGCTAATCAGTTCTCAGAGCTCCCCTCACTGAATGTAACTTCAGCTTTCAGTCCCTTTTTTTCTGACAGCTCAGGCAAGCTTTATAAATTCTGTACTTTGAACAGCTGTGGAGAAGAGATGATGCATTTGTTTCATCTCTGTGTATCACCCGAGGCTAGTCCCTGCACTGAGTATATGTAGAGGTTTACATCCACTTTAAGAATCTGCAGAAGTGTGTATGAAGAGAATGCTGATATGTCACAATTTCCACATAAATATATTTAAACATTTACTGCTGCTGCAGGCCAGAAGGAGCATTTCCTCAGTCTCTTTTCCCACAGTAATCGGAGTGCAACAATGCAAATTTGTAGCAAGTCACAAGGTGAGAGACTGCAGCAGGGGCTAGTCTATGTCAAACATTTGTGAACACAGCCAAGAACTGCACAGGCACCAGGATTTACATGATTGTCTCATCTCTGAGCCGACATCTCAGTTTTGGAAGCAAATGATGACCCTGGATAATGGCTCTTTCTGTAGAGCAAAGCTGATGTAGACAGTGGGGTTGATTTACTATAGGCAAATAGACTGTGTCCTTTGCAAGTGCAGTTGCACTCTGCAAGTGCTGTTGCTCCAGAGGGTTGAGTTTCACTTTGCAAAGAACAAAAATACTCAATCACAAGCAAGGAAGATTTAAAAAAAAAAGCAATTTTGCTTCCAGGGCATCTATTAAAAAGCATTTTTGCTGCAAGACGTCATCTGTGACGAAACGCGTTGAATGGAGCCTGTTGTGACATCATCATGTTTTTACTGGAAGTTAGCCAGAATTGCAATGTTAGCGGGAGGTGATGATTTTAAGCAGCATTAAATACATTTTGCAAAGAGGGAAGATGGACGCTGCTCAGACCCATCCCAAGAAGTCCTGTGAGAATGCTGTAGTGCCAATGGCCTCTATCATCGATCCGGCCATACCCCTGTTGCATGTGATTTTCTTTTCTGGGTACTTACCTGCATGCATGAATCCTCTGGCGGATGTTGTTGAGATACTTGCTGGTGGAGAGTGGCCTTGTCCTAGTGAGAGAGACATCTGAAGACCATTAAGGATGACTTATATGGAGATTAAAGTGCAATTTTGACTCTTGTTGATTTGAGAGTCTTTTCTGTTTGGTGAGCAGATTTAAGTCTCTTGTTGGTGGTGATGCACTACAGATGAAGTGTCTTTGAAGATTTCTTCTTTTTTTTTCAACTTTATCATGACAGACTCTTATATTGGAACATGTGATTAATTATTATATGTTTTGTTTTGGTGATATTGCAGTGCAGCATATTTCATATAAATCCTTATGAGTAGAGATGAGCGAATCGAAGTAGCCGAAGTGGAATTCGAGTCGAATATCAGAAAAATTTCCGAAAATGGCGGCGGACATGTGCGGCGACGGAGCGGGGAAGTCTGGGAAGGCGCGCAGACAAGGCGCGCTGACCCATAATGCATTCCTCAATGACATGTGATCGCATCAGCCAATCAGCAGCCAGCCAGCCAGCACTGTGTAATGGTCGAGCTATAAATAGCGGCCATTTTGGAATTCTTCATTTGCCTGCAGTCATTGAACAGAGGCAGACCGCTCTGTATTAGGGAGAGAGTTAGGGCCACAGAAACGATACTTGGGGACAGAGAA
Organism: Staurois parvus; assembly: GCF_062004578.1. NCBI lineage: Eukaryota > Metazoa > Chordata > Amphibia > Anura > Ranidae > Staurois > Staurois parvus. The sequence goes on along the minus strand of NW_028318584.1, from coordinate 299,557 downwards.
ACGTTACTTAGGGACAGAGAACCATTACTCAGGGACACAGAATTGTTAGTGAGGGCCACAGAATCGTTACTTAGGGACAAAGAAACGCTAGTTAGGGCCACAGAATTCTTACTCAGGGACAGACAGAATTGTTACTGAGTGCCAGAGAATTGTTACTTAGGGCCACAGAAACGTTATTAGAACCACAGAATTGTTACTCAGGGACAGACAGAATTGTTACTGAGTGCCAGAGAATTGTTACTTAGGGCCACAGAAACTTTAGTTAGGGCCACAGAATTGTTACTCAGGGACAGACACAGAATTGTTACTGAGGGCCACAGAACTGTTACTTAGGGCCACAGAAACGTTATTAGGGCCACAGAATTGTTACTCAGGGACAGACAGAATTGTTACTGAGTGCCAGAGAATTGTTACTTAGGGCCACAGAAACTTTAGTTAGGGCCACAGAATTGTTACTCAGGGACAGACACAGAATTGTTACTGAGGGCCACAGAACTGTTACTTAGGGCCACAGAAACTTTAGTTAGGGCCACAGAATTGTTACTCAGGGACAGACACAGAATTGTTACTGAGGGCCACAGAACTGTTACTTAGGGCCACAGAATTGTTACTCGCACAGACACAGAATTGTTACTCAGGGACACAGAATTGTTACTGAGGGCCAAAGAACCCTTACTTAGGGCCACAGAATTGTTACTCGCACAGACACAGAATTGTTACACAGGGACACAGAATTGTTACTGAGGGCCACAGAACCGTTACTTAGGGCCACAGAATTGTTACTCAGGGACACAGAATTGTTACTGAGGGCCACAGAACTGTTACTTAGGGCCACAGAATTGTTACTCGCACAGACACAGAATTGTTACTCAGGGACACAGAACTGTTACTGAGGGCCACAGAACTGTTACTTAGGGCCACAGAATTGTTACTCGCACAGACACAGAATTGTTACTCAGGGACACAGAACTGTTACTGAGGGCCACAGAACTGTTACTTAGGGCCACAGAATTGTTACTCGCACAGACACAGAATTGTTACACAGGGACACAGAATTGTTACTGAGGGCCACAGAACCGTTACTTAGGGCCACAGAATTGTTACTCAGGGAAACAGAATTGTTACTGAGGGCCACAGAACTGTTACTTAGGGCCACAGAATTGTTACTCGCACAGACACAGAATTGTTACTCAGGGACACAGAACTGTTACTGGGGGCCACAGAACTGTTACTTAGGGCCACAGAATTGTTACTCGCACAGACACAGAATTGTTACTCAGGGACACAGAATTGTTACTGAGGGCCATAGAACCGTTACTTAGGGCCACAGAATTGTTACTCGCACAGACACAGAATTGTTACACAGGGACACAGAATTGTTACTGAGGGCCACAGAACCGTTACTTAGGGCCACAGAATTGTTACTCAGGGACACAGAATTGTTACTGAGGGCCACAGAACTGTTACTTAGGGCCACAGAATTGTTACTCGCACAGACACAGAATTGTTACTCAGGGACACAGAACTGTTACTGAGGGCCACAGAACTGTTACTTAGGGCCACAGAATTGTTACTCGCACAGACACAGAATTGTTACTCAGGGACACAGAATTGTTACTGAGGGCCAAAGAACCGTTACTTAGGGCCACAGAATTGTTACTCGCACAGACACAGAATTGTTACACAGGGACACAGAATTGTTACTGAGGGCCACAGAACCGTTACTTAGGGCCACAGAATTGTTACTCAGGGACACAGAATTGTTACTGAGGGCCACAGAACTGTTACTTAGGGCCACAGAATTGTTACTCGCACAGACACAGAATTGTTACTCAGGGACACAGAACTGTTACTAAGGGCCACAGAACTGTTACTTAGGGCCACAGAATTGTTACTCGCACAGACACAGAATTGTTACACAGGGACACAGAATTGTTACTGAGGGCCACAGAACCGTTACTTAGGGCCACGTAAACGTTAATCAGGGACAGACACAGAATTGTTACTGAGGTACACAGAATTTTTACTGAGGGCCACAGAACCGTTACTTAGGGCCACAGAAACGTTACTTAGGGCCACATAAATGTTAATCAGGGGGACACAGAATTGTTACTGAGGGCCACAGAAACGTTACTTAGGGCCACATAATTGTTACTCAGGGACAGACACAGAATTGTTACTGAGGGACACAGAATTGTTACTGAGGGCCACAGAACCGTTACTTAGGGCCACAGAATTGTTACTCAGGGACAGACACAGAATTGTTACTCAGGGACACAGAATTGTTACTCAGGGACACAGAATCGTTGAATTAAAGAGTATGTCAGACAACATGCAGAGGAGTGGCAGAGGAGGCAATGTTTTAGGAGCGAGCAGACGTGGCAGCAGAGGAAGGGGTCGAGGCAGCACTATTCGCAGCCAGAGGCCAGTGCTCCCGGTGTTATCCAGCGGTCGTGTCTCCACCGACAACCCTGCCGTCATCGATTGGTTGGCTCGGTCGTCTTCCTCTTCCCAGGTCACCTCTGACACCTACAGCCAACGGTCGGTGGGTACGTCAGACACAACCGTTAGTTGGCATGGCCCGGGACCAAGCCCACTGAAATCACGTGTCCTCTACCTGCCCCTGTCCTTTGGTGTTCCCTCACCAAGCGAAGTATCGCATGCTGTGGGCTCAGCCCCACTGTACAGTGAGGAAGAGCTAACAGAGGGCGGTAAGGAACGGGGGGAGACATCCGCCTTTTCAGCAGCCAGGCGAAGAAGTAGTGGCGAGGAGAGTGGCCCAGTAGCCGGTCTAGAGACAGGTCTGTCTCCTGACCCAGACGCAGCCGAGGGGGCTAGTAGTGAGGCGGAGACCCTACTTGATGATGAGGAGGTTGATCGCACTTGGCAGCCTCGTCGTCATCAGGCAATTTCTTCCGCATCATCAGGAGAAGAGGGTGGCAGCTTGGCAGTGAGCGAAACAGTCGGTGGGTTGCCCAGGAGACAGCAGCAGGGTCGCAGCAGTGTCAGTGGAAGCAGTGTCAGTGGAGCCAAACGGCCACGGAGTAGAGCACCAGCTCCACTGCAGCCTACCACCACGGCCAGTAGTGGTGCCGGTGTGCACGGAGGAAGCAGCAGTCAGCCAGTGAGGAGTATCGGGGGCAAAGTTTCCTACTCGGCGGTGTGGCAATTTTTCATCAAGCCGCCCGAGGAAGTAAACATAGCCGTATGTCGACTATGTGGCCAGAAAGTCAAGCGTGGCCAGGGGGCCCATGTTGGGACTACAGCGTTGCGGCAGCATATGCAGCGTCGCCATTTGGTGGCCTGGGAAAACCGTGATAAAGATACGGCGGTTCTGCCCGCCCCAGCCCCCGCTCCATCACCCGCTCCGTTACTTGCTCCGTCACCCGACGTCAATCGCCCTCCATCAGCCAGTCAAGGCTCCAACACCTCTGCTGAGGGGAGTTGTCGCTCGTTGGCATCTTCCGCTCGTTCAGATGCTCCTTCTCCTGCTACTCCTCTTCACGGATTCCGTCAGCAGTCTTTCTTGGAATCCGTTTCCAAGAGACAACAGTTTGCGAGCACGCACCCGACGGTGCAAAAGCTGAACGTCCTCCTGTCCAAGTTGCTGGTGCTGCAGTCCCTCCCTTTCCAAGTGGTGGACTCAGCACCTTTCAGAGAAATGATGGCTTGTGCCGCGCCGCGGTGGAGAGTGCCAAGCCGTCATTTCTTCGCCAAAAAGGCAGTGCCAGCCCTGCATTCACATGTAGAAGAGATGGTGGGCCAGTCTTTGAGCATGTCGGTCTCTGCCAAAGTGCACGGCAGCGCCGACGTGTGGAGCTGTAACTACGGTCAGGGACAGTACATGTCATTTATGGCCCACTGGGTGAACGTGGTGCCGTCACAGCCGCACCAGCAACTTGGACAGGTCACGCCGCTTTTGCCTCCACGTTTGCACGTCCTTGGTCCGGCAAAGATGTCCGCCTCTACCACCTCTTCTTCCGCCGTGTCCTCAGCCGCCACCCCCGTGCCAAGTCCCATTACCTGACCGGCATATCACATGTGCAGGGCGCAACGGTGTCACGCTGTTCTGCACCTGGTATGCCTTGGCAAACGTAGTCACACAGGGGAGGAACTTCTGAGTGTAATGAACAGAGAAATCGACAGATGGCTGTCTCCGCGCAAACTGAAAATCGGAACCATGTTGACCGACAACGGAAAGAACATGGTGTCTGCTCTGCGTCAAGGAAGGTTGTGCCATGCGCCATGCATGGCTCACGTGTTCAATCTGGTTGTCAAGCGGTTCCTAAAATCCACCATCCCACTGCAAGACATCCTTAAAATGTCACGTAAACTTTGCATGCATTTCAGCCATTCCTACACCGCAAAGCACACCCTCCTTGAGCTGCAGCGGCAGAACGGAATTCCACATCATCGCCTGATCTGCGACGTTGCAACAAGGTGGAATTCAACCCTACACATGTTAGACCGCCTTTCCGAGCAGCGAAAGGCCATCACCGATTTCCTGATGTTACAAGCGGATAAAGGTACTCCCCTGTGTAACTTCGATGTCAGCCATTGGCAGCTCATGCGTGACACCTGCCGCTTGCTCAGGCCCTTTGAGGAGGCCACGCTATTCGTGAGTCGGCAGGACTATGGGATGAACGACGTCATTCCTCTGTTGCATGTCCTTGAACAAATGCTGTTAACAATGGCTGGTCAGGGTGCGGTAGACGTGGCGCACAGATCTCAACGCCACATGACCCCTGTGGGGGCAGGACAGGAAGAAGAGGAGGAGGTAGAGGAGGACATTTGTGCTCAGGAATTATTGAGTGAAATGGGTGGTTTTTCCACTCAGCGGACAGGAGTGGAGGAGCAGGAGCATCTGGTAGAGGAGGAGGAGGAGGAGACAGAGGACCCAGACGCACCGTGGCAGTATGCTGTGGAGATGGAGGCAGGGAGTCCCTCGCATTCCTTGGCACAAATGGCCCATAGCATGCTCGGTTGCTTGCGTAGCGACAGCCGAATAATAACCATCAGACAGAGGGATGACTTTTGGCTGTCCACCTTGTTGGACCCTCGCTACCGTTCAAAAATGGTGGCCTTTTTCACACCTGCTGAGAGGGAGGCCAAAATAACGTACTATAAAAACCACCTATGTAGTCAGTTGGTCTCTGCCTTTGTGCGGCAACGTCCATCCTCAGACACTGTGGGCCCTGTGCGCTCGCGTTCCGCTGCCATGGCAGCAGGGGAGGGGTGGGGTGGTAGGAGCAGTGGCAGCTCCAGCAGCAGCGGCTGCCTCAGTCTGCAGTCGATGATGAGTAGCTTTCTTCACCAGCGCAGTGAGGAAACTACTAACCAGCCGCAGCAGCAGCAGCAGCAGCATCAGGTGGACCTGGAGCAGGACCTCAAACAACAGGCTTGGGCCTACTTGGACAGCACCCTGCCAACCGAGGTAGACAATCCCCTTGACTACTGGGCAACGAAACTTGACCTTTGGCCCCAACTAGCTGAATTTGCCCTTGAAAGGCTGTCATGCCCGGCCAGTAGCGTGGCATCGGAGCGCGTGTTTAGTGCGGCAGGAGGTATTGTAACTCCGCGGAGGACACGACTGTCCACCCAAAGTGTGGAGAGACTCACGTCTGTGAAAATGAATCAGGCGTGGATTAGTCTGGATTTCAAACCACCAGTTCCTGACACAACTGACTAAATCCGCCATGAATCATGCCTCAAACATGTGCCACTTTCAGGTCTCCTCACACACTGCTGGTGTGTTCCATTTTTTGTCATAGGGTGCTGACAGATTACGGGCCTCCCATAGCTCCTGCCAGGCCCCTAATCTGCCATGGGCCCCTATATACCGCCTCCTCATGCTGCTGCCAGGTCCAGAGTCTCTCATGGGTCCCTATACGGCCTCCCATTGCTGCTGTCTCCATCGCCACACTCTGCCATGTGCCACGTGTCTCCATCGCCACACTCTGCCATGTGCCACTTTCAGGTCTCCTATCACTGCTGGTGTGTAGAATTTTTTGACATAGGGTGCTGGCAGATTACGGGCCTCCTATAGCTGCTGCCAGGCCCCTAATCTGCCATGGGCCCCTATATACCGCCTCCTCATGCTGCTGCCAGGTCCAGAGTCTCTCATGGGTCCCTGTACGGCCTCCCATTGCTGCTGTCTCCATCGCCACACTCTGCCATGTGCCACTTTCAGGTTTCCTCACACTGCTGGTGTGTAGAATTTTTTGACATAGGGTGCTGGCAGATTACGGGCCTCCCATAGCTCCTGCCAGGCCCCTAATCTGCCATGGGCCCCTATATACCGCCTCCTCATGCTGCTGCCAAGTCCAGAGTCTCTCATGGGTCCCTATACGGCCTCCCATTGCTGCTGTCTCCATCGCCACACTCTGCCATGTGCCACTTTCAGGTCTCCTCACACACTGCTGGTGTGTTGAATTTTTTGACATAGGGTGCTGGCAGATTACGGGCCTCCTATAGCTGCTGCCAGGCCCCTAATCTGCCATGGGCCCCTATATACCGCCTCCTCATGCTGCTGCCAGGTCCAGAGTCTCTCATGGGTCCCTGTACGGCCTCCCATTGCTGCTGTCTCCATCGCCACACTCTGCCATGTGCCACTTTCAGGTCTCCTCACACTGCTGGTGTGTAGAATTTTTTGACATAGGGTGCTGGCAGATTACGGGCCTCCTATAGCTGCTGCCAGGCCCCTAATCTGCCATAGGCCCCTATATACCGCCTCCTCATGCTGCTGCCAGGTCCAGAGTCTCTCATGGGTCCCTGTACGGCCTCCCATTGCTGCTGTCTCCATCGCCACACTCTGCCATGTGCCACTTTCAGGTCTCCTCACACTGCTGGTGTGTAGAATTTTTTGACATAGGGTGCTGGCAGATTACGGGCCTCCTATAGCTGCTGCCAGGCCCCTAATCTGCCATGGGCCCCTATATACCGCCTCCTCATGCTGCTGCCAAGTCCAGAGTCTCTCATGGGTCCCTATACGGCCTCCCATTGCTGCTGTCTCCATCGCCACACTCTGCCATGTGCCACTTTCAGGTCTCCTCACACTGCTGGTGTGTTGAATTTTTTGACATAGGGTGCTGGCAGATTACGGGCCTCCTATAGCTGCTGCCAGGCCCCTAATCTGCCATGGGCCCCTATATACCGCCTCCTCATGCTGCTGCCAGGTCCAGAGTCTCTCATGGGTCCCTGTACGGCCTCCCATTGCTGCTGTCTCCATCGCCACACTCTGCCATGTGCCACTTTCAGGTCTCCTCACACTGCTGGTGTGTAGAATTTTTTGACATAGGGTGCTGGCAGATTACGGGCCTCCTATAGCTGCTGCCAGGCCCCTAATCTACCATGGGCCCCTATATACCGCCTCCTCATGCTGCTGCCAGGTCCAGAGTCTCTCATGGGTCCCTATACGGCCTCCCATTGCTGCTGTCTCCATCGCCACACTCTGCCATGTGCCACTTTCAGGTCTCCTCACACACTGCTGGTGTGTTGAATTTTTTGACATAGGGTGCTGGCAGATTAAGGGCCTCCTATAGCTGCTGCCAGGCCCCTAATCTGCCATGGGCCCCTATATACCGCCTCCTCATGCTGCTGCCAGGTCCAGAGTCTCTCATGGGTCCCTGTACGGCCTCCCATTGCTGCTGTCTCCATCGCCACACTCTGCCATGTGCCACTTTCAGGTCTCCTCACACTGCTGGTGTGTAGAATTTTTTGACATAGGGTGCTGGCAGATTACGGGCCTCCCATAGCTGCTGCCAGGCCCCTAATCTGCCATGGGCCCCTATATACCGCCTCCTCATGCTGCTGCCAAGTCCAGAGTCTCTCATGGGTCCCTATACGGCCTCCCATTGCTGCTGTCTCCATCGCCACACTCTGCCATGTGCCACTTTCAGGTCTCCTCACACACTGCTGGTGTGTTGAATTTTGTGACATAGGGTGCTGGCAGATTACGGGCCTCCTATAGCTGCTGCCAGGCCCCTAATCTGCCATGGGCCCCTATATACCGCCTCCTCATGCTGCTGCCAAGTCCAGAGTCTCTCATGGGTCCCTATACGGCCTCCCATTGCTGCTGTCTCCATCGCCACACTCTGCCATGTGCCACTTTCAGGTCTCCTCACACTGCTGGTGTGTTGAATTTTTTGACATAGGGTGCTGGCAGATTACGGGCCTCCTATAGCTGCTGCCAGGCCCCTAATCTTCCATGGGCCCCTATATACCGCCTCCTCATGCTGCTGCCAGGTCCAGAGTCTCTCATGGGTCCCTGTACGGCCTCCCATTGCTGCTGTCTCCATCGCCACACTCTGCCATGTGCCACTTTCAGGTCTCCTCACACTGCTGGTGTGTAGAATTTTTTGACATAGGGTGCTGGCAGATTACAGGCCTCCTATAGCTGCTGCCAGGCCCCTAATCTGCCATAGGCCCCTATATACCGCCTCCTCATGCTGCTGCCAGGTCCAGAGTCTCTCATGGGTCCCTGTACGGCCTCCCATTGCTGCTGTCTCCATCGCCACACTCTGCCATGTGCCACTTTCAGGTCTCCTCACACTGCTGGTGTGTAGAATTTTTTGACATAGGGTGCTGGCAGATTACGGGCCTCCTATAGCTGCTGCCAGGCCCCTAATCTGCCATGGGCCCCTATATACCGCCTCCTCATGCTGCTGCCAGGTCCAGAGTCTCTCATGGGTCCCTGTACGGCCTCCCATTGCTGCTGTCTCCATCGCCACACTCTGCCATGTGCCACTTTCAGGTCTCCTCACACTGCTGGTGTGTAGAATTTTTTGACATAGGGTGCTGGCAGATTACGGGCCTCCTATAGCTGCTGCCAGGCCCCTAATCTGCCATAGGCCCCTATATACCGCCTCCTCATGCTGCTGCCAGGTCCAGAGTCTCTCATGGGTCCCTGTACGGCCTCCCATTGCTGCTGTCTCCATCGCCACACTCTGCCATGTGCCACTTTCAGGTCTCCTCACACTGCTGGTGTGTAGAATTTTTTGACATAGGGTGCTGGCAGATTACGGGCCTCCTATAGCTGCTGCCAGGCCCCTAATCTGCCATGGGCCCCTATATACCGCCTCCTCATGCTGCTGCCAGGTCCAGAGTCTCTCATGGGTCCCTATACGGCCTCCCATTGCTGCTGTCTCCATCGCCACACTCTGCCATGTGCCACTTTCAGGTCTCCTCACACACTGCTGGTGTGTTGAATTTTTTGACACAGGGTGCTGGCAGATTACGGGCCTCCTATAGCTGCTGCCAGGCCCCTAATCTGCCATGGGCCCCTATATACCGCCTCCTCATGCTGCTGCCAGGTCCAGAGTCTCTCATGGGTCTCTGTACGGCCTCCCATTGCTGCTGTCTCCATCGCCACACTCTGCCATGAGCCACTTTCAGGTCTCCTCACACTGCTGGTGTGTAGAATTTTTTGACATAGGGTGCTGGCAGATTACGGGCCTCCCATAGCTGCTGCCAGGCCCCTAATCTGCCATGGGCCCCTATATACCGCCTCCTCATGCTGCTGCCAAGTCCAGAGTCTCTCATGGGTCCCTATACGGCCTCCCATTGCTGCTGTCTCCATCGCCACACTCTGCCATGTGCCACTTTCAGGTCTCCTCACACACTGCTGGTGTGTTGAATTTTTTGACATAGGGTGCTGGCAGATTACGGGCCTCCTATAGCTGCTGCCAGGCCCCTAATCTGCCATGGGCCCCTATATACCGCCTCCTCATGCTGCTGCCAGGTCCAGAGTCTCTCATGGGTCCCTGTACGGCCTCCCATTGCTGCTGTCTCCATCGCCACACTCTGCCATGTGCCACTTTCAGGTCTCCTCACACTGCTGGTGTGTAGAATTTTTTGACATAGGGTGCTGGCAGATTACGGGCCTCCTATAGCTGCTGCCAGGCCCCTAATCTGCCATAGGCCCCTATATACCGCCTCCTCATGCTGCTGCCAGGTCCAGAGTCTCTCATGGGTCCCTGTACGGCCTCCCATTGCTGCTGTCTCCATCGCCACACTCTGCCATGTGCCACTTTCAGGTCTCCTCACACTGCTGGTGTGTAGAATTTTTTGACATAGGGTGCTGGCAGATTACGGGCCTCCTATAGCTGCTGCCAGGCCCCTAATCTGCCATGGGCCCCTATATACCGCCTCCTCATGCTGCTGCCAAGTCCAGAGTCTCTCATGGGTCCCTATACGGCCTCCCATTGCTGCTGTCTCCATCGCCACACTCTGCCATGTGCCACTTTCAGGTCTCCTCACACACTGCTGGTGTGTTGAATTTTTTGACATAGGGTGCTGGCAGATTACGGGCCTCCTATAGCTGCTGCCAGGCCCCTAATCTGCCATGGGCCCCTATATACCGCCGCCTCATGCTGCTGCCAGGTCCAGAGTCTCTCATGGGTCCCTGTACGGCCTCCCATTGCTGCTGTCTCCATCGCCACACTCTGCCATGTGCCACTTTCAGGTCTCCTCACACTGCTGGTGTGTTGAATTTTTTGACATAGGGTGCTGGCAGATTACGGGCCTCCTATAGCTGCTGCCAGGCCCCTAATCTGCCATGGGCCCCTATATACCGCCTCCTCATGCTGCTGCCAGGTCCAGAGTCTCTCATGGGTCCCTGTACGGCCTCCCATTGCTGCTGTCTCCATCGCCACACTCTGCCATGTGCCACTTTCAGGTCTCCTCACACTGCTGGTGTGTTGAATTTTTTGACATAGGGTGCTGGCAGATTACGGGCCTCCTATAGCTGCTGCCAGGCCCCTAATCTGCCATGGGCCCCTATATACCGCCTCCTCATGCTGCTGCCAAGTCCAGAGTCTCTCATGGGTCCCTATACGGCCTCCCATTGCTGCTGTCTCCATCGCCACACTCTGCCATGTGCCACTTTCAGGTCTCCTCACACTGCTGGTGTGTTGAATTTTTTGACATAGGGTGCTGGCAGATTACGGGCCTCCTATAGCTGCTGCCAGGCCCCTAATCTGCCATGGGCCCCTATATACCGCCTCCTCATGCTGCTGCCAAGTCCAGAGTCTCTCATGGGTCCCTGTACGGCCTTCCATTGCTGCTGTCTCCATCGTCACACTCTGCCATGTGCCACTTTCAGGTCTCCTCACACACTGCTGGTGTGTTGAATTTTTTGACATAGGGTGCTGGCAGATTACGGGCCTCCTATAGCTGCTGCCAGGCCCCTAATCTGCCATGGGCCCCTATATACCGCCTCCTCATGCTGCTGCCAGGTCCAGAGTCTCTCATGGGTCCCTGTACGGCCTCCCATTGCTGCTGTCTCCATCGCCACACTCTGCCATGTGCCACTTTCAGGTCTCCTCACACTGCTGGTGTGTTGAATTTTTTGACATAGGGTGCTGGCAGATTACGGGCCTCCTATAGCTGCTGCCAGGCCCCTAATCTGCCATGGGCCCCTATATACCGCCTCCTCATGCTGCTGCCAAGTCCAGAGTCTCTCATGGGTCCCTATACGGCCTCCCATTGCTGCTGTCTCCATCGCCACACTCTGCCATGTGCCACTTTCAGGTCTCCTATCACTGCTGGTGTGTTGAATTTTTTGACATAGGGTGCTGGCAGATTACGGGCCTCCTATAGCTGCTGCCAGGCCCCTAATCTGCCATAGGCCCCTATATACCGCCTCCTCATGCTGCTGCCAAGTCCAGAGTCTCTCATGGGTCCCTGTACGGCCTCCCATTGCTGCTGTCTCCATCGCCACACTCTGCCATGTGCCACTTTCAGGTCTCCTCACACACTGCTGGTGTGTTGAATTTTTTGACATAGGGTCCTGGCAGATTACGGGCCTCCTATAGCTGCTGCCAGGCCCCTAATCTGCCATGGGCCCCTATATACCGCCTCCTCATGCTGCTGCCAAGTCCAGAGTCTCTCATGGGTCCCTATACGGCCTCCCATTGCTGCTGTCTCCATCGCCACACTCTGCCATGTGCCACTTTCAGGTCTCCTCACACACTGCTGGTGTGTTGAATTTTTTGACATAGGGTGCTGGCAGATTACAGGCCTCCTATAGCTGCTGCCAGGCCCCTAATCTGCCATGGGCCCCTATATACCGCCTCCTCATGCTGCTGCCAGGTCCAGAGTCTCTCATGGGTCCCTGTACGGCCTCCCATTGCTGCTGTCTCCATTGCCACACTCTGCCATGTGCCACTTTCAGGTCTCCTCACACTGCTGGTGTGTTGAATTTTTTGACATAGGGTGCTGGCAGATTACGGGCCTCCTATAGCTGCTGCCAGGCCCCTAATCTGCCATGGGCCCCTATATACCGCCTCCTCATGCTGCTGCCAAGTCCAGAGTCTCTCATGGGTCCCTATACGGCCTCCCATTGCTGCTGTCTCCATCGCCACACTCTGCCATGTGCCACTTTCAGGTCTCCTCACACTGCTGGTGTGTTGAATTTTTTGACATAGGGTGCTGGCAGATTACGGGCCTCCTATAGCTGCTGCCAGGCCCCTAATCTGCCATGGGCCCCTATATACCGCCTCCTCATGCTGCTGCCAAGTCCAGAGTCTCTCATGGGTCCCTATACGGCCTCCCATTGCTGCTGTCTCCATCGCCACACTCTGCCATGTGCCACTTTCAGGTCTCCTCACACACTGCTGGTGTGTTGAATTTTTTGACATAGGGTGCTGGCAGATTACGGGCCTCCTATAGCTGCTGCCAGGCCCCTAATCTGCCATGGGCCCCTATATACCGCCTCCTCATGCTGCTGCCAAGTCCAGAGTCTCTCATGGGTCCCTGTACGGCCTCCCATTGCTGCTGCCAGGAGGCAGCAGGGTCGCAGCAGTGTCAGTGGAGGCAAACGGCCACGGAGTAGAGCACCAGCTCCACTGCAGCCTACCACCACGGCCAGTAGTGGTGCCGGTGTGCACGGAGGAAGTAGCAGTCAGCCAGTGAGGAGTAGCGGAGGCAAAGTTTCCTACTCTGCGGTGTGGCAATTTTTCGTCAAGCCGCCCGAGGAAGTAAACGTAGCCGTATGTCGACTATGTGGCCAGAAAGTCAAGCGTGGCCAGGGGGCCCATGTTGGGACTACAGCGTTGTGTCAGCATATGCAGCGTCGCCATTCGGTGGCCTGGGAAAACCGTGATAAAGATACGGCGGTTCTGCCTGCCCCAGCCCAGGGTTCCATTTTGTCATAGGGTGCTGGCAGATTACAGGCCTCCCATAGGTGCCGCCAGGCCCCAAATCGGCCATGGGCCCCCGTACCGCCTGGTCACGCTGCTGCTGAGCCCACAGTGTGACCTGGGTCCCTGTACGGCCTCCCATTGCTTCCACTCTGCCATGTGCCACTTTGAAATCTCCTCACACTCCTGCGGTTGTCCATTTTGTCATAGGTTGCTGGCAGATTACAGGCCTTCCATAGGTGCCACCAGGCCCCAAATCGGCCATGGGCCCCCGTACCGCCTGGTCACGCTGCTGCTGAGCCCACAGTGTGACCTGGGTCCCTGTACCGCCTCCCATTGCTCCCACTCTGCCATGTGCCACTTTGAGGTCTCCTCACACTGCTGGTGTGTTCAATTTTTTGACATAGGGTGCTGGCAGATTACGGGCCTCCCATTGCTGCTGCCAGGCACGTAATCTGCCATGGGCCCCCGTACCGACTCCTCATGCTGTGACGTTGCAACAAGGTGGAATTCAACACTACATATGTTAGACCGCCTTTACGAACAGCGAAAGGCCATCACAGATTTCCTGATGTTAAAAGCGGATAAAGGTACTCCCTGTGTAACTTAGATGTCAGCCATTGTCAGCTCATGCGTGACACCTGCGCTTGCTCAGGCCCTTTGAGGAGGCCACGCTATTCGTGAGTCGGCAGGACTATGGGATGAACGAGGTCAAATCGGCCATGGGCCCCCGTACCGCCTGTTCACGCTGATGCTGGTCCCACAGTGTGACCTGGGTCCCTGTACCGCCTCCCATTGCTCCCACTCTGCCATGTGCCACTTTGAGGTCTCCTCACACTCCTGCGGTTTTCCATTTTGTCATAGGTTGCTGGCAGGTTACAGGCCTCCCATAGGTGCTGCCAGGCCCCAAATCTGCCATGGGCCCCCGTACCGCCTGGTCACGCTGCTGCTGGGCCCACAGTGTGACCTGGGTCCCTGTACCGCCTCCCATTGCTCCCACTCTGCCATGTGCCACTTTCAGGTCTCCTCACACTCCTGCTGGTTTCCATTTTGTCATAGGTTGCTGTATGGCCTCCCATTGCTGCTGCCTCCACCGCCACACTGTGACTCCAAACACTGGTTTTGGCCCCGTGACTGGCCAAATGAGTGAAGTGTGCGGTGATTCTAAGATCGACGGCACTCATCTGCATGTCATACTGAGTGACAGTATTATTTAAATTAAAGGTACAGTGTTCTGCACTAATATTAAGTCTCTCTGAAGCCTAGAAACACCCTTTTTTAAGTTAAATTCACAGCGAATTTATTCGACTCGAATCGAATATTGTCCACGAATTCGCCGAATCAGTCGAATCGAATTTTTCATTTCTTCGCTCATCTCTACTTATGAGTATACTTGTTCCAGGAAAGAGATGCAATGTATCAAAGCAGTAGGGGAAACATGACAGCTAGGAAACGAGCTTTAACCCCCCTGGCGGTATTCCCGAGTGTAGCTCGGGGTAAAGTTTCAGTACCACAAGCGGTAACCCTGAGCTACACTCAGGAATACCCTGCAGCGCTGCTCCGGGATCTGTTCTTCACTTACCTTGTCCTGCACTCCTGCGATGTCCCCCCTGCAGTGTCCCCTGTAATGTCCTCCAGCCGATGCCGGCATCTGTCATCTGGGTTCCGTTCCCTGCGACGTCGGGACATACGGAAGACGGAACGGCGGGAAATTTGAAAATGACAAAAAGTGACGTTCACTAAATACACTAAAATCACATAGTATAACATTCCTGTATCAAACCATTTCACATATATTTTGTCCCGAGTGCTTTGTCCTGCGCCCTGCCTGCATTTTTACCGTTCTTTCTGCCTGGAAACTGAGAAAAGTCCATGGCGTCCAAAAAGCGTCCCTTTAGGTCAAAAGTGGTTTTAGACAGGCTAGAGAACAGCGATAGTAAATTAGAACCACTTGCAGAATCGAGTGATAATGATTTGTGGGGAAATTCCTCATCAGACACTGAAAATGATTCTACGATTTTGCTCAGCGAACTTGGCGCTATATTTCACATTTCAGTGTTTTTGGTTTGATTATATTATTGAATTAAATTTATTATTATATTATTATTTTTATGATTATTTATTAAATTATAATTTATGATTTCGTGTTTCAAATTTTTTCCTACCCGGGATGTTTACTAGACTCTTGTTCGGACAGATTTCAGTGAGTTATTCCTAAGAATTACAGGCCTACAATAAAAAAAAATACATATTTCCATGCAAAAAATGTACCGCTTTGAGCACAGAAATATGGACATAATCAGACCGCTAGGGAGGTTAAGGATGAGAGGTACTAATGGCAGCTTTCATCATTTCTTAGTAAGGCTACTTTCACACAGGTGTTCCGTTTTTTTTCATCAGTTCAGTCATATTTTTTTCAAGCAAAAATGGATCAGTTTACATCTGTTTTCATCCAATTACGTCCATTTACATCCGTTTTCATCTGTTTACGTCCATTTACATCTGTTTTTTTGTCATTTTCGGCTTTTTTTACGGAAGAAAAATAGGGTTTTCTTCCATTCAAAAAAAGGATGTCAACGGATACAGACATTAACAGATGTAAACAGATGATCGTCCTTTTACATCCGCTGGTCCATAGAAATACATGGGTGTCCATTTTTCAGCTGTAATCGGACAGATAAAGAAACAGACATAGGGAATGCCCATGTGAAAGGGGCCTAAGCAGTGGCGGCCCGAGGCAGGTGCGGGGGGTGCGGTTCGCACTGGGTGACCGACTGCATGGGGTGACATCGGACCCGCTCCACAAAAAGGTAAGTTGTAAAGCAAACTGACGATCCCCGCAGGATGGATCTGATCCATCCTGCGTGGATCGTCGGCTTTCTTTACAACTTAACATTTCTTGGAGTGGGTCCGGTGTCACCCCGTATAGGTTGCATGCCGACAATCCTGCGGGAATTGTCGGCATGCAACCTATATGGGGTGACACCAGACCCGCTCCAAGAAAAGGTAAGTTGTAAAGAAAGCTAATGATCCCCACAGGAAGGATCGGATCTGCGGATGGAGCATAATGGATCGGAGTCTGATCCATTATGCTCAATCCTCAGATCCAATCCATTCTGCGGAGATCGTCGGAGGGGGTGTCACCAAGTGTTACTGCATCGGGTGACACCAAACCTAGGGACACCTCTGGGTCTAAGGCTACTTGCACACTGACCTGCTGCAAAAATGCATATACGTTTTTGGAGCTTTTTTACAATGCTTTTTCTATGCCTTCTGAGTTTTTTTTAACTACTTGCCTACAGGGCACTTATACCCCCTTCCTGCCCAGGCCAATATTCAGCTTTCAGCGCTGTTACACTTTGAATGACAATTGCGTAGTCATGCAACGCTGCACCCATATGACATTTTTATGATTTTTTTTCACACAAATAGAGCTTTCTTTTGGTGGTATTAATCACCACTAGGTGTTTTATTTTTTGCGCTATGAACAAAAAAGAGCAAAAAATTTTAAAAAAAAAGTTTTTCTTTGTTTCTAGTATAAAATTTTGCAAACAGGCAATATTCATATGATGCCCTCCCAGAACTGTAGTCGTCATTCAGCTATAGCCTGTTTGTCAAGTGGTTAAAGGATACGTGACATAAAAACTGCACCAAAAACAATTCTCAGAAGCGTTTGTCAGACGTTTTTCATCGATTTCATTGGGAAGAAGCCTTTTTGGGGCATTTTTATACGATGCTGCAAGCAGGAGTTTTTACACCGCAATGGAAGCGCAATGCCCCAGTGTGAAAACATACATAGACATACATACGGAAGCATTTTTCTTGAGCTTTTTAGGTGCTTTTTTAACACAAAAGCACTTCAAAACCTACTCAGTGTGGTTTAGACATGCGGCTAAATCACTTTTCATAGGCGCTCGACAGGTGGTGAGGAGGCAATATGACATTTCCTCGCTAAACTCATAAACGCGTCACAAACACGCGCATTGCGTGTCTCCATTTACTTGAATGGCTCGTGTTTGGAGGTGGTACTGCCCGCTGAATGCAACACATGGGATCATTTTTTTATGCAGGTGCAAAGTAAAGCATTTCGACAGCGGCATGTGGAAACCTCTGCCCGCTACATTTGCAGCTTAGGTGGGCAGTAAAAATGTAGTTTGACCATTTGTTTTTAACACCTCCCCCCAACCACAAGTCAGGAGAAGCCTGAGGTTTACTTTAAAAAGAAACTTTGGATATGTTATAGAGGCGTCCCTAGGGTAGGTGTCACCCGGTGCGGTAACACTTGGTGACACCCCCTCCGATGAGCCCCGCAGAATGGATCGGATCTGCAGATTGAGCATAATGGATCGCACTCCGATCCATAATGCTCAATCCGCAGATCCGATCCATCCTGCGGGGATCGTTGGCTTTCTTTACAACTTACCTTTTCGTGGAGCGGGTCCGGTGTCACCCCGTATAGGTTGCATGCTGACGATCCTCGCAGGATGGATGGGATCTGCTGATTGAGCATAATGGATCAGAGTCTGATCCATTATGCTGCCCAATCCGCAGATCCAATCCATCCTGCGGGGATCGTCGGCTTTCTTTACAACTTACCTTTTCGTGGAGCAGGTCCGGTGTCGCCCCATGCGGTCGGTGTCACCCGGTGCCACCCCCCGCCCCTGCCTCAGGATGCCACTGTATTATAGTGAGAGTGCTGAATTTTGCTGGAGTCGTGGAGCATTGCGGGTAATGTGTCGCTCTGCAGCACATCGAGTCCAGTAGGAATAATCGCTCCATCCTGCTTTACTTTTTACTCAGAGAAAACTTTCCCTGGCAGTGAAAAACTGCAACAGACTGTAGGGAGTCTGCCAAGATTTAGGAGCCTTGATATAAGCCAAGCCTAGACTAGAAATTTTATAGTTTAATATATGTTAAGTGCATAAAAATAGACAGTTCTAGCAGTATGCTATGCTCCAGAAAAAATGAAGGTTAGCAAAAGATGGTCATATGGCAGATACTTGTACACAGCACCTAACTATAGTGGAGCCCATATGTCGGGGGGGGGGGGGGCTTTCAGCCTAAGAAACATGATGTTGTCTTCAAATGCTGCCTCTATTCAAGGGTCATGCCTAACTTTCCTCTTTTAGAGCCGGTTCGCACTACATGCGTTTCAGTTGCTTTTTTTCTGTATCGAAAATGCACAGAAAGTAGATTATATGGTGGTCAATGTCATAGTTCACATCAGTGCTTGCAGTTCCAGTGCGTTCTGGATGCAGAAAAAGAAGTACAACAGGCTACATTTTTCCAACACAGAACTGTACTGGAACGCGGTAAAACGCACCAAAATTGAACTGGGAACGCACATGTCCCTATTTAAATTGAAGAAAAAAAGAGTGGAACACACTGGAATGCTTCAAAAACACATAAGAGATGTGCATGCCAAGACGAATCCATATCTGCACTGCGTTTCTATTGTGTGAACCGGCCCTAAGGTTAGGTTCACACCTATGTAGTTTGCGTTGATCTGTTTCTGCAGTGCTTTTTGTGTTGTTGCACATGCTTTTTGATGCATTTTTTATGCCTTTTGCAGGGGGGGGGGGGTCCAACTTGTTACTGGCCAGATTAAAATGCAAAAAAGCTTCAAAAATGCATCAAAAAGCATCAAAACACGCTACATGCATTTCTGCAGCATCTCCATTGAAATCTATTGAACCAAACTGCAGTGGTTTGTGTTTTAAAATAACCTGGCCCTTTCTAGGTGAAAATGCAAAAATGTGAGGGTGTCCCATAGAAAAGTATGTTAAATGGACTGTAGTGCATTTCTGCAAAATGCAAAACACACCGCAAAAAGGTTAGGTGTGAGCCTAGACTAAGGCTAAGTACCAGGCACAAAAGCTTTCAATTAAATATATTCCTTAATAGCCACAATTTATATAAATCCATTTTGTGAGCACCAAATGCCTTTGCAAATCAGGATAGGTATCAGTGACATCATTACTATGCTGTACATAACCTGAGCTGTAGGAGGGACCAAACAGGCTCCACCCACTACAGACTGCCTGCAGTAAACTACAGGAGGGGGCGGAGACAAGACCAGTCACTCTGCACAAGGAGAAAGAGCAGCAGTGAGCGGTCTTTATTACAGGAAGCTCCGGCACAGGGGGAAAGTCTCACACTGGATCAATGCACAGATCTAGAAGAAATATACAAAGCACACCAAGATTCAAGGAAGAATACACATGACAAATGTATTTAGACAATATTTTTTATTCTGGTTTTCAGCTTTAATTATTTCAAAAATCAGCTATACTAAAGACTACTTCTGGGCTTTTATAACTGCCAAACATAAATAGAGCCGTTCACAAACATCTTGCATACAGGAAAGTCTGATTTTTTTATGTTTTGCCATGCTCATATAACACCATACTCAAGCAAAAAAACATTTAAATAGCTATATAAGAAATTAACATTGATACATTTACTGTGTACCTATCTCTTTTTATCTCCCCTATCTAAAGAACCCCACCATTACCTATCTCAGAAGCATACCTACCTGCATCCCATCTTTTGCCTTGAGAGACCGTTCCATAGAAGTCTACAGAGCTTCACTGCACAGGTATATTAAGAGCAAAGGTGATTTTGAAAAAGGATCTAAATAATGCGACAGAGAGTGGGATACTTTAATTTGAAGGGGATGGGCAAAATGGATAATCACTATTATCCTTTAAAAGTATTTTATATATGTAACTACTATGTAAGATCACATAGGAAGCCATAGAAAATTTTACCCAAATTTTACGAAAATTGGAAAATGAAAAGCCATATTCAGCCAATCAGTCAAAAGGGTATATAGGAATTGCTTTATCTGTTAAAATGTTTTGGAAATTACTTTGTTGTTCCCTGCAGACTCTGCTCCATAGTCCAGTACTAGTCTTCTTCCGGATTGAATGACATCCAGCACAATTAAACCTACTTCTTGTGAGCCCATGGTGTCATGTACACACTGTAATGGAACTGACCCAGACTGCGCTTGAGTACTTCCATTAGAATACCGCTTCCCCGTCCGAACACCGACAACAGACACCACAGCTGACCATACAAAACTAGGTGACACCAGCCTGTCTGAACATGGAACTCTTTATTTTAAACTCAAATGGGCTTTTTATACAATACACAAAGAGACTGATCACATGATCATATGCAAACACAGCTATATACAGAAATAGACTTAACACTCTAAACAGTAAGGTAATTAGGTTAGCTAGCTTGGTGATCAAAACAAAAGGTGAATGGGAATTCACACCTAGACAATGGTTTGATGAATTAGGATCTCACTACAGAGCAGGGGGTCTGGCTCCTACACTGGAGAAGAGGAGAGGCCAGAGTGATCAGCTCTTTCAATTCACATGTCTAGTTCAGAATCAACAACCAGGAATAGTCTTCATATGGCTGATAAATATTACTGTCCCATCTGAAGTAATTCCAACCCCATTTTCAGCGTCCATTAGTCACCCTGTGCCCCTAAGAGACACAGGGTGACTTGCATATAAGAGGGATATGGGGAGCTGAGACAGGGGTCTCCCAACCTCTGCAAATTAAGCTGTGTTCCATGAGCCCAATACCCAAAGTTACTCCCGTCACACACACCGTTTGGAGGTGCATCATCAGACACTGATTGCTGCAGCAAACAGGGCCGCGCTTGGCCACTTCAGAAATCTGAGGGCCCGGGACTATGCAAGACTGGCTATAAGACACCAGAAAAAAGGTATGTATTAAAAAAAAATGTAACAAATGGAAAAGTGATCCAGCAGATGATGAGAGGTCAGATGAACTGTTGAAAACATCTCTGTTTTATCTTCTCTGGTACTCTTTACAGTTGAAAAGTAGATCTGCATGTAAAGCAGACCTCATGCGCCTTCAATATTGCATTGCAGCATTTGTTTTTACTAAAATAATCACATGATACATAGGGCAGGGCTTGTCATTATCAATTAGGTTTGCCTAGGCAGCAGGAAATCCAAATACAATTTTTAGTGCGTCCCTTGCCTACATTTCCTTTCTCGGATAGTTGGAATAAATGCACCAAGGATACATAGAGAAATGAGAGGTTCAAACCCTACTCCATTCTATCTGAAACAAAAAAATTTAGCTGGATTTCTACTTTACCTTTTATAGGTATCAAATGCTAGTGAAGAGCTGCACTTTAAAGCATCTTTACTCATTCAAAAAATAACACAAAGATACATTTCCGCATATTTATTCTGAATCTGTCTTATCAAATCCCGCTTGTGACAGTTTCCACAAGATACTTTTTCAAGAAAACAAACTTTTCACCAAAATTCCAAAATCATTCATCAAACTCTATCAGCAAGGAACTCGGAGTCTCGGTACGCCAAGGACATGAAAGATGTTGTCGAAGATCAGCGTACAATGTGCTCAAGAGCCTTTAACTAAACTTTTCAAAAGTTGGCACTGCGTCTAATGACTTCCTCCATGAGTTGTGCTGTTGCAGTAAGTGTATTTCGGAATGCCCAATGAGCCAAGGGAGGTGTGACAAGCAGCAGAAGTTTGCCCTGGGGGAGCTGAGATGGCAGGGGAGGAATCGGCAGGGGGCTCTTGAACCAGCCTATTGAAGTGTAAAAGGAATCATTGATATTGTTAGGATTTGCTTTAGGGGACTATCTAGTACAGGAGGTGAAAGGTGTTTGTCAATTGCCAACATACATAGCAGGGGGAGGGCGCAGGATGTAATGAGCTAGGAAATGCTGAACGAGATAATATGCGCAACATGAAACAAACACACAATGTCTTCCAAAAACGCCAATGAGTAGCAGAGAAATTTTAATCTTGGTTTCAACAATGAAAAAATAAGGGGAGCCTTTCTATTTATAACGTACAGAACGCTTTACATATTATACTTTCATATCAGTCCCTGACCTCAAGGAGCTTACAACCTAAGGTCCCTATCTCACGTGTGCATATACAGTACTAAGGTCAATTTAGAAAGGAGTCGATTCCCCTACTAACATGTCTCTGAAGTGTGGGAGGAAACCCACATAAGCACAAGGAGGACATGGAAACTCCATGCAGATAGTGTCTTGACCAGGATTGAAACTGGGGATCCTAGTACTGCAAGGCAGGAATGCCAACCACTATCTATCTATCTATCTATCTATCTATCTATCTATCTGTCTGTCTATCAATCCATTGTAAGGGAGACAAGCTCAACCGCTATAAGCAGTGGGAAACCATGCACAGCACAGGGAATTTCATGACTGAAATATCAAATATGATTTGTCGCTGATATTGTATGACCACCACTCCACCACTCAATATCTAAGTAACCCACACAGTACACAAATTCCTTTATTAACAAAATGTATAAATAACATAAAAACATTCAATACAATAGGAATGGAGCCCCAAGGTCTTTGTAGGCACCTGTGCAAACCCATAAGGAAGGCCTCCAGCTGAGGCAATAACACCAATAACCACAGATAAAACCATGAACAACCCCCAGTTCACTGTCACTGAACCATACAAGATAAAGGGAGCCATACCTAAGATGGGTCTCTGTCAATTTACATATGACAATAATGACCACCTTCAAGGACCTTGTACTCCATCACCTGCTATGACATATCCAAACCAAACCTGTAACTGTCCCCCACAGAATGCAACAAGTATACACATAAACTTAGCAAAGGGGGGGAGGGTGGGAAGTTTTCCCAATGCCAGCTTTTTTCCGCCTGTAGACTTCCTAGGACTCTCCTCCTAGACATCACCCGGAAGCCCCTCCTGTTCCTGCTTGACTCACCAATCTGGTAAGTACCCCTTGATTCTTTATTTATTTTAGACTTCCAAAATCCCTCCTATGCTAAACCCATTTCAAACTAGTCATGTTGACCCTGCATCCATGTCTATCCTTCTTACTTCAGGCCTAACTGGAACAATCCAACAGGTTTGTATTGCACTTTTATTCGGAAAGGCAGCAAATAAACACAGTTTAATTGTAGGAGGACTTTGTACTGCAAGTCTATGGCATAAAACAAACAAAACATCTGCCCTCAAAGCCACAAATGAAACTCAGGTCAGTTCCTGACCAACAGGGAGCCCCCGAATGGGTGTCACAAAAAACAAGCAACACTTGCAGATTTTTAGTGTTTCGTTAGCAGTTTGCCTTTTCACCCAGCAGGCAGGTTTCGACAGCGGAAAGAGAGCCCTTAGCATCAGTCAGCTCACATATATAAAGGCCTGGGACAACTGAGACTAATAATGAGGTCTGGCTACCAGGTAAGACGTGAACCTAGGAATGGCGGCTTTATCCCACCCAAATCCTACAAAGCCTCTGGGCTCCAGAACCAAGAAAAAAAGATATTATGATTGTGGGCAGCAAAAGATTTGTTTTCCTCACATCAGTCATAAACCATGTGCAGGTCAGAAACCTAGCGGACATGGACACTGTCCAAAATACTGCCCACCAGTGCCTCAAGCTATCTAGCTATACTTTTTGGCATGTTTAAATTCATTACGATTACTACTACATTTTGGATTTTCTATCACCTTCTGCCCTGGTGTTTATGAAAGGAACAGGTTGCTATTGGAACAGGAGTTCATATTGGAAGATTTCCCTCGCCTGTTCCGGTGTCAGTTGTAAAAAATTGTATTTTCCACCAGTTTCGGTCCAGGTATCAATGGTCACCACGACAAATAGGTCTATCGACCTAAGATCTATCTATCTATCTATCTATCTATCTATCTATCTATCTATCTATCTATCTATCTATCTCTGCATAAACATCCACTACTCTATTCCTTCATTACTTGCACTCTACCTCTATTCTACAATCTCCTCTGTCCATATCAGGGACATACATGGTCATGAGATCCCAGGTTATCTGTGCAGAACTGTTCAGCTACAGAATTCTTTTTGTTGTTTTGGTTTTTTTGCAGTTGTATTTCAAAAACAGGAATGTTCATGTTGAGCTGACCAGCTTAAGTACCCCCAACCTCAGGACGGCAACAAGCAAATTGTACCAATTCACAGAATACAATAAGAATCTTTTTTCTGATGTGGCCATACTAAAAAAAAATATGATTGGATGATGTGGGTTTACTGCACCCTGCACATCATTATTTCTCTTTATTGAATTCGCCCAGCTGGGTCACTTCTCATTGGCTCACTCTTCCTTGTGTCAGTACCCAACGCTACAAAGGCTGAGTGTCGGAAATGTAACTTTCCAGTGGCGGAACATTGGCGGCTTAGTGACCCAAGAACGCACTGCCACTCTAGAGAAATAAAGCCAGCTAGGCATATTTAGCGGTGGTAATTTCATCAATTAACCACTTTGTTGATTTAAAAATAGCAGGACTCGTTGGTATTATAACAAACAAGCTTGCTCAGTGTTGCCGTTTTATTGCCGGCAATAAACGAGCAATAAATAGCCCAGCATCTTATTATTTCATAGTTTTACCGATTCGGTGAATTTATTATCACTAGGATAATGTGCGGGAAGCATGGAACACATTTTGCCGAGGTTCATTATTTAGAACAAATGCGAGCGGTGTACAATCTCGGCTATAAAATTTCCTTGATATAGTGAACAATCCTTTTGGCAGAGCAGGTCATATAAATGGACAGAAACTGCAAACAAATCACCATCTGTTCTGTCCCCTAATTAGACATGCAAAAAATAACATTCAAAACGGCAACATGAAACTTCCAACATGAAACATAGCGGATGCAGTGTTCGCTTCTTAACCCCACCGCGAACAGGCGCACCTGCTGTACATAATGAGGTCTCCGTAAAGCTGGCTGTGTCGCTGCCACATGCAAAATACAGCAGCTTCTATCGAACCTTCAGGTTTGCAGTCTTTAACGGGCATCTCCGGTTTAAAGTGCACCTGTGGTTTTCATAAGTTACCCAACAATGCTCTAGAATTGGTGCTGCCTTTTTTTTGAGTTATGAAGGTTTTTGTTATCTTACTAGTTGGACTGGTAGAGAAAGCCAGATATTTTTTGGCTTTACTTCAAATGAGTGTCTCATGGGTCACTATACCTGTCATTGGAGATTGAACCCCATTATTCTCTCTGCCAGGAGTATATTTGATTTGTTCAATGTAAAAGACAGCTAGTATATTGTGGTCCCAAGGACACTTACCAGTTTAGTATTACCATTATGGAATTCCCCAGTGACAACCCAAACAAGAAGCCCCCTGTGTAAAATCCCAGCCAAAAGTGATACTGTATTATTTATATATATATAGTATATATATATATATATATATATATATACAGTGTATATCATTAGGAAAGTACCTAGAAAACAAAAATACTGTTAAATTATTTTTAAAGGATCCCATTAGCAAACATTCTATATTTATACCATCATCCCTTATTCAATAAATATGTAAAAATACAACAAAAATGGGACTTTCACAACTACCTTCTAATTACAGTCCATGTAAAGTGCAAAAAAACAGCATCTAAAATGTCATCACTTCACATTGTATAAGAGTTGTACAAATTAAAACCTTATACTTTTGGCTGGTAATTCCATTTCAATCCATGCTTGTTCACAAGAGTTTATAAATTATAATTCCTTGTCATTTTACTAATCTGGTGTAGCTGTGCATTGTAGCCAATCAGCATCTAACATCAGCTTGTTCAATTAAGCTTTGATAATAAAACCCAGAAGCTGATTGGTTTTTATGTAGAGCTGCACCAGATTTTGCACTCTCCAGTTTTAGTAAACCAACCCCATTGATACACCGTTTCATAGATCCAAATTCTTGTCCTTAATGTGTTTCATGAACAAGGTTTATTTTTTAAGCAGATATTAAAATAGGATATGAATCTATAATATACAAAAAACATTACAAAAAAGTGTGGGTCTATGGAACAACAAAATCACTGTACCATATAAATCAATGTGTGATGTATAGATTGTAGAAAATGTCTAATTAAACCCACAGAAATGTAAAATGACGAAGAAAAGTGTGATAAACTTTGGAAACTTTCAGATGACTGGAGGTACATCAAAGCGCAATCTTTCTGTTAGGAAGGTCTGCTGGCACCCGGAACATTCTGCAAACAAATTATTAAACTGATAGATCATTCTTTGGACCACTTTTTTTTCAACATTTCGCTAAACAAATGTTAATGATAATTATTTTAACTTTTGTTAAATTATCTCAAATCAAAATCAGCAGGGGTGAGGGATCTGTTTTTATTCTCTCAATAACCTTTTTCTCCTTGACTTTTCTCCATAACTCAATTGATATTGAAAGATGGCACATGCACAGTAAAAGGCTTGTCAATTTTATGCAAGGTAAAAGGGAACAATCTAGAAGTGCATTTTAAGATTCTTCAGCACATTTAAAAATCTCTGCAAGCCATAGTAATCACTTCAGGCCCTTGCTTGTGCACTCTTCAGCCATTTTCTACAATGCTTGGGTTGGTTAGTTACTTGCTTGGGTGTAAAAGTCAGAATAACATAGACATATTGTTACTGGAGCCTGCTGCAATAAACTGGCCAAAAATGCAAGTAAACCCAATCATTCGGAATTCATTGACAGGTCCATTCGACCCACAGTTGACCTCCTTCTGACTTGGATTTGACCTGCTTCAATTGGGTTTTGCATATCTATAGACTGCAAGAATGAGAAAGTAAAACCTGTATGAGGCAAACAAAAGCCAGTCAACACCTCCTAACTTTTATGTGAGACCCAAGGAGTAGAGATAGCAGGGTAAACATAGAACAGGCAACCCCCACAGATAATCATTATGGAGAGCATTCCATAGATGGTTTAAATGTAGATCAGAACACCTAATAACAAGAAATGTCGAAAGGAGATCAAAGTTCATCAAGTTCTAACTATTCTTATTCTAAGAATATTGCTATTGTGTTGACCAAGAAGACAAAACCAAAAACCCTCTGAGGTAGCAGCCAGTTAATTCATGCTGTGGGGACAATTGAAGTTCAATAAATCTATTTCTCTTTGAGTACCATTTGCATTATAGAACTTCTAATTATCTTGTATGGTGTCTATGCTGGTTCACACCTTGGTGAACAAGAATAGTACGCATTTGGGTTCCGACTTTCCCACCTAAAAGTATTGAGTACTGACTTGCACTTGTGTTGTTTAACCACTTGAGCCCCAGAGGATTTACCCCCCTTAATGACCAGGCCTTTTTTTGCTGTTTGGCGCTGCACTAATTCAAATGATAATTGCGCGGTCATGCAATGCTATACCCAAACAAAATTTACGTCCTTTTTTTCACACAAATAGAGCTTTCTTTTGGTGGTATTTGATCACCTGTGCACTTTTTATTTTTTGCGCTATAAACAAAAAAACCACGAAAATTTTGAAAAAAAACAATATTTTCTACTTTCAGCTATAAAAAATATATCGTAAACTCAAAGTTAGTCATAAATTTAAGCCAAAATGTATTCTGCTACATGTTTTTGGTAAAAAAAATCCCAATAAGTGTATATTGATTGCTTTGTGTGAAAGTTATAGCGTCTACAAACTATCGTATAGATGCTGTAATTTATGCCTTTTTTTGCTATACAGCGCTGCACTAATTCAAATGATAATTGCACGGTCATGCAATGCTGTACCCAAACGAAATTTACGTCCTTTTTTTCACACAAATAGAGCTTTCTTTTGGTGGTATTTGATCACCTGTGCGCTTTTTATTTTTTGCGCTATAAACAAAAAAAACACAAAAATTTTGAAAAAAAACAATATTTTCTACTTTCAGCTATAAAAAATATATCGTAAACTCAAAGTTAGTCATAAATTTAAGCCAAAATGTATTCTGCTACATGTTTTTGGTAAAAAAAATCCCGTGCATTAGCGGGCAAACTGGCGCTATCTAGGAGGGGCGCTAACACTATCGGAAGTCACCAGTGACACTAATACAGTGATCAGTAAAAATCTGTTCACTGTAATCAATGACACTGGTGACAGGGCAGTGAAGGGGTTAACTGGGGGGGGGGCGATCAAGGGGTTAAATGGGATTTCTGGTGCACTAGCGGGCAAACTGGCGCTATCTGGGAGGGGCGCTAACACTATCGGAAGTCGCCAGCGACACTGATACAGTGATCAGTAAAAATTGGTTCACTGATCAGTGACACTGGTGACAGGGCAGTGAAGGGGTTAACTGGAGGGGGGGGGTGATCAAGGGGTTAAACGGGATTACTGGTGTACTGGCGGGCAATCTGGCGCTATCTGGGAGGGGCGCTAACTCTATCGGAAGTCGCCAGCGACACTGATACAGTGATCTGTAAAAATTGGTTCACTGATCAGTGACACTGGTGACAGGGCAGTGAAGGGGTTAACTGGGGGGGGGGAGATTAAGGGGTTAAATGGGATTACTGGTGTACTAGCGGGCAATCTGGCGCTATCTGGGAGGGGCGCTAACACTATCGGAAGTCGCCAGCGACACTGATACAGTGATCAGTAAAAATTGGTTCACTGATCAGTGACACTGGTGACAGGGCAGTGAAGGGGTTAACTGGGGGGGGGGGCGATCAAGGGGTTAAACGGGATTACTGGTGTACTGGCGGGCAAGCTGGCGCTATCTGGGAGGGGCACTAACTCTATCGGAAGTCGCCAGCGACACTGATACAGTGATCAGTAAAAATTGGTTCACTGATCAGTGACACTGGTGACAGGGCAGTGAAGGGGTTAACTGGGGGGGGGCGATCAAGGGGTTAAACGGGATTACTGGTGTACTGGCGGGCAAACTGGCGCTATCTGGGAGGGGCGCTAACTCTATCGGAAGTCGCCAGCGACACTGATACAGTGATCAGTAAAAATTGGTTCACTGATCAGTGACACTGGGTGACAGGGCAGTGAAGGGTTTAACTGGGGGGGGGGCGATCAAGGGGTTAAACGGGATTACTGGTGTACTGGCGGGCAAGCTGGCGCTATCTGGGAGGGGCGCTAACTCTATCGGAAGTCACCAGCGACACTGATACAGTGATCTGTAAAAATTGGTTCACTGATCAGTGACACTGGGTGACAGGGCAGTGAAGGGGTTAACTGGAGGGGGGGGGCGATCAAGGGGTTAAACGGGATTACTGGTGTACTGGTGGGCAAACTGGCGCTATCTGGGAGGGGCGCTAACTCTATCGGAAGTCGCCAGCAACACTGATACAGTGATCAGTAAAAATTGGTTCACTGATCAGTGACACTGGGTGACAGGGCAGTGAAGGGGTTAACTGGAGGGGGGGGGGCGATCAAGGGGTTAAACGGGATTACTGGTGTACTGGCGGGCAATCTGGCGCTATCTGGGAGGGGAGCTAACTCTATCGGAAGTCGCCAGCGACACTGATCAGTAAAAATCGCTTCACTGATCAGTAACACTGGTGACAGGGCAGTGAAGGGTTAACTGGAGGGGGGGGGGGGGCGATCAGGGGGTTAAATGTGTCCTAGAGTGTTCTAACTGTAGTGTAGTGCTTGTGTACTCACTTTTTGGATGTCTTCTTCTCTGTCTGGAACGGAATGTGTCCAGGCAGAGAAGAATGACATCATATCCTGCCCTGTGTATGTCAACACAGGACAGGATAGGACAGGGACCGATCATGTGATTTCAGCCAGAAATCACTGGCTGAAATCTAATGATTGATCCCTCCTGGATCAAATAGTGTCACCCGCGGGTCGGCGGGAGCGCGCGCGCCCCCTGCCGGCGAAAGTGTCGGGAGCGCGGAACCCGTTTTTAAACGTGGTTTTGCGCTCCACTGCCGCCCTGCACACGTATATACACAGTGGCAGGGCGGCAAGCGGTTAATGACCTTTTTGTTGGTAGAGGGCACAGTGGTTATTAAGCACAGCTGATGGTCTTCAAAGCAAAACGAATATGCTGAGTCAACTCAATCACTAAACCAATTTTCCATTTATGAGTGGACACAACTAGGTCAAGTCATCTCCTGGCCCAACCTCCTCCTGAGGGTTTAAGCCTCCCTGGCTTTCCATAAAGTCATGGTGGCAGAACTCTTTCACAGCAGGACTGCCCAATTATTAGAAATTCAGCTTTCAGCAGTATAGTGGAGCACAGAGTTCTGGTGGGAAAAATTTTGCCACTGGAGTCAATGTCAACTGTAAGAAGCAAGCACATAATTCAATGTGCCACTGCCAGCAAAACCTCAGCAATAAAATTTCTGTTTTTTGTGAAGTTGATCTTTTATGTTTTAATCGGTTTCTCTAGTAAGAGTCAGAATTTGGGCTCCTGTAATATGCTTATCATTTGCCTATGGGGCATAACCACTTTTCAAAGAATAATGACTTTTTCTGTCCAATTCCTTCCACAAAGACATCCATCCAGATTACAGACGAACCCCAGCTCCCTTTCCATAATAATACAAGCTGAAGTCCGTCAAAATTGGATATGGTCCAGGCGTGAGTAATAAAAATATTCCGGACTTTCGCTTTGATCTGTCCTGTAAAGAAGGGTTTTAAAATGTGCTTGTACGTGTAATTACAGGGAAAATCACCCACTTAAATATAGATTTGTCTACCACGATTGCATTAGTAATAACGTGGTGTGGATGTAAGACTGACACTTTCCATTAGACGAGCCCAGATGAGCATTCCTGCAAGCAGAGGACAGAAAATCTATCTGTGACTTTGGCTAAAAGAGATTTCTGCAAAAGTATTAAATAATTTTTACAACACAATGACATGTATGGATTTTAATGATACCTGCGGCAGCATTGGAGGGAATCATGAAGGCCAGTAAGATTGATGGGGAGAATATAATATCTTTGTTGAAAAATGCAGTGTGGGTTTCTCTCTTCTGTTTTATTCGAAGGTTGTATTATGGATTATTAAACAAGCACAGAAATTAGATGTTTATGTTCTGTTGTCTGTGAATGGTGAGGGTTCCTAAAAGCTGCAGAGCGCTTTTCAAATGACTAATATTGCTATGTAGCACTTACAGTAAACATAGTTTTCATTCAAATTTTTTCCATTCCAGTTCAATAGAGGAATAAGATGTAATACTTACCTTATGCCTCACTCCAGCAGGTTTCAGATGAAATCCTCTTCTCTCCAATGCTCTGAGTTGTGGGTTAGCCCTCTGCTTCTTCACGTACAATGCAGAACTTATGGTCCAGCATTGTAAGTGATTACATCAGCATGTGACCACCAGACGGGGTGCCAGGGCTTAGGTGGAGCAGGTGCACTGTGTGGAGGAAGCCTACTGAAGCAAAGAAAAAGGTAAGTACTACACCTTATTCCTCTACCCCTAAATTTTGTATTTAATCTTTGCAGTGCCTAGGGGGGGCAGTGCAGAGGTTCTTTTTCTGAGGCCCAAAATTAGTTTTTAACCACTTCAAAACCAGGCACTTTCACCCTTTTCCTGCCCAGGCAAGTTTCAGCTTTTAGCACTGTTGCACCTTGAATGACAATTACATGGTCATGCAACACTGTACCAATTTACATTTTTAGCATTTTTTTCACACAAATAGAACTTTCTTTGGGTGGTATTTAATAACCACTGGGATTTTTATTTTTTGCTTCTTTGTTTCTGTTATAAAAGTTTGCAAATAAATAAAATTTAGGCCAAAATGTATTCTTCTAAATGTTTTTGGTGAAAATAACCCAAATCCATGTTTATTATTTAGTCTGTAGGAAAGAGAGTCCACAAGCTATGGCATACTGTATATTCTGTATCTGAAAATTGATAAATTCTGATCTCCTGACAGCCAATCTCATTTCTTGAGGCCTGCTAACACCAGAACACTACAAATATCCCCCAAATGACCCCTGAAACCCCTGAAAGTAGACAGTTCAAGGTATTTAGTATGAGGCATGGCAACTTTTTTGAAGTTGTAATTTTTCATCTCAATATTTTGGAAAATGAAGACATTTTTTAAATTGTTTTTTTTTTCACTATTGTTTTTGTTACATATTGTCACCAGTTCAGTACAGCATCAACATATAACTGGTGTAGCATTAATCAGGGACACTGACTGATGATAGTATATGTGAACAAAAATAATCATTTTTCTTTTTCTTTTTTTTTTTTTACAATTTTTTCAACACACTGTGACTAGAGCAACATTGTACTACTCTGGGGAAGTGATCAGGATTTTTTTTTCTATTTTACACATTATGATTGCTTATACCAGTGAATGTCACTGTTATAAGCAACTATTTTTACTGAATGAAATTGATTAATTCAGTGTTTACTATTGTGGTTAGCTGTGATTGGCCACAGCTAATCACATAGTACAAATGGGCTGTGATTGGCCCTGTTTATACCATGTGATCACTGTGGCCAATCACAGAGATCAACACATTAGTACACAATGGATGGCATGAACAAAAGTGATCCATTGTGTGCAATTGTCATGTAACCTGCTGTGATTGGTCACAGCAATCATATGGTACCGGTAGTGGCTGATGCACTGATCAGTCATCTGCTGTGTTCGGTGGACACAGCAGGTGACAGATCACACTACAGAGCGAGGTGCATTCTGGGAGGACGTTATATCACATCCACCTGGAACAGTGAATGTCCTGCCCAGCTGTCATTTGTCTATAGGCCGGGCAGGAGCTGGTTAAGTTAGCCTTTCTTGACCTTTTTACCATGGAGGAAACTTTGAATATTTGGGTCTCAGGGAGCCCCCAGAAAAAAATATTACATCAATAGCTCACGGTTAATTAGACACACCACAATGGTGGTCAATGGCATATGGGCCCCCTTACACAGGTGGTCAGTGAATAGAATGTCCTGTTACATTGGTCCTCAATGAGAAAATGTATTACAAATGCCCGCACTGCCTAGGTTCAGTTCACAAACCGTTCAGAATCTTAGTCGAAGTTCGCAGAATTTGCTTTAAACTCAATTGAAGTCTTTGGGGGAAGAATTTTATTTAATGCTGGCCATTTGTAGGACTAAAAAGCAAGCTATTGTAAAACAAAATGTATGGGAAACTTGGGGCTGCCATGGAGGGCATACAAATGACAAAATGACAAAACAAAAAGTAAAAAAAAAAAATGTCTTCCTAAACTTAAATGTCAACTATCCCTGACACATTCAACACTCACTAATAATATGGTAACTATGAGACCACACTTTTATTGAAATATAGCAGAGTTATCCATTCCTTCATGTGACTCAGTTGTCCACAGTTCAAGGTTTGTTGCTTGTGACAGACCCAACCGCGATACAGGGGCTTTTGGAGTGGACTGCAGGCTAGCTTCTTGCCTACTGACCATGGCCCTGTCATCTAAGGGTACTCTATTCTTTAATGTGTGCCTGGGGGGACCTTTGTAGTAGTTTACTTGGGATTCAAGTCCATGTGTCCCCAAAACACACAAACTCTGAGAACTGGAGGACCAACATACAGATTTGGGGTCTATTTGTCCAATCTAGCATTGATTGCTTCAATCCCCTCCTTCCCAGACTCAGAGACTATAAGAAGCAGGGGCGGACTGACCATTTGGAAACTTGGGCACTGCCCGAGGGCTGGGGGTTAGTAGGGGGCCCCATGAGATGCCCCTGGTACCTTTTTCATAGGCTTTTTTGAGTTTGGGCAAGGACACAGGGGCCCCATGAGTTGTCAGTCCGCCCCTGATAAGAAGATGTTGATATATTAGCAAAACTACCTGATGTGAGGATTCTTGCTCTAATGTGTTTATTAAGGTGTGATATGTTTACTATCTTCTCCCATTGTGCACTTCCTAGGTGTGCATTCCCATGTTAGTTAAGTCATTTATTGTGGGTCTGTTGGCAAGTCCTCTTGGAGGCTCCTTCATGATGAGATCAGACTGATATCAGCTTTACCTCGTTATCTAATCAGTGTGGGATGTAATATCTGTTTTATTGTTCATTTGGGGCACTGCCCCTATTTCTGGAGTGTATAAAAACTGTATTTCTGTTCAATAAGGTAGTTCCAGTTTGCATCAAGCTACTGTTGCCTAGTCTTGGGTGCAATGCCCAACTATAATACCTTGTTCCTGTGTCCCAATGGCGAGAAAGCGGTTCTCTGATGGAAGGCACAAGCTGGGTGCCAGGCGTTCCATCACATTGCTTATTTCTGGAGGTGAACCTGTGAAGCTCTCAGCCAAATGATTGTAGTTTGCAAACTTCTGAAATCTCAGAACCCATAGTAACAGAGAACCTCATCCCTAGTCCACACATTAGTGGTCCTTACAGTGTTCCCTTATGTACAAGGATAGTGGGAATAACACTCCTTACATTAGTGGTCATTGTGAAGAATGTTCCCTCTATGGACGGCTATGGTATCGGTAGTTACTTGCCTAAGATATGAGGGAAGAAGTTCCACTGACCCCACATACTGACTCTGCCAAGTTTGATAGTTTGCCAGAACTTTGCAGACATTGTTAAGCTGGAAATTAATCTCACTGCTGACTGAACCTGTAGCAACCTCTGGAGGAATCCTAAAATTCTACAAAATCTAAGTTTAAGTGGTCATTACAGTATTTCGATCAAT
This sequence comes from Staurois parvus, assembly GCF_062004578.1. Classification (NCBI taxonomy): domain Eukaryota; kingdom Metazoa; phylum Chordata; class Amphibia; order Anura; family Ranidae; genus Staurois; species Staurois parvus. The sequence goes on along the minus strand of NW_028318584.1, from coordinate 264,963 downwards.
CACTAAAATCTCATATAGTGTTTATTAACCAATATATTTCCTTCACAAAATGGCAACAGAGAAACTAAATGCATTCAGGAAACAAAGGGGATGTTTTGAAGTGCAGACTGTGGTTAAACTATATTCAACATTCCAAAAAAACAAATATCACAAATTGGTCACAACAATCCTAAAAGTCCCTCCAACTTACTCACGCCATGTGTGCATACTCCCACCACATTAACTATAACCAAATGCTAATGATTTAAAACACATACTTTATGACATACAAGATTAAAACATGATATTAAACAATAAGGCCTGCATGGAAGTGTACTGTATGTTTCACAAGCGTTGCTTACAATCCAAAAAGATAGTCTTTATATGGGTATCTGTTGCGTAGATCATTCGTAAATACCAAGAATCAGTGTACCAGTTCATTACAATGTATTCTCTTGGAACCATTGGTGGTATTGGATACAATGTGCTAGCAATCAAGTTAGTAACCAGTGTCAGGGCAAGGTCATTTAGAGCCCAGGGCAAACATGCCAAATTGCCCCCCCCCCCCCCAAAAAAAATGTATGAGCATTATGTGTCAGCAAAAATCCCCCCCTCCCCAAAAGAGAAATCAAGCACTAATCTGCATGCTTACCCCCAAGCATAAATTCCCCCTCCTGCCAGTACAAATCCACCCCCCTGCTGAAATCCCCCCTTCCAGCATAAATCTTTGCCCCCCTACCTGCCCCAGCTTAAACCCTCTCTCCCCATATGCCCCCATCACAACCCCCCCCCCCAAAAAAAATCCCCTGCTTAGCACAAATCCTCTGTCTCTCAAATTTCCACACTGAACACAAATCCTCTTCCCCCCCACTCCAAATTCCCTCATCCCAGCACAAATTCCCCTCCTCCAATCCCCCATCAAAGCACAAATTCCCCCCCCACACACACACACACACACACACAAAAAGTCCCCTTTTAGTACAAATACCTCTTAAACATCCTTACTGGCACCCTCCCCCCCCAAAAAAAATCACCTTCGAGCACAAATCTCCCCATACCATATTGCCTTTTTTAGCACAAATTCCCCAAATATTCCCTCCTAGCACAAATCCTCCCAAATCACCACTCCCCAAATTTTCCCTCCTAGAACAATTCTTTCCCTCTGCCGTTCCCCAATTTCCCCCTGCTAACACTAATCACCTCTCCCCAATCTCCTTGTTGTGCCCTCTCACCTCACATGATACCACAATGCCCAGGGCAGCTGTCCCTCCTGCCCACCCCTTGTCCCAGCCTTGTTTGTAATTCACAAACCCCTTTTGCTGTGTAATTGGTCTCAACAACCCATTTGACAGAAAAATGCCCTGTAACAAAAACATTGTCATAATCTCCTGTTGCACAACCATCCCTTGATCTGTCCATGGTTCTCTTCTGTGCATAGAGAGTCCTCCTCCCAGAGCTAATCCAAGCACTCAGGCTTTTTCAAATGAAGGTGTATATGTCATCAACTCCACCTTTTAAAGTAACATGCACCAATGCTCAGTATCTAAATGCCAATTTCTGTATTATTAAATCAACGACTTTCATTAAAATTATACATGCATGGTGATCCTGCCATCATGGTCCTTGTTTAGATACTCACAGTTATATGCTGAAAACGTTGTCTCCCTTTCTCCCAAGTGTGCTCCTGCATTGGCATCATACTTCAAGGCTTATCATGCCTATAGGCTTTGAACAGGCGTGTTTTGCAATTGTCTCCTGTAGGAAACCTGCCCTGTGTAATGATATGGCCTACTTACAAAATTAGCTTTAACAGCCTGAAGTCCACATTTTGTAGGTACCATAAAGGTCTGCAAGCTGCCTCTCACGCATTCCCTTCATAGGTCAAGTCTACACCAAAGTGGTAACTGAGGTTTTGGTTCACTTTGGCAAGGTTTTCATTTACTGTTTGGCCTTCACACAGACATCTTCTCATACACATTCTGCCCAACACTAGAGGTTGAACAGCTCTTCAGGAATGTCTGTGTGTCTATTTGTAGTACGAGTCTATATTCATGATTGATTTACAAAGAACTTGGAATGAGATGATATGTTATTAACTACGATAGTTTAAAGGTAATCAATTCTGTGTATATATATATATATATATATATATATATATATATATGTATACTAGTCACTTCTTATATGGATATGATTTTCCTGCATGCTGTGATCTTTCTGACCTTACCACATATAGTCACATTCATTGTCTCAAAACTATTATGACCAGACTGGTTGAAACCAGTTTATGGGAGCCACCCTTTGATAACTTTTACATACTGTATATATCAGAGAACAAAGAAGACCCTCAGAGCTTTGTCTAGGACATACTGATGAATGTGTCTAGAACTTGTAAGATTGTCATCTCCAGGAATTTCTGATGCTTGCAGAAGTTGAGGAGCTCCCTGGATTGAATTGAAGCTTAATTTATCTTGTTTATCATCTGTGCTCCATCTTTACCAATGTTAAGTAAATTTCTTTTATTACTATACTACTTGGGTATTTGTGTTAATTTTTGCACTACATCCACCAATCTGAATGGGTAAACAAATGAATCTGTCAATAAATGAATAACTATAACATGGAATTTAACCCTTTGTAACACTATTACACAAAATAACACTTTTTTATTTTGCAATTATATTTCACAAGAAGTTATAACTCTTAGCTGGCCATATACGTAGCAGTCTGAGCTATTTAAATATGCATTCCACCTTTTGTCTAAATCACAAAACAATCAAAGATATAAAAGATGTGGTTTTGACTTCCCACAAGGTGATCAGAATTGAAATTACCCCAATAAATGTAGAGGAGAAATCTGATAACTTTCAGCACAATTTTCACAATTTTTACCTATTTCAATTCAAAAGCAATAAAAATTTGGTGATTGAAAAGGGGTATTTAGCTGAAAGTTGATTCAGTTTCCACTTCACCAATTGACCAGATTCTGATGGATGATCAAAGTAAAGGGTGGTAGCTTAATTTTGGGTTTTACTTTTGATCTAATTTTTGATTCCTGGGGGACCAAAAGTTGTTGAAAATGACTGAAAAGAGCCAAGCGCATGACCAGCATTACCCATCTTAGACAAAGTGGCTACAGACATGAGACATGGGCACTTGACTAAAGATCTGAACCCATTGTCAGCCCAGAACAAGGGTCAGCAACCTTTTGCACATTAAGTGCCATGTTCACAAACATTTGTCAACCAGCATGCCAGTGAATGATAGCACATTGTTGTTATTCAGACCTTAGAGCACTTTAGACCCCAAATCAGATTCAGTGCATTCTCCTCAAACGTCAAATCAGCTCAAATGCATGCTCTTCAGACCTTAAATTAGTCCAAATACATAAACTTCAGACCTCAGATCAGTCCCAATGCATAAACTTGTCAATTATAACCAATAATAGTGATTTCTATCTCAAACTGCATCACACTCCTGTCCAGGCATTCATTTGATATAGGTTGCTGATGCCTGGTCTAGAATCACCCATGCAGCCAAGAAACACTGTTTCTTGAACTGCATCTGAATATGACTTGAGGAAACCCAAAGTATTCTAAACAGCTGTACTAATTTAACTAAAGAGTGCACCTCATCTTTAGGTATACAGTAGGTTTGGGCAATACCGAAAATGTGGAGTTGGTAAAATAGTGCCCTGCAGCTTAACCATCCAAGATAGTATTAATCACATTTGTCCAATTAAAGTATCTCAAGCCATTTTTATTTGCTTTGGATATAGTGTTGAAAGTGTTAGGACCCCTTTCAGATTTTTAGCAGTGTCATCCATTAAGTGCAATGAGGGTTTGTCTGTTACCTTATTCCTACAAAAATAAAAGTAAAGACAAAACATTTTTTGCACACTCAAAATACTTGGGACTATGGAAATATAAATAAAAGAGCTTGTGGAAAGTAAGCAAAGACCAAGTCCATCAGAAAAAAGTCCATCAGCAAAAACAGTTCATGTCCATAGATGGATAAAACCAAAAACCCTTAATCAAGGCATCAGAATTATCAAGAGTAATTAAACACCTCTTACTGCCTTTGTCGCTGCTCTCCCAAATCGACAAATGACAAATACAAACAAACAAGAAGAGTGCACACTAAGTGCAGTTGAGTTAAAAATGTTAAAATCAAATGGAAATTGTTCACTCACAAAATTAAACCAGAAAACTCAACACTCCTCAGCATGGCCACCTCTCTGTATTCACATTTATCATTCTGGATAGCTGAAGGAATAGCTGCAGCTGAAGGACAGACCAAAGCCCTGTACACAGAGGCTTGACAAAGAAGGAGTTTCTTCGAAACGCGTAGCAATGCTCATTGCTCTGCCCACATGTGACGTCATCCAAGAGATTCCCTGCAACACACTGCCTGTTTGCAGAACTTTGGTCTGCCCTTCAGCTGCAGCTATTCATCCTGCTATCCATGACTACAAGTGTGAATACAGACAGTAGCCATGCTGGGAGTATTGAGTACATGTCTTTTCTATTTTAATGTTGTGAGTGGCCAATTTGCATTTGTTTTTAACTCTACTGCACTTAGTGTGCGCTCTTCTTGCTTGTTATTATAGCTCATTCCTAAACACAATCACAGACGTCAAGCTGCACAACGTAAGTCCACATCCATTCAATATTTATTAATAGAAGCTGGTGGTATTCAGACTCTACTTCCTATTTACAGTATATGCACTAATATTTGATGGATTTTTTATTTGTCACATATGTAAAAATATGTTTTTGTCAAGAGTACAAAATCCTATGCACACAATTAATACATGAACTGAATTTCACTGTACACACAGCATGGCCTCTTCAGTTAATCTTTAGGAAACCTCAAGGTCTCTTAGTCAGTAATAATCTCCCACTTACTGCTGTGTACTTGTGCTGCCTTGTTACATACATGAGTAGGGTGCAATAATCCTTCGCTACAAACCCAGGATACATATTTAGTAGGTCTAAATAAAACACATTTTTTGATTATCGCTGTTGGCATCTGTGCATTACCTTGTACCATAGCACTTATACTGTATTACGTCAAAGTTACCTTAGGTTTTCATGAAAATATACTTTAGATCACTAAGAACACTACACACTTTTACTATATTCTATTGCACGCTAAATAAGGTTTTCAGAAGGAAAAAAAAAAAACATAATGCCTCAGATGTGAAAGTGACCCTATTGCAAATTTAAAAAGTAGACAAGAACATTCTTCTGTAGAGAAGAGATGTGCTTCCTTATTCCACCAACAATATTTACTCTATTCAATACCTACAGTGGCCAGAGAATCCTCTTCATCTGACACACATCCTAGTCCCCAGCCCAGGCACCGGTGTTCCTTTTACTTGGCATATCAGTGTGGGACATAGGAGTGATACCAGACCTTCTAAAATTCTGAAATTCTTTTAGTCCCCACTCTGAACTCATCAATCTGAGCATTTCCCTGTAATTACCTATGTAAGCATCCACCAGTTTGCTCACCTACATTAGCAGTCATTGTGCATTCAAAACATATTTATCTTCACATTGTACAAAGATTCACCCAAAACTTTAATTTGCCAGTACACGTTATAAACTCAGCCCATGTGTGCAAAATTTGCCAGTGCTGTTTCTAAATTTTATATATATATTTATCTATATATATATATATATATATATATATCTATATATATATATACAGTATATCAAAGAATGAGAAAGCAATCTCTATCTAGCAGCAATTCTTCTAAATTCCATCTTCATACAAAGTTTCAAACAGGTAAGCGACTGCACAGTTTGAAGCAAAACCATGCTCTTCAGCAAGCTACATTCCTCACTATTTGATGTCTATTTTGGTGGAATATTGGCAGCCCACTTTGAGTGGTGGATTGAAGATACGGCAGGGGTGATCTACTCTAATTTGGATATATACACTATATTGCCAAAAGTATTGGGACGATTACACGCACATGAACATTAATGGCATCCAGTCTTAGTCCGTAGGGTTCAATATAGAGTTGGCCCCGCCCTTTGCAGCTATAACAGATTCAACTCTTCTGGGAAGGCCGTCCACAAGGTTTAGGAGGGTGTCTATGGGAATGTTTGACTATTCTTCCAGAAGAACATTTGTGAGGTCAGGCATGGATGTTGGACGAGAAGGCCTGGCTCGCAGTCTCCGCTCTAATTCATACCAAAGGTGTTCTATCGGGTTGAGGTCAGGACTCTGTGCAGGCCAGTCAAGTACCTCCACCCCAAACATGCTCATCCATGTCTTTATGGACCTTGCTTTGTGCACTGGTGCGCAGTCATGTTGGAACAGGAAGGGGCCATCCCCAAACTGTTTCCACAAAGTTGGGAGCATGAAATTGTCCAAATTGTCTTGGTATGCTGACGCCTTAAGAGTTCCCTTCACTGGAACTACGGGGCCAAACCCAACTCCTGAAAAACAACCCCACACCATAATCCCCCCTCCACCAAACTTTACACTTGCCACAATGCAGTCAGGCAAACCCAGACATGTCCATCGGCTTGCCAGACAGAGTAGCATGATTCATCACTCCAGAGAACACGTCTCCACTGCTCTAGAGTCCAGTGGTGGCGTGCTTTACACCATGGCATCTGACGCTTTGCATTGCACTTGGTGATGTAAGGCTTGGATGCAGCTGCTCGACCATGGAAACCCATTCCATGAAGCTCTCTACACACTGTTGTTGTGCTAATCTGTAGGCCACACAAAGTTTGGAGGTCTTTAGCTACTGAGTCTGCAGACAGTTGCCGACTTCTGTGCACTGTGCACTTTAGCATGCATTGACCCCGCTGTGTCATTTTACATGACCTACTACTTTGTGGCTGAGTTGCTGTTGTTCCCAGTTGCTTCCACTTTGTTATAATACCACTTGACAGTGTAATATTTAGAAGCAAGGAAATGTCACGGATGGACTTATTGCACAGGTTGCAACCTATCACAGTACCACGCTTGAATCCACTGAGCTCCTGAGAGAGACCCATTGTTTTACAACTGTTTGTAGAAGCAGTCTGCATGCCTTGGTGCTTGATTTTATACACCTGTGGCCATGGAGATTAGAGATGAGCGAATTGAACCAGGCGAACCGGAATTTGAGTCGAATTTCAGGAAATATTCGATTCGCGTCGAATCCGAAATTTTGCCTACTTCGGGTGCGCGAATCGAATATTTCCCGATCAGCCGGCAAAAGTGTCCCTGCAGTGAGCTCCGCTATTTCTGACAGTTCTCTGACAGAAGGAACACATGTTTAGCGGTTGAAACATTGTATCTATTAGTTTACATTTAGGATACAGATGTTTCAACCGCTGTACATGTGAAGAAGCTGTCAGAGAACTGTCAGAAATAGAGGAACTCTGCACATACACTTTTTGCCGGCTTGGAATTATTCTTATTTTCATCCTACTTCTTCTTCTTCTTCTTCTTCATCCTCATCCTCATCCTCTTCTTCTGAGGATGAGGATGAAGAAGAAGAAGAAGAAGTAGGATGAAAAGAAGAATAATTCCAAGCCGGCAAAAAGTGTATGTGCAGAGTTCCTCTATTCTGCAGATACACTTAGAGGAGCTCTGCAGATACACTTAGAGGAGCACTGCACATACACTTTTTGCCGGCTTGGAATTAATCCTATTTTCATCCTACTTCTTCTTCATCCTCATCCTCAGAAGAAGAAGAAGAGGATGAGGATGAAGAAGAAGAAGAAGAAGAAGAAGTAGGATGAAAATAAGAATAATTCCAAGGCGGCAAAAAGTGTATGTGCAGAGTTCCTCTATTCTGCAGATACACTTAGAGGAGCTCTGCAGATACACTTAGAGGAGCTCTGCACATACACTTTTTGCCGGCTTGGAATTAATCTTATTTTCATCCTACTTCTTCTTCTTCTTCTTCATCCTCATCCTCAGAAGAAGAAGAAGAGGATGAGGATGAAGAAGAAGAAGAAGAAGTAGGATGAAAATAAGAATAATTCCAAGCCGGCAAAAAGTGTATGTGCAGAGTTCCTCTATTCTGCAGATACACTTAGAGGAGCTCTGCACATACACTTAGAGGAGCTCTGCACATACACTTTTTGCCGGCTTGGAATTAATCTTATTTTCATCCTACTTCTTCTTCTTCTTCTTCATCCTCATCCTCATCCTCAGAAGAAGAAGAAGAGGATGAGGATGAAGAAGAAGAAGAAGAAGAATAAGTAGGATGAAAATAAGAATAATTCCAAGCCGGCAAAAAGTGTATGTGCAGAGTTCCTCTATTCTGCAGATACACTTAGAGGAGCTCTGCAGATACACTTTTTGCCGGCTTGGATATAATCTTATTTTCATCCTACTTCTTCTTCTTCTTCTTCATCCTCATCCTCAGAAGAAGAAGAAGAGGATGAGGATGAAGAAGAAGAAGAAGAAGTAGGATGAAAATAAGAATAATTCCAAGCCGGCAAAAAGTGTATGTGCAGAGTTCCTCTATCCTGCAGATACACTTAGAGGAGCTCTGCAGATACACTTAGAGGAACTCTGCACATACACTTTTTGCCGGCTTGGAATTAATCTTATTTTCATCCTACTTCTTCTTCTTCTTCTTCTTCTTCTTCTTCTTCTTCTTCTTCTTCTTCATCCTCATCCTCATCCTCAGAAGAAGAAGAAGAGGATGAGGATGATGAAGAAGAAGAAGAAGTAGGATGAAAATAAGAATAATTCCAAGCCGGCAAAAAGTGTATGTGCAGAGCTCCTCTAAGTGTATCTGCAGAGCTCCTCTGAGTGTATCTGCAGAATAGAGGAACTCTGCACATACACTTTTTGCCGGAAACCGCTGTATGGAGGGAATGTCCCAGAACTGTCAGAAATAGACTATTTCTGACAGTTCTGGGACATTCCCTCCATACAGCGGTTGAAACATTATATCTATTTGTTTCCATAAATGGATCCATTTATGGAAACAAATAGATGCAATGTTTCAACCGCTGTATGGAAGGAATGTCCCAGAACTGTTAGAAATAGTCTATTTCTGACAGTTCTATGACATTCCCTCCATACAGCGGTTGAAACCGCTGTATGGAGTGAATGTCCCAGAACTGTCATAAATAGTCTATTTCTGACAGTTCTGGGACATTCACTCCATACAGCGGTTTCAACCGCTGTATGGAGGGAATGTCATAGAACTGTCAGAAATAGACTATTTATGACAGTTCTGGGACATTCCTTCCATACAGCGGTTGAAACATTGTATCTATTTGTTTCCATAAATGGATCCATTTATGGAAACAAATAGATACAATGTTTCAACCGCTGTATGGAGTGAGTGTCCCAGAACTGTTAGAAATAGTCTATTTCAGACAGTTCTATGACATTCCCTCCATACAGCGGTTGAAACCGCTGTATGGAGTGAATGTCCCAGAACTGTCAGAAATAGACTATTTATGACAGTTCTGGGACATTCACTCCATACAGCGGTTGAAACATTGTATCTATTTTTTTCCATAAATGACATTCTGCAAATACACTTAGAGGAGCGCTGCAGATACACTTTTTGCCAGCTTGGAATTAATCTTATTTTCATCCTACTTCTTCTTCATCTTCTTCATCCTCATCCTCATAAGAAGAAGAAGAGGATGAGGATGAAGAAGAAGTAGGATGAAAATAAGAATAATTCCAAGCCGGCAAAAAGTGTATCTGCAGCGCTCCTCTAAGTGAATCTGCAGAATGTCATTTATGGAAAAAAATAGATACAATGTTTCAACCGCTGTATGGAGTGAATGTCCCATAACTGTCAGAAATAGACTATTTATGACAGTTCTGGGACATTCACTCCATACAGCGGTTGAAACCGCTGTATGGAGGGAATGTCATAGAACTGTCAGAAATAGACTATTTATGACACACTCACTCCATACAGCGGTTGAAACATTGTATCTATTTGTTTCCATAAATGGATCCATTTATGGAAACAAATAGATACAATGTTTCAACCGCTGTATGGAGTGAATGTCCCAGAACTGTCAGAAATAGTCTATTTCTGACAGTTCTATGACATTCCCTCCATACAGCGGTTGAAACCGCTGTATGGAGTGAATGTCACAGAACTGTCAGAAATAGACAGAAACTGTCACAGAACTGTCCTTCTTCTCATCCTTCTCCTTCTTCTCATCCTTCTTCTCATCCTTCTTCTCATCCTTCTCCTTCTTCTCATCCTTCTCCTTCTTCTCATCCTTCTCCTTCTCCATCTTCTCATCCTTCTCCTTCTCCTTCTTCTCATCCTTCTCCTTCTCCTTCTCTTTCTTCTCATCCTTCTCCTTCTTCTCATCCTTCTCCTTCTTCTCATCCTTCTCCTTCTCCTTCTTCTCATCCTTCTCCTTCTCCTTCTTCTCATCCTTCACCTTCTTCTCATCCTTCTCCTTCTTCTCATCCTTCTCCTTCTTCTCATCCTTCTTCTCATCCTTCTCCTTCTTCTCATCCTTCTTCTCATCCTTCTCCTTCTTCTCATCCTTCTCCTTCTTCTCATCCTTCTCCTTCTCCTTCTTCTCATCCTTCTCCTTCTTCTCATCCTTCTCCTTCTCCTTCTTCTCATCCTTCTCCTTCTCCTTCTTCTCATCCTTCTCCTTCTTCTCATCCTTCTCCTTCTCCATCTTCTCATCCTTCTCCTTCTTCTCATCCTTCTCCTTCTCCTTCTCCTTCTTCTCATCCTTCTCCTTCTCCTTCTTCTCATCCTTCTCCTTCTCCTTCTTCTCATCCTTCTCCTTCTCCTTCTTCTCATCCTTCTCCTTCTCCTCCTTCTCCTTCTCCTTCTCCCTCTTCTCATCCTTCTCCTTCTTCTCATCCTTCTCCTTCTCCTTCTTCTCATCCTTCTCCTTCTCCTTCTTCTCATCCTTCTCCTTCTCCTTCCTCATCTCCAAGGGCATTTAAATTAAAGGTACAGTGTTCTGCACTAATTTAAAGGCTCTCTGAAGCCTAGAAACCCTTTTAATAAGTTAACTTCGTAGCGAATTAATTCGCATTGAATCAAATTTCATACTGGAATTCGCCGAATCAGCCGAATCGAATTTTTGAGAAATTCGCTCATCTCTAATGGAGATGATTGGAAAACCTGATTCAAATTATTTGGAGGGGTTTGTGTATATATATATATATATATATATATATGTACATACACACCCCTCCAAATCATTTTATATATATATATATATATATATATATATATAGTGTTTCAGTTATCAGTCAGACAAGAGAAAAGTGAACGTAGAGTGCTACAAAGTCTCAAACCTCCACATCCGTGAGGGTAACATTCAAGGCCCTGGATTTATTATAATTGACCTCAAGACCGAAGATCCAGGCAAAGCTATTTAGTATATTAAGAAGATTAGGGGCAGAGATAAGAGGTGTGGTGAGGAAAAGCAGAGCTTATGTTGGTTGCCTGCCACTTCACCTCTTAAGCTTGAGTTATTATGATTATGAATAAGGTGCACTAGAGGCTCTATTGCCAATGTGAAAAGCAGTGGAAAAGAGGACACTCCCTGCCTAGTCCCTCTAGCTATAAAGAAAATGTCCAACCAATATATATATTGGATGTATGCCCTCGGGTTCGCATACATCAATGAGATCCACCACGAAAAGTTAGGGCCGAAACTCCATTGACCTAATATGTACTACTTAAAGGGCCAGTAGACCGTATCAAATGCTTTGCAGATGTCTAGGGACAAGAGGTGCAAAGGAAACTTAGATCATGGATCGTGTGCAGTTGCAATGTCGCTCTACAGATGTTATCCTGGGCTTTCCAATGGGGAATGAAACCAACCTGATCCCTATGTATTAAAGACCCTAATACTGAGTTAAGCTGAGCATGAGTATCTTTGTGAGCAGTTTGATGTCATGATTGGAGTTCTTGAATTTTTTATCTACATATTGGACAAATGTGTTTGCATATATTTAAGCTATTTTTTTTTAAATAACAGTCCACTAATTCACTTCTTTATTTAATTGATTACATTTTTAAAATGTTCCTGTTTAACCCCTTCATGCTCAGGGATCAGCAATGTGTAGATGTCCAGGGCAAACTTAACAGCGAAAGTATGCATCAGTTAACTTAACAATACGTTTATAGCTAATTTGCCTGCCAAAATAATTTTTTCATTGTTTTTAAAGAAAGCAGACCATTCATTTCAACAACAGTCTTCCGATAAGATTATACAGTATGTGCATTGAAAGATATTTTATGCATATAGGTACATAGTTAGTCTGGCTGAGAAAAGACAAAAGTCCATTCAGTTCAACCAAACAAAAAAAGTTATAATTCTATATCCACAGCTGATCAAGATGAAGGCAAAAAAACCCAGCAAAGCATGATCCAATTTTCTCCTACAGGGGAATAAAGTCCTTCCTGATCCCTCGAGAGGCAATCAGATATTCCCTGGATCAACTTTACCTATAAATGTTAGTATCCAGTTATATCATGTGTATGTAGGAAAGAATCCAGGACTTTTTTAAAGCAATCCACTGTGCTGGCCAGAACCAACTCTTGAGGGAGTCTATTCCACATTTTCACAGCTCTCACTATGAAGAAACCTTTCTGTGTTTGGAGATTAAATTTCTTTTTCTCCAGACGTAAAGAGTGCCCCCTTGTCCTCTGTGATGACCTCAGAGGGAATAACTCTACACCGAGTTCACTATATGAATCACTGATGTATTTATACATGTTGATCATATCCCCCTTATGTATTATACATGGAGATCATATCCCCCCTTATGTATTATACATGGAGATCATATCCCTCCTTATGTATTATACATGGAGATCATATCCCCCCTTATGTATTATACATGGAGATCATATCCCCCTTATGTATTATACATGGAGATCATATCCCCCCTTATGTATTATACATGGAGATCATATCCCCCCTTATGTATTATACATGGAGATCAAATCCCCCTTATGTATTATACATGGAGATCATATCCCCCCTTATGTATTTATACATGGAGATCATATCCCCCCTTATGTATTATACATGGAGATCATATCCCCCCTTATGTATTATACATGGAGATCATATCCCCCCTTATGTATTACACATGGAGATCATATCCCCCCCTTATGTATTATACATGGAGATCATATCCCCCCTTATGTATTATACATGGAGATCATATCCCCCCGTATGTATTATACATGGAGATCATATCCCCCCTTATGTATTATACATGGAGATCATATCCCCCTTATGTATTATACATGGTGATCATATCCCCCTTATGTATTATACATGGAGATCATATCCCCCTTATGTATTATACATGGAGATCATATCCCCCCCTTATGTATTATACATGGAGATCATATCCCTCCTTATGTATTATACATGGAGATCATATCCCCCCTTATGTATTATACATGGAGATCATATCCCCCTTATGTATTATACATGGAGATCATATCCCCCTTATATATTATACATGGAGATCATATCCCCCTTATGTATTATACATGTTGATCATATCCCCCCTTATGTATTATACATGGAGATCATATCCCCCTTATGTATTATACATGGAGATCATATCCCCCCTTATGTATTATACATGTTGATCATATCTCCCCTTATGTATTATACATGGAGATCATATCCCCCCTTATGTATTATACATGGAGATCATATTCCCCCCTTATGTATTATACGTGGAGATCATATCCCCCCTTATGTATTATACATGGAGATCATATCCCCCCCTTATGTATTATACATGGTGATCATATCCCCCCTTATGTATTATACATGGAGATCATATCCCCCCTTATGTATTATACATGGAGATCATATCCCCCTTATGTATTATACATGGTGATCATATCCCCCTTATGTATTATACATGGAGATCATATCCCCCCCCTTATGTATTATACATGGTAATCATATCCCCCCTTATGTATTATACATGGTGATCATATCCCCCCTTATGTATTATACATGGAGATCATATCCCCCCTTATGTATTATACATGGAGATCATATCCCCCCTTATGTATTACACATGGAGATCATATCCCCCTTATGTATTATACATGGTGATCATATCCCCCCTTATGTATTATACATGGAGATCATATCCCCCCTTATGTATTATACATGGAGATCATACCCCCCCCCCTTATGTATTATTCATGGTGATCATATCCCCCTTATGTATTATACATGGTGATCATATCCCCCCTTATGTATTATACATGGAGATCATATCCCCCCTTATGTATTATACATGGAGATCATATCCCCCCTTATGTATTATACATGGAGATCATATCCCCCCCTTATGTATTATACATGGAGATCATATCCCCCCTTATGTATTAATACATGGAGATCATATCCCCCTTATGTATTATACATGTTCAGCATATCCCCCCGCTTAATCTCCTCTTCTCAAGAGAGAATAAATTCAGTTCCTCTAATCTTTCCTCATAGCTGAGCTCCTCCATGCCTCTTATCGGTTTGGTTGCCCTTCTCTGTACTTTCTCCAGTTCCCCAATGTTCTTTTTGTGAATTGGTGCCCAAAATTTAACTGCATATTCCAGATGAGGTCTTACTAATGATTTATATTTATGCGTGTTATTTACAATGTGTAGACATTAGAGATGAGCGAAGTATTCAAAAATTCGATTCGGCTGATTCGGCGAATTTCAGGAAGAAATTCGATTCGATGCAAATTTATTCGCTACGAAGATAACTTATAAAAAGGGTTTCTAGGCTTCAGAGAGCCTTTAAATTAGTGCAGAACACTGTACCTTTAATTTAAATGCCCTTGGAGATGAGGGAGGAGAAGGAGAAGGATGAGAAGAAGGAGAAGGAGAAGAATGAGAAGAAAAAGAAGGAGAAGGATGAGAAGAAGGAGAAGGAGAAGGATGAGAAGAAGGAGAAGGATGAGAAGAAGGAGAAGGAGAAGGATGAGAAGAAGGAGAAGGAGAAGGATGAGAAGAAGGAGAAGGAGAAGGATGAGAAGAAGGAGAAGGAGAAGGATGAGAAGAAAAAGAAGGAGAAGGATGAGAAGAAGGAGAAGGAGAAGGATGAGAAGAAGGAGAAGGATGAGAAGAAGGAGAAGGAGAAGGAGAAGGATGAGAAGAAGGAGAAGGAGAAGGATGAGAAGAAGGAGAAGGAGAAGGATGAGAAGAAGGAGAAGGATGAGAAGAAGGAGAAGGATGAGAAGAAGGATGAGAAGAAGGATGAGAAGAAGGAGAAGGATGAGAAGAAGGATGAGAAGAAGGATGAGAAGAAGGAGAAGGATGAGAAGAAGGATGAGAAGAAGGAGAAGGATGAGAAGAAGGATGAAGGATGAGAAGAAGGAGAAGGATGAGAAGAAGGAGAAGGATGAGAAGAAGGAGAAGGATGAGAAGAAGGATGAGAAGAAGGATGAGAAGAAGGAGAAGGATGAGAAGAAGGATGAGAAGAAGGAGAAGGATGAGAAGAAGGATGAGAAGAAGGAGAAGGATGAAAAGAAGGAGAAGGATGAGAAGAAGGATGAGAAGAAGGAGAAGGATGAGAAGAAGGATGAGAAGAAGGAGAACGATGAGAAAAAGGAGAAGGAGAAGGATGAGAAGAAGGAGAAGGATGAGAAGAAGGATGAGAAGAAGGATGAGAAGAAGGATGAGAAGAAGGATGAGAAGAAGGAGAAGGATGAGAAGAAGGACAGTTCTGTGACAGTTTCTGTCTATTTCTGACAGTTCTGTGACATTCACTCCATACAGCGGTTTCAACCGCTGTATGGAGTGAATGTCCCAGAACTGTCAGAAATAGGCTATTTCTGACAGTTCTGGGACATTCACTCCATACAGCGGTTGAAACATTGTATCTATTTGTTTCCATAAATGGATCCATTTCCATTTATGGAAACAAATAGATACAATGTTTCAACCGCTGTATGGAGTGAGTGTCCCAGAACTGTCAGAAATAGCCTATTTCTGACAGTTCTGGGACATTCACTCCATACAGCGGTTGAAACATTGTATCTATTTGTTTCCATAAATGGAAATGGATCCATTTATGGAAACAAATAGATACAATGTTTCAACCGCTGTATGGAGTGAATGTCCCAGAACTGTCAGAAATAGCGGAGCTCTGCAGATACACTTAGAGGAGCTCTGCAGATACACTTTTTGCCGGCTTGGAATTATTCTTATTTTCATCCTACTTCTTCTTCATCCTCATCCTCTTCTTCTTCTTCTGAGGATGAGGATGAAGAAGAAGAAGAAGAAGTAGGATGAAAATAAGAATAATTCCAAGCCGGCAAAAAGTGTATCTGCAGAGCTCCTCTAAGTGTATCTGCAGAATAGAGGAGCTCTGCAGATACACTTTTTGCCGGCTTGGAATTATTCTTATTTTCATCCTACTTCTTCTTCTTCTTCTTCTTCCTCTTCATCCTCATCCTCATCCTCTTCTTCTTCTGAGGATGAGGATGAAGAAGAAGAAGAAGAAGTAGGATGAAAATAAGAATAATTCCAAGCCGGCAAAAAGTGTATCTGCAGAGCTCCTCTATTCTGCAGATACACTTAGAGGAGCTCTGCAGATACACTTTTTGCCGGCTTGGAATTATTCTTATTTTCATCCTACTTCTTCTTCTTCTTCTTCATCCTCATCCTCATCCTCAGAAGAAGAAGAAGAAGAAGAAGTAGGATGAAAATAAGAATAATTCCAAGCCGGCAAAAAGTGTATCTGCAGAGCTCCTCTAAGTGTATCTGCAGAATAGAGGAGCTCTGCAGATACACTTTTTGCCGGCTTGGAATTATTCTTATTTTCATCCTACTTCTTCTTCTTCTTCTTCTTCTTCTTCTTCTTCATCCTCATCCTCAGAAGAAGAAGAAGAGGATGAGGATGAGGATGAAGAGGAAGAAGAAGAAGTAGGATGAAAATAAGAATAATTCCAAGCCGGCAAAAAGTGTATCTGCAGAGCTCCTCTATTCTGCAGATACACTTTTTGCCGGCTTGGAATTATTCTTATTTTCATCCTACTTCTTCTTCTTCTTCTTCTTCATCCTCATCCTCATCCTCAGAAGAAGAAGAAGAGGATGAGGATGAAGAAGAAGAAGAAGTAGGATGAAAATAAGAATAATTCCAAGCCGGCAAAAAGTGTATCTGCAGAGCTCCTCTAAGTGTATCTGCAGAATAGAGGAGCTCTGCAGATACACTTTTTGCCAGCTTGGAATTATTCTTATTTTCATCCTACTTCTTCTTCTTCTTCATCCTCATCCTCATCCTCTTCTTCTTCTGAGGATGAGGATGAGGATGAAGAAGAAGAAGAAGAAGTAGGATGAAAATAAGAATAATTCCAAGCTGGCAAAAAGTGTATCTGCAAAGCTCCTCTAAGTGTATCTGCAGAATAGAGGAGCTCTGCAGATACACTTTTTGCCGGCTTGGAATTATTCTTATTTTCAGTCTACTTCTTCTTCTTCTTCTTCATCCTCATCCTCAGAAGAAGAAGAAGAGGATGAGGATGAAGAGGAAGAAGAAGAAGTAGGATGAAAATACGAATAATTCCAAGCCGGCAAAAAGTGTATCTGCAGAGCTCCTCTATTCTGCAGATACACTTAGAGGAGCTCTGCAGATACACTTTTTGCCGGCTTGGAATTATTCTTATTTTCATCCTACTTCTTCCTTCTCTTCTTCTTCTTCATCCTCATCCTCAGAAGAAGAAGAAGAGGATGAGGATGAAGAAGAAGAAGAAGAAGAAGTAGGATGAAAATAAGAATAATTCCAAGCCGGCAAAAAGTGTATCTGCAGAGCTCCTCTAAGTGTATCTGCAGAATAGAGGAGCTCTGCAGATACACTTTTTGCCAGCTTGGAATTATTCTTATTTTCATCCTACTTCTTCTTCTTCTTCATCCTCATCCTCTTCTTCTTCTGAGGATGAGGATGAGGATGAAGAAGAAGAAGAAGAAGAAGAAGTAGAATGAAAATAAGAATAATTCCAAGCCGGCAAAAAGTGTATCTGCAGAGCTCCTCTAAGTGTATCTGCAGAATAGAGGAGCTCTGCAGATACACTTTTTGCCGGCTTGGAATTATTCTTATTTTCATCCTACTTCTTCTTCTTCTTCATCCTCATCCTCATCCTCTTCTTCTTCTTCTGAGGATGAGGATGAAGAAGAAGAAGTAGGATGAAAATAAGATTAATTCCAAGCTGGCAAAAAGTGTATCTGCAGAGCTCCTCTATTCTGCAGATACACTTAGAGGAGCTCTGCAGATACACTTTTTGCCGGCTTGGAATTATTCTTATTTTCATCCTACTTCTTCTTCTTCTTTTTCATCCTCATCCTCTTCTTCTTCTTCTGAGGATGAGGATGAGGATGAAGAAGAAGAAGAAGAAGAAGAAGAAGAAGTAGGATGAAAATAAGAATAATTCCAAGCCGGCAAAAAGTGTATCTGCAGAGCTCCTCTAAGTGTATCTGCAGAATAGAGGAGCTCTGCAGATACACTTTTTGCCGGCTTGGAATTATTCTTATTTTCATCCTACTTCTTCTTCTTCTTCTTCTTCTTCATCCTCATCCTCATCCTCTTCTTCTTCTTCTGAGGATGAGGATGAAGAAGAAGAAGAAGAAGTAGGATGAAAATAAGAATTCCAAACCGGCAAAAAGTGTATGTGCAGAGTTCCTCTATTTCTGACAGTTCTCTGACAGCTCCTTCACATGTACAGCGGTTGAAACATCTGTATGCTAAATGGAAACTAATAGATACAATGTTTCAACCGCTGTACATGTGAAGGAACTGTCAGAGAAATGTCAGAAATAGCGGAGCTCTGCGCACCCGAAGTAGGCAAATATTCGGATTCGCCGCGAATCGAATTTTTCCTGAAATTCGTATCGAATTCCGGTTCGCCTGGTTCGATTCGCTCATCTCTAGTAGACATCTAAAAGCCCTAAAACTGCTCCTGGGAACTGTTATCCTGGATGTTGTTTCAGCATCCCCTAGCAGAGCTATCGTTCAAGTGACAAGCATTCCCCTTCACTCCTCCCCAGGAGCTAGATTAAAGTCCACATAGGGAGGTGAGGGGAAGGGAGGAGTGGGGTAGAGGAGCTGGGACAGCACAGGAATTCATGAATTATTTATCTGCATAATGGACATGCATATATTGAAGCAAATATAAAACGTGTGCTAATTATTTTCTTTTATTAAATAATTCCCTCATTGATTTTTTTCGCTTCAATAGATTTTATCAGGAAAAAGATAGGACAAAAGTGCAATCACCACATGTAAAAATATATATTTATGTACATATATATATATATATATACACACACACACACACACACACATATATATATTATACATACATACATACACAGTAACAGTCCAGCATTCATTTGTATTGGGTCTTTCATGACAGCGATGATTCCCTCATTTTATTTTTTATTTTTTTACAGGCATTTACTGTATAAAGCACCAGCAATGTATGCAGTGCTTTACATATTGTACATTCATATCAGTCCCTATCCTCATGGAGCTTACAATCTAAGGTCTCACATGCATGAATACACTAACAACGACTCCCAAAGTAAGTCAGTACAGAGCATGTATTATTACAAGGGTACATACTATATTTCTGCTATTATTTTTTTTCAATAAAGTAGATTTTACTCCCAATTACGTTTAGTTTGCTAAAGTACTGTGTATTAAACAATTGCCACTTTTTAGTCCTTTGTTGCATCTCAGTGATACTGATCTCCTGCAGCCTTTTTCCAACTACTTTCAATATAAATGCACTCCAGCCATCGCTGCATTGCGCTTCTCAGGGTGGATTTCCTGATGGTGACAAAAGTGGACTATGAATACGTAAAGAATATGTAAACCCAACATTTCATATTCCTGATATGTACCTGCAGTAACATGTACTTGCATGAAAATATATCCTGTTCTATTTGTCTTACTTCCTTTGTGTGAATTCCCTGGTGTTCCTGCCAATCCATCTGCTTTCCTATTAAAAACTGACCACACTAGGCATGAGAGCACAGCATGGTAAGGTCTCTAGCTGTTCTTGCCAATCCATCTTCTTTTCTAATAAAAAATGACCACACTAGGCATGAGAGCACAGCATGGTAAGGTCTCTAGCTGTTCCTGCCAATCCATCTGCTTTCCTATTAAAAAATGACCACCCTAGGCATGAGAGCACAGCATGGTAAGGTCTCTAGCTGTGCTAGGAATCCAATGATCCAATGATCACATTTGTCTTGACACACCCCCACCCCCCTCCACAGCCATTCACTGGGAAGACAAGTGTGCTGCAGTTTCTCCACCCTCTCCTCTCTATGCAGCTGAGAACCGAGGGTATGCAATCGCTTATAAAAAAGGAGAAAAGGTATTTATAATATTTTTTATATGTATACACAAAAGTAGTGCTTTTCATTTCTATTTTAAACTGAATGGGTTGCTTTGCAAGGTGTGGGTTTACATATACTTGATTCAGTGTTAAATGGCTGTTTGTAGTCTCCATCAAAAGCCTGTGTAAAAGGGTGACAATGCAGAAGCACAACTGTGAGGCAGAGAGAGTGTTGTCACCCTATAACAGGAAGTGCCTGAAAAAGGACCTCCATGGCAGGATCACCAGGGATTATTATAATGAAAGTTGAAAATTTAAAAAAAATGAAAATGACTTTTGAAATGACATTAACACGTTACAGCTCATATGAAATTTTAGTGATCGGGTTCATATCTGCTGTAAATACCTAGGAATGAAAAAATTGCTTCAGTATATGACGGCATGTATATGAAGGATTATTATGGATTTTTTTTCCCCGTGTGTTGTTCTGTGGCATCTCCACAGCCTCAGAATCGCAATGCACATATTTTTTCCCCTCTCAGAATGGCGAAACCGTTTTTTTTTTTTTTGTCATTCCAATTTCATTTCTGGGGCGGTGTGGACTGCGGGCTCAGCAGTCACTGGAGTCTGAGGGGACTCAGGGGACCTCTACGCTGTTCTATATGCAAATGTCCCTGCACCTGGGCAGCCAGGCAGACTTGCCGACAGTTTAGTTATGCAAATCTGATTGATCGTGAGCATATTGCAGAAGAACACACGCAGGCCTGAGACACTGGCAGCTATATTTCACTGGCTAAATTCCCAAAGAAAAAAAAAAAAATTAAATGCCAAGCATTTTGATGCATATTCGTTTCAACCCCTGGAGTGCGGTGGCGTTTTTTTTTTTTCCCCCGTACGTGTTTAACACTTTGGTTCAATGTTGTTAACGTATTTTTTTTTCTTACACAGTAAAATTAACAGAAGGCTTATTTTCTTTGTCAAAATGGAGTCGCGGTGATGTCACCGCACAAAAAGCTCTGTCAGTGTATTTGAAGCAATTCCCCAGGCAAGGGGATAAATGCAGTGTTAAAATATAATTAGGTCTTTCTTTACTGTAAAGGGCACCCACGGTGCACTAGTGTAGAGTGCTACATTTGTATAACTTGCCTGCACTTTCATCATATTAAAAAGAAATATTAAAACAAGGCATTGCCGTCATGGAGAAGGGCCTTTTGAATTTGTAGAAAATAAAAGTATAAAAAAAAAAAAGATAGTGCCTTACAATGAAATGGCGAATAATATGTCTCGGATTATACATTTTCATATATTTGCTGCTAGCACAAGAGCAAAAAAAGAAAGTGTCCACTGTAATATGCAATTGATTTATTTTTTTTCTAGCCATGTATCAGAGTTTGTCTCATTTAAAAGTACACCCTAAATTTCAGGGTCACCAGCTTGGCCAAACTAGCCAGGCTAGCCATAGATGGATGTTTTTTTTTTTTTTTCAATCAACTAGCAGGCTTATCAAAAAAAAAGAATGGATTCCCCATCCACACAATCAAGGTAGAGGCAGGAATCCTCCTGAATGAGTTATTGTATTCTGATAGCAGGGTTCCTCTGCTGTCAGAACACACGGAGCTCATTGCATCTGCTGATCTAACGAACATTTACCAACAGTCCCATTCAAGAGGAGTCAATCGTTAGATGGGAACAGCCATAAGGGATTGAAATTCAGTTTGTCCTTGCTGAATCAGCTGAATTTCGATCTATCTATGGCCAGCTTTACTTATGTTTTCTGCAGATTTTTTTGAGGTTGTCTCAATGGTTGTCAAATTTCTTGATATAAGAGGACTCCAGTGTAGCCCCCATCATCGCCAAAGGGCCACACAAAAAATTAAGAGAATATTCAGTCTTAGAGTGAGTGGACGTAATACAAGAGATGGTCAGAGACTGTGGACATGATGCAATAAATGATCAGATATTGTGGACATAATACAACCTCGCCTTGACTACTGCAACTCCCTCCTCACTGGCTTACCTTTACATAGGCTTTCCCCCCTCCAGTCCATCATGAATTCTGCTGCCAGAGCCATCCACCTTACCAACCGTACAATGTCTGCCACCCCTCTTTGCCAGTCCCTCCACTGGCTCCCAATCACCCAACAAATAAAATTCAAGACACTTACAACAACTTATAAAGCCATTCACTACTTAGCCCCTAGTTACATCACTAGCCTGGTCTCAAAAATACCAACAAAATCATTATCTTTGTTCCTCCCAAGACCTCCTGCTTCCTAGCTCCCTTGTCACCTCCTCCCATGCTCACCTCCAGGATTTCTCCAGAGCCACTCCCATCCTCTGGAACTCCCTTCCCCAATGTGTACAACTATCTCCATCTCTCTCCACTTTTAGACGATCCCTGAAAACTCATCTCTTCAGAGAGACCTATCATTCCAGCACCTAACAATTGTACATGTATTTTGTCCATCAGCCCATCCCCCACAGTTATTGCCTTTTGTTTCTCTCGACCCTCCCTCTTAGATTGTAAGCTGTAACAAGCAGGGCCCTCTGAATCCTCCTGTATTCATTTCTATTGTAATTGTACTGTCTGCCCTTTTATTGTAAAGTGCTGCTTAAACTGTTGGTGCTATATAAATCTTGTAAAATAATAATAATAATGCAATAAATGATCAGACATTGTGGACATAATACAACAGATGGTCAGAGACTGTGGTTATGATACAAGAGATGGTTAGAGACTGTGAACATGACACAAGATATGGTCAGAGACTAAAGACATGATACAAGTGATGGTCAGAGATTGTAGGAATGATGCTTAGAGAATGTGATTATAATACAAGAGATGATTAGAGACTTTGGACATGATAACAAGAGATAGTCAGAGACTATGGGCATAATACAAGAGAGGTTCAAAGACTGTGGACATGCTGTAGGAGACTGTCCGAGACTGTGCACATGCTATAAGGGTTGTGGGAGACTGGTAACATGCTTCAAGAGACAGCCACAGAATGTAGACACATGCGAGACTGCTAGAGATCACTGCTATAACAGGGCAATAGGTAAACACAGATTAATGCCTACAGGGCCCCTGGGGGCCACAGGTTGGGAGCCAGGCTGTATTCTCCCCATTTACATATGTATACAACCTTTTTAGCTCATAGTAAACTGTTTGTTAGTGATTACTGACTGCTGGGGATCCCACCTGTTAAATTTTACCATGCTGACCACCCATAAATTTCCTACACAGCTGAGGGTTTCTTTTTTAGAAGGTCAGCACATACAGATTACACCAAGGCATAGCTACCATGTTCGGAAAAATACAAAATGTATGCTTCTACATAATTATTGGTAAATATAAAAGCATGGAGACCTCCATACTAATGTAGCGCTAACCCCCAGAGGGGCTGCTGGAAATAACTCAGGTCTCCCTTACCTGTTGAGAGGCTGCCAGGCCCGGGTAGCAGTAAGAAAATCTGAAGGAAATATTTAAAAATTCATGTGAAATAAGAAAAGGAATTCATATACTGAATACTGTAATTACATGGCTTAGCATCATAGAGTTATTACAATATGATATCTTTTATTAGCTTTTCATCTTCATCTATGTATTATCTCTACATGCTATTCAGCTTAATCAATGAGGCAGCGCTAACTGCAGTAGGTGGGCAAAGTGCCAACTTGACTATATGCAAAATATTTTACATTTTTTCATTTTTCTGCCTGATGCTCAGGATTTTTTTGGCTAGGGATTGTATAAAAGAATGCCATATTTGTTTAAAAATGTGAAATCAGCAGACAACCAATCATCTCAAGAGTCCATAGACTTCTACGATTGATAATAATGTGACGTCAAGAAGATAAAAAGTATCCGACGCATTTCGGGCCAGAAAATCCTCCTTCATTAGGGCTTGGATAGCAAGGTTCGTATAATACGATGTATGTTATAGGGGAGATTTTGAAATGTTTATTGTGCCTAAGCAACAGAGCAGCCATCCAAAATGTACACAGCTTTAGGCCTATTCCCTTGCCTGACCACCAATTTTCCCCAGGGCCCGCTCACTGGCCATCCCACTGAATCTGCCCACTGGCCATCCCAAAAAGTGAGGAAGGGTTGTAACAGCGCAAACACTGCAAAGTCCTGGGAAATGGTAGTATGGGGTGATCGTGGTATTAGTGGCTACTGTATGAAGAGAGTAGCCACTGAGGGCAAGGCTTCCAAATAAGCTGTAGCAACTTCTGTAGATGAGGCCTTAGAGGCGCTTCTCTCCTTTTTCTCATCCCAAAAAGGCCCATTCTATGTCCGCCTCCTTTTTCATCCCATGTCCTCCTCATCCAGTGCCATCACGGACAACCCATGTCCCCCTCCTCCTCCATCCCATGTCCTCTTCCTCCTACAATCCCATCTCCTCCATCCCATGTCCTCTTTCTTCTGAAGTCCCATCTCCTTCATCCCATGTCCTCCTCCTCTAGTACCATCTCTTTTATCGCATGCTCCCTGCACACATATGGGATCTGCCCGCCACTCTGCCCACCTATGCAGCTGGTTTAATCTGACAGCAGCTGCCCCACGTTAAAGACAGCCCTGGTTGGTACCTAGGGTCTGGGCCCCCTACTTGTGTAATGGCTGTTCCCCCTGATGGTGGCTCTGCTAAGCAGCACCCTGAAAGATGTATCTTTTGTCTTGAATTCCTTAAAAATACCAGTGCGCTGCCTGTGTCTAAAGACTCTTGTGCTCTCATCCTCATTGCTATACTGTATATCCACAGTGCAAGATCATCCAAGGCACTGATGCATCAAATTGGTAGTTTCACAAGATTTGGATTGAGAAATATCACTACTGTGCTGCGCACTGTTCTCCTTACTGGAGAGAAAGCTGTACATGAGGTGTTGCATGTGCAAGACTACTCCTGCTTCTTCATTCATTTTATGGATCTGTGCTTCCTCCAACTCTTCTACTACTTTTTAATCTAATGACCCCATCAGTCATCAAATCACCGATCATCAGGGGACAGATCTTATATGAGAAGCAAAGTTCTGCTCCTCTACCAAGATGGCTGCCTCCAAAAAGAGACATAATGCAAAGCAAGGCATGGTAATTCAGCTGCAGGAAGACTATAGACAATGCAGGTGACTAGTGCTTTGCCCTTTACTTGCTTTCTTTTGAACACAGCTGCCAGAGTCTTTTCAAAGGCCACTTTCCTCAGCAATAGACATGCACCTTCCCCCCACTCCCTTGCTGCGCATGTCACAGCACTGGTGGTAAGTAACTGCCCCCCCCCAGTAACCAGTGCTTATACATGGGGTGTTGAGTAAGGATGAGCTAAGGAGACCTGGGGAAACTGTTCACTAATAGCATGCCGCCATCGCAATATGAGGCAGCCATGGAATTTCCTGTCTCATAGCCGCATGTAGCAAATGGTCGGGAAGCTGGTGACATTACTAACCTAATATGGGCAGAAGACCCATATTTGGTCAATGACATTGGTTACCAGCCTTTGCCTCTTTGTTACATAGCATTTAACAGCCGTAACTGATTGGGGCAGCAGCCTTCTGTCATGCAACAGTTTCAAACGCGTTTGGGCCAAACATTAGCTTTTTTATTTTAAGGTTTTAGAACATTCACATCTTTCTTTAAGGTTACATACAGCAATCAGCCATAACATAATAAGCACCCACTATAAAATTATGACACCCTCCTAATACTGAGTACTCCCCCTTTGGCCACCAAAACAGCCCTGAGCCATGGAGTCATGGACTTCAAAGTAACATCCACATAAACGGCAGGACCCAAGGTTTCCCAGCAGAACATTGCCCAATTCTTTCCACAGTGCATCCTGGTGCCATCTCTTCCTCAGGTAAGCGACACACATGCACCTGGTCATCCACACAATGTAAAATAAAATGTAATTCATGAGACCAGGCCACCTTCTTCCATTATTCTGTGGTCCAGTTCTGATGCTCACATGCCCATTGTAGGAGCTCTTGGCTGTGGACATGAGTCACCATGGGCACCCTGACCTGTCTGCAGCTATGCAGCTCAATACACAACAAACTGTGATACACTGTGTGTCCTGACATGTTTCTAGCAGAACCAGCATTAACTTTTTCAGCAATATGAGCTATAGTAGCTCTTATTTTGGATCGGACTACACGGGTCAGCCTTCATTCTCCACATGTATCAATGAGCCTTGGCCACCAATGACCCTGTCTACGGTGCAATGGTTTCCCTTTCTTAGAGCACTTTTGGTAGGTTCTTACCACTGCAGACCGTGAACATCCCACAAGAGCTGCCATTTTGGAGTTGATCTGAACCAGTAGACCAGCCATTGCTATTTGGCCCCTGTTAAAGTTGCTCAAATCCTTACACTTGCTCATTTTTTTCTGCTTCAAACACATCAACTTCAGGGACAGCATGTACACCTGCTACCTAATATATCCCATCCACTTTCAGGTGCCATTGCAATGAGATAATCTATGGTATTCACTTTACCTATGGCTGATCAGTGTAGTTTACACTTCAAGCTTTTTTTACATAATTCCTATCCATGAAGTCCCAAGCAAATGAAAAGTAAACTGTTTCATTGAAATGGCACAGAATTTCTTTCTATAGTCACTGTAAAGAGAATTGATAATAAACTGTGTAATGTAAACACATACACTTAGTTGTGTTTTTCTTACCCTAGGGCAGCCTTTCTTAACCTTTTTACCCAGGAGGGACCCTTGAAATCCCTTTTAGGTCTTTGGGAACTCGTTTTAAAACTAATTATACCTGAAGCTTACAGTACATTAAAACGATCAATATGTTGTAGAAAGCTTTAAATAAAAGAGTAAAGAATGTGACTTACCTTGAGTATGTGACATCTAAGGCAGATAATTTTTAACCTTCCTGCTGCATACAACAACATTATTTTCAGCAACAATCTTACAAAAGGAATAATAATAGTAACAGTATCAACCAAATGAGCAGGCAAACACTGAACAACTTTACTGAATGAACATAGTGTAACATGACAATACAGAGAGAATGATAGGAAAGTCTGCAATGGTGTTGCACAAGAAATAAGTCAATGAAGCTATCTCAGTAACAGGGATAGTTCCCACACCCTGCCCTAGATTGCAGCAAAACAGAGTATAACAGAGTATTAAAAAACAATATAGCACCAGGCACACACTGATAAAATCATATCTTTGTAAAATCCTTATTGAGCTACAAGCAGGATACAAAGTGTCCCCACCCTGGGATGGCCCTACTTAACGCATTTCACCCTGATGGGCTTATTGGTAAGGATCAGGAAAGTTCACATGCTAAACCAATGGCGTAGTACAAATAAAAATAAATACAGTCACTTGCAGATTCCTAGAAATGGGATTGAAACACCTCTGTCACTCGGAGGTTGCCTGTAAATGTTAGTTCAGGCAGTGGGCTGCAGGGATCCACAGGCAGACTCCACACAGGTAAAGCTGGAGGAGTCCTTGGTCTGGAGGTTTGGGTGGCTGAAGGTAACACCACTCCACTGGACAGGCAGCATTCTAGAGCACAGTAACTGGGGCTTACAAAGAAGCTGAATACTCTTGCACTTTCCTCCCACCAAACATGATCTACCTGCACTGCATAGAGAAGCCAAGATACCCAGGGATGACACCACGGAGTATAAAATAAGGTTTTTAATGAAAATGGAAGAGTTTTATTTGAAAACAAAAGTTTATATGGGGAGGGGGGAGTGAGGAGAAACTAGGAAGGCAAAATATAAGCAGATTAAACTTCAGTTTTATGATGGTACATAATGCATACATGTTAATTAGCTCTATTGAAAATGAAGGCTAACCTGTGTACATATGTTGACATGAGTAATGTCTATAAAGTCTAAGTAGTGAAGACGGCTTCATATTTTAAACAGTTGAAGAATTAACTCCCTTATCTGCAAATCTGACAAACCAAAACTACCAGTCTTGGCAATTCAAGATGAAAATGCTGCTAATAAGAGAAGGTACAAGGAAATGTATCAGTGAAGTCAGTCCAGAACACCCTTCAGATGAATGGATAGAAAAAGACCATAAAGCTCAGAGCACAATCTCTCTTAGCATAGAAGATGATGAAATCATAGGTATATGTGAGTGTGAAACCGCTAAAAGAATGTGGGAAGGATTACAAAAGGTGCATGAAAGAGCTAATCTCAGCAATCAACCGTATTTGATTAGAAAGCTATACCAAACCAAGCTGATAAAAGGCCAGGATATGCAGAATTACATAAGGCACACCTTGAAAATGGCTGAATGCCTGAGAGGTATGGGTGAAGGAATAAAAGACTTTTATGTTGCAGCACTATTACTTAGTGGTTTACCAGAAAGTTATGAAATGCTTGTCACAGCACTTGATGTATGCCCAGGTGATAAACTGACATTACAATATGTTAAGGGCAAGCTTATGAATGAATATAATTAATTAAGCATTAATAGTGATGGTGCCTCTGTTGCAGAGTCTGCTTTAAAGACGAAAAATGGAATAAAAACAGTAACATCCAACAAGAAACACGTGAAGGTTTTGTGTGCAACAAACAAGGTAATTTAAAATCCAACAGAAAATCTATGGAAACATGGAAAGATCAGAGTTCATAGTAGAGCCCCATGGAACCTTCAAGATTTGAAGACTGTTTGTGTGGAAGAATGGGCCAAAATCACACTTGAGCAATGCATGCGACTAGTTTCTCCATACAAGAGGTGTCTTGAAGCTGTCATTACCAACAAAAGATTTTGTACGAAGTAGTAAATACATTTTTCCCTGTGTCATTCCATTTTATTATACATAACTTAATTTGTGAACTCATTTGTTTTGGTTTCTTTGTATGTTTGTATTGTATGGGTTGCAGGGGCGGACTGACCATTTGGAAACTCGGGCACTGCCTGAGGGCCTGAGGTCAGTAGGGGGCCCCATGAGATGCCCCTGGTACCTTTTTCATAGGCTTTTTTGAGTTTGGGCAAGGACACAGGGGCCCCATGATCCCCTATTGCCCGGGGGCCCCATGAGTTGTCAGTCCGCCCCTGATGGGTTGTTACCGACATGTGATGAATATTGCATGTCATGTCAGCGCTGAGCGAACTATTGGCGCTTTATAAATACTGTATAATAATAATAATAGCACCTGTAGAAATATATATACTGTGAAAAAAATGGTGACGTGTTCAATACTTGTTTTACCTGCTATATACTGTATATATATATATATATATATATATATGTGTATATATTTTTATTTTTTTTCTATACTTGATAATAAAGTGCTGCAGATAATACCTGAAAGGCAGGAACGTCTGCCCGATCAAATGACTACTGTTATTGACTGTCATAGTGGTTACATGAGCAAGAGCTTGACCTGCCAGGTCCTGATCATTACAGGAGACTGGATGTTGTCGTGATAGCTTGGTTACTGTGCTGGAATTGCACTGTGAGTGCACTCTGAACACTGAAACCTGGGCCGCCCATTGATGCATACGTGTGGCACGTGGGCATTAAAGCCCACCCTCTTTGCTGCTGCACATATGCACTATGTGGGTGGCAAGAGATTAACATGTATTGAAAGTTTCCAATTATCCCAAGTCATCATTTTATATCATTACTGTGTACAATTTTATTCTTGCTATAGGAATTATAGTTTATCGTTTATTTTCCAGGTTTTATTGCATTTTATAGAGTAATTTTACAAGAGAAATTCTGAGTCTGTATATTTAAATAAATGCATTTTAATCTTCCAAGGAAACTTTTTAGAGAACTATCTGATAATAACATAAAAAATACATTCATATAGATTTCACGGAGTCATATTCTGATTTGATCATCCTAAAGAACCGCTAAACTGACATCTCCCGGTATGCCTGGCAAAAAAAAAAAAGCTGGGCTTTGTTCACCCTCGTCACACAAAGTAGCCATCTGACAGACTGAGCCTCGCCAGAGGGTCAAAAAAGCGAGGTCCCGGGAAAGGTCATATTTAATCTGTACCCACGATGCCCCACTGCATCCTTCACAACATCTGACTACCAAAAGGGGCTCAGCCTTCTGACTGACAGAATTCCTAATTGTATCCACTCATTCATGACAATTTGATTAAAATATGACGCCAAAGTCTCGCCCCCTGTTTGATTCGATCCTCCAAATCTAATTTTGAATTTTCAGAGGAGAGATTACCTTCACAAGCATGACTGGGACGCCATTAACTTCTACTTAATCTTTATTACCGATGTGAGTTTAACATATGTACGCTTTCGCCTCACGCTGGAGTAACGTCTCAGCGATGTACAGAAGGCTTGTAGGGTTTTTAGCTTTGATTCTGAACTAGGCAGAGCCTGTGGTCCTTGTGTGTGCACAGTATACAGGTTTATTATTTGCCTTATATACTGGAAAGAACAATGGCAATATCCAAATTGCAGCTATCAACAGTCCACATAGCACATTGTACTTCACCTTAAGTGGAATCATTGTATATTTAAAGTGGCATTATGCACAAAAATGTAATATATTGCAGATTACTGAATCTTAAAGCAGAACGCCACCAAAAAAAAAAATTCTCCTATGCATTGGAGCTGTGTCTGCGCTGCATGGGTTAACTCATTTTGTCCAGGGTTGCAATGAAAAGCTATACTTACCCAATCCTTCGATCCACAGAAAACAGTGCTCCCTCACGTCCATCAGTGGACTCTTCCTGCTGTTCTTAAGTTCAGAGCCAGTCTAAGGGTGTGATACCATCAGGAACAGACCATGCACAAGACCACTAGCATGAGGGGGGGACAGGAGTGGCTGGATTGGTGGATTAGGTAAGTATATTTCAGCTATCCGAACCCCTAGATAAAAATGAGCAGTTAACCATTGCAGTGAAGAGTGCAGAGAAAAAAATTCCTAGAGTCCATCTTTAACCTCTTCACGCCGGCGCCTCCCGGCCCTTTAAGAGTTTCAGAAGGCGGGGCGGGGTTTTAGGGTCATGTGACTGCCGTGATTCGCCATCACGGCGGTCACATGATTGGAAAAGGTCCCGATCGAAAGGGGAGATTGGGACCTTTCTGGGATATGTGCTGGGAGCGCGCAGGGCTGATGTATTTGCACGCAAATATGCGACCGCTAGGTGTCAGGGCTCAGACGCCGAGAAGCCGCATATTTGCGTGTGGTCGGCGTAAAGGGGTTAAATGTGGTGGCTGCATTAGTTTTATTTTTTGGAATTTTCTTCCCTATATCTTCACCTGGCGATCCAGCCAGTAAGTCTGTAATTTTTTAACTTCCTTTAACACAGCAAGCTGTTTAGTAAAAGTGTGAGTTAGAGGATTGAGACAAACCATTTACCATTGAGAGTGGTGCTTACAATGATCACATTTTATTTATTTTGTAAAGCCTTTATCCCAAAAGCAACAAAAACTGTTTGCTGTAAGTGCTTAAAAAGTGTTAGCTGGAGTTCAGCTTCAATTTGCAAGTAAAGTCAATTTAAATCTACTTATACATAACACTACCCTCTCCACAGACTGGCAATGCTGTTGCCCAAAAGTTGCTTCTCCATCCAGAGTGGAAACACATTAAAGAATATGTTACCCCCCAACATTTATTATTCCTGATATATGCCTATGGTACAATGTACTTGTGTTGAAAAGTATCCTGTTCTCTTTGTATTGCTTCCTTTGTTGAAAATATCTGGTGATCCTGCCAGTCCCCCTGCTTTCCTGTTTCAAACACACCACTCTAGACATGACAACACATTCTTCCCAGCATGGTCAGTTTTTTGGTGTTCTCGGAGAACAGCATGTCCTCCAGTGATCAGACTTGTGCTGACACTTCCCCCCTGCACAGACATTCACTGTGAAGATCAGTGTTCTGCTGTTTCTCCACCACAACCTGTCTAAGCTGAGAAAAGAGATTTTGTGATCACTTATAAAAAAAGAAGAAAAAGCTATTTATAATTTTATATATATGTGTGTGTGTGTGTGTGTGTGTGTGTGTGTGTGTGTGTGTGTGTGTGTGTGTGTGTGTGTGTGTTTGTTTGTGTGTGTTTGTGTGTGTACTACACTACCCTACCCCTTTAGGAGTTGCAAAGCAACCTAAAAGCAGCTTGATTATGCAATATAAACAGAATTGGCATGTGAAGAGTCAGTTACTACGGCACAGTGGCTTAGTGGTTAGCATGTCTGCCTTGCAGTAAATGGGTCATGGGTTCAGATTCCTGACCATGGTTCCTCCTGCATGGAGTTTGCATGTTCTCCCTGTGCTTGTGTGGGTTTCCTCCAGGTGCTCTGGTTTTCTCCCACACTCCAAAGACATGCTGGTAAGTTAATTGGCTCCTGTCTAAATTGGCCCTAAAATGTGTATGTATGACTGTAAGTTAGGGACCTTAGATTATACACCCCTTGAGGGTTAGGGACTGATGTGAATGTTCAATATATATGTGTAAAGCGCTGCGTAAATTGACAGCGCTATATAAGTACCTGAAATAAATAAAATGTCAATTTTAAGGAAAGAAAGGAAACAATGCTTATCACAGAATCTCAGGTAGTGTTAACAGGCCTCCTTTTGAGAATCTAACCTGATACCTTCAACCTGAGATGGCTTTACAGTCCTCAGTATGCAGTGAGAACTATCAAATGGGTAGAGTAGCTCACTTTGGGCACTCAGGACCTGATGGCAAGGATATAGCCTGATATAAGGAAAAGAGCTCTTAACCCCAAAAACAACCAATGTTCTTTAACCACCTCCCGCCCGCCATATAGTAATATGACGGAAGGAAAAAGCCTCCTTAATAGGGTGAATTGACACAGCAGTTCAGCCTGTGGACTGACTGTCCTGCTATCAGCTCTGATACAATGTGGCAAGGCTAGCAATCAACAGACTCTCCTTGCCTTCTCTCTCCCTCTCTCTCTCTCCCTTTCGCTCTCTCTCTCTCCCTCTCACTCTCTCTCCCTCTCTCTCTCCCTCTCTCTCTATCTCTCTCTCCCTTTCGCTCTCTCCCTCTCCCTCCCACTCCCCCCCTCTCTCTCTCTCTCTCTCTCTATCTCTCTCCCCCTCTCTCTCTATCTCTCTCTCCCTCTCGCTCTGTCTCCCTCTCGCTCTCTCTATCTCCCCCCCCTCTCTCCCCCCCTCTCTCTATCTTTCGCTCCCTCTTGCTCTCTCTCTCCCTCTCGCTCTCTCTCTCTAGCTCTCTCTTTCTCTCTCCCCCTCTCTCTATCTCTCTCTCCCTCTCGCTCTCTCTCTCTCTCCCTCTCTCTCTGTCTCTAAGAAAATAATTTCTTTCCACAAGAAAGGTGATGGCTACAAGAAGATCAGCAAAGCTTTACTTATTAGTCAAAACACTGTAGCAAAAGTGAAACAAAAATTTAACAAAGATGGAACTTCAATCATCTCACAGAGATATCCAGATCATCCATGGAAGTTAACACCTTAACAGGATTGTCTTCTGATGAGAAGGGTTGAAAATCACCATGTAAGTTCATTGCAGTTAGCTATAGAAGCAGAAAGCCAAACTGGGGTGATTGTTTCCCATGACACAATACGGCAAACACTGCAGAGGAATGTCATGCATGGGTGTCGTCCACGAAGGAATCCTCTCCTAAAGCCCATGCACAAAAAAGCTTGCCTAGTATTTGCCAGGGCCCATGCTGAAAAAGAAGACTACTGGGGCTCTGTACTCTGGAGTAATGAGACCAGGAAAAATGTTTTTGTAACTGATGGCTTCAGAACTCTATGGCATTGGCAAGGTGAGACGTACAAAGAAAAATGCATGGTGCCTACAGTGTAACATGGTGCTGGCAGTGTCCTGCTGTGGGGCTGCCTGAGTGCTGCTGGTGTCGGGGAGCTGCATTTCATTGATGGTGTCATGAATTCACAGATGTACTGCTCAACATTGAAAGAGAAAGATGCTACCATCACTCCGTGCCCTTGGTCGTCGTGCACTCTTCCAACATGGCAATGATCTAAAATGCACATCTAAGGCCACTGTTGCTTTTCTGAAGAAGAACAGAGTGAAAGTGATTCAGTGGTCAAGTAGTGTATGTCTCCTGATCTGAACCCAATTGAATACCTATGGGGAATGCTGAAGAGACAAGTTGAGTATCACTCTACATCCAGAATCCAGGCTCTAAAAGAGGTCGTTCTTGAAGAATGGAAAAAGATAGATGTTGCAATATGTTACAACTTGTTCATTCCATGCAAAGAAGACTTGCTGCTATCCTTACAAATCATGGAGGTCATACAAGATACCAAGATACTAGATGTACTAGTTTTTGTTGTGGGGTGGATTCATTTTTGCATCAACTAATTCGAGTAAAACTGAAGATTTTGTAATCGAAGTTATATTATTAACCGCTTGGCGCCGTTCGTATGAAAATTAGTGTCCTCACTGGACTGGGCTTTTTTATTTGTGGGGCCACTAATTTGCGTACCTGTCTTTGTGCTGGGAGGGCACCACATGGTGCGCTCCGAGTACAAGGACTGGGGTGTCAGTGAGAGCCCTGGGTCCTGTTCTAATGATCGGGAACCAAAACTCCCGATTCCGGGTCACATGATTGTTGTGAAAGTCTCTGATTGGCTATCACAGTGATCAGTTACTGTGAAGCCCACTCCGCTTGTTTTCTCTCTCTGAATGGAGAGAGATACATTGTATCCCTCTCTGTCCTTTCAGGAGAAAGAAAAGGGTTGGTAAAAAATAAATAAAATAAAAATAATATTTTAAAAATAAATAAATGAATAAATAAATAAAAATACGTAGATCAAGGTTTGATCTAGGTCAGTGCCAGGGTTAGTGTTTGGATCAAGGTCAGGGACAAAGGTCAAGGTCAGGGTCAAGGGTCAGGTTTTTTTTTTTATTAGTATCAATGTCAGTTAGTGGCAGGATAAAATAAAAGCACTATTGTTTCTGGGCCATACTACAAGTACAGACAATGACTAAGATACACATATGTGGTATTGCTGGGATCATCAGGAGCAGGAGAAATTATTTTGGGTTGTTCTTTGGTGGTAGTAGCAAGAAATATACAACTATATTAAAAAAAATATTTTTTTTTACTATTTTGGGTCAGATTTCCTTTGATAATAAAAAAAAAATCAGGAGATATCCACTACCATTTACTATAAAATGAAAGTCCAAGTTGCACTGAAAAAAAACAAGGTATAATCCACCTTGATGCTCAAAGTAGTTGTGATGATATGTACAGTTTTGCCAACACATGTCAAATTTGCAAAATTGTGCTTAGGCTTTAAGACCTGTTTTACCCTTAGGCATGAAGGGGTTAGCCTTACTTTCATGTAATGAGCTAAATAAATGTTCTATACAACTCAGTTGTGACAATATTTTGGAAATTGTTCATGTGTTCATTAAGATATTGATTAAAATCTTACTTTTCAAAAGGGGTGTACTCATTTATGCTGAGCACTGTATATGCCTCCGCCCACATGCCAACTCCTCTGGGAAATATAGTTCTTTACTACACTGCTCCTTAGTAAAGTCGTGTGGTTCAGGATACAAGTTCCATGGGACCGCTCTACAGAGTGTGAATGCCACTGTTCTGCAGGACACTGATATCTTGTGTTCATTTTAACAACCTGCATCAACACTTGTAGCAGGGTGTTACATATACATATATATATATATATATATATATATATATATATATATAGGAGTTAGACAAAAAAATGAAAACACTACATGATTTGCAGGTGTGAACGTGACGACATGTTTCATGTTGAAAGTGATGTAACATTCGTTGGCTTCCGCTGTGTGATGAGACACCTAGCTAACAGGTGGGAAGTTTCACTTTCACCATTCACTACTTAATACGGAGTCATGTCAGAGCTTACTGAGCTTCAAAGAGGGCAAATTGTTGGTGCTGCTTAGCTGGTGCCTCTGTGACTGAAGCTGCCAATTTATTTGCCATGTCTCAAGGTACGGTATCAAAGGTTATGACGACATATACAGCTTCAGGTAAAATGTCGTCTGATAAGCATAAGCACGGTCGACATGGTCAACTGACCGAAAGAAACAAAAGGACATTGCGCAAGATTGTGACTCAGCATAAGAAAACAATTGCTGCAAAAGTGACTGCAGAGCTCAATCTCAGTCCTATGAAGACTGAGTCCCTCACCTTTCTCATCTAGGCACACCCTCTTGTCTGAATAACTGTGCTAAGGGCAGATGGATTCCAGGAAGTAAATGCTACATGAATCGTCTGCCATTAGTCAAGATGGCGACAGGCAGAAATGCTGGAGGGTGTGGAAGGTGATTTCTCAGCAAAATAAATTATGGAGACATGGATGTTTAATTTAATCAATTTTATTCAACAAATAGGGATGAGTGAAATTAAGCGTTTTCATTTCACCAAAATGACGTAAAACTGTAGGAAGTTTGCCATATCAGCCAAATGCATTGGAGTCCATGGGGAAGGTGAAAATGAAGTGGACCTTTTAATTAACTTTTACTCATGTCACACTCCTAGCCCTCCCTCCTCCGTTTACACATTTTTTATGGGGGGTGGGTCAGGGGGTAGCAAGGACCTTTTCCAGAAGGTACTTGATCCTACTTCCTGATTTCTTGCTTAGGCAAGGATGACAATGCTCTACAAGCCCCCTGCCCAGACCCCTGCAGCCTCCTGGGATACATGTCACTCAAGCCAGGAAGCTTTGGGGTAATCTCCTCCAGCCACCCATATACAGCCGGGGGCTGGCTGCGACCAATCAGGAAGTTACCGTCAGCTTCCAAATCCAAGATGGCAGCATGAAAACAAAAGCAGCCTTGAAGACATTGGTTTCATAGGAAGACTGTGCTGGACTTTATGGACAATATCTGTAGCTGCTGACATTTACTTTTTTAGAACGTGTGTGAAGTTTCTCTTTGGGGTGAGTTTTTGGTGTTTTTTCAGGGTGCAATTGACTTTAAATGGCTCTTGATGGGTACAGAAGACCATTTTAAAAATTCTGAACCCCTTTCTGTGCCAAAAAACAGGCCCCCGTTTCCATGGAAAGAAAAGAAGGCAATGAAGACAAATTAAAGCCACAGTACACAATTAACAAATCTGACAAAGACTACTGTCTATTTCCAAGTGGCAGAGCAGTAGACAATACATTTCTGCTAATTTTTTTTTTTAGATTTTTGTAGCCCTAGAAATGTGTTGGCCTTTAACTTTAAATAAAAACAGCTTTATTTAACCTGATCATCCTACTGATCCATTCCTGTGGGCTACGCCTTCCAGTATTTTGTGGTATCAGTGGCCCGAGAGCTTCCCAATTAGGCTACAAGTACATATCATCAAACATCAAAACTTTTTTTCAGATTGAGCAAGTCAATTAGCCAACGAGGCAAATCAAAGTCATGTCAGAAAGCCTATTCTGTCTGCTTGTTTTTGGTCAGTGGCTCAAAGCAGCGAGCATTTATGAAATGGGAAGTCAAGAATGACAGCTTATGTGTTTCTCTTTGGAAAGGTTTCCTTTTACAAGAGGATTGTTTGGTCATTGAATTTACTACCTACCTAGACTGGGCCAACCCCAGTAAAAGACGCATCTTCTTCAGGCACTATACTAGGGTAGACACAACTGGGGCCACAAACTCTCTGCGTCTGACGATTACACAAGGAGAGCTGCTCTCCCAGTGTAATTTGGATATTGCCATTGTTATTTGATGTATTTAGGGCAAATAATAAGCCAGGAGAGCTGCTCTCCTGGTTTGATTTGGATATTGCCATTGATCTTTGACATATATAATACAAAAAAATAGAAAAATAACCAGAAGAGCTACTTTCCCAGTGTAATTTGGATATTGCTATTGATCTTTGATGTATTTAAGGCAAATACTAAGCTGGGAGAGCTGCTCTCTCGATGTAGATTGGATATTGCAATTGTTCTTTCATGTATATAAGGCAAACAATAAGCCAGGAGAGCTTCTCTCCTGGCGTAATTTGAATATTGTCATTGTTCTTAGATGTATTTAAGGCTAATAATAAGCTAAGAGAGCTGCTCTCCCGATGTAGATTGGATATTGTCATTGTTCTTTGGACATAGATATTACAAAAAGTAGCCAAGGGAGTTGCTCTCCTGGTGTAATTGGGATATTTATATTAATCTTTGAGGTATGTAGGGCAAATAATAAGCCAGGAGAGCTTCTCTCCCGGAGTAATTTGGATATTGGCATTGTTCTCTGATGTATACTGTATAAGGTAAATAATAAGCCAGACGAGCTGCTCTCCCGATATGACTAGCAGGGCTTGGCTGTCAGTTTAACAGCAGACTCCTTTTGGAAGCGAGGAGCACAGCCAAAACCTTGGAAGAGTGTCTAACAGCTGGCTCAGGTGATGGTTCGGGGATGGGTGGCTCATAAGCGCAGTGGCCTGACAGGTTCCCCAGGTGCACTCACAACTATCACTTTGTGGCCCTCAAGTAAGGACAGGACCTGACTCAGAACTAGACCTGGAACTACTGGAAAACTCAAGACCTTGAAAAAGTCAGGTGTAAAACTGTTGCACCTGAACATGCCCTAGGCTGAGAAGTTTCTAGAACCTGTTCATAGGGTGGGGTTACAACCATCATCCTTGCAAAACTGCAGTTGGGGCTTCTGGGCTAGGAACTGGCTTAACAACCTGACCCCTGGGTAGCCTGTCCTTGGCCTGTTAAACAGATCAGGACCAACTTTCAAAGTGATAGCTGAACCCCACAGAATAAACCATGAGATGCTCTCCCCAAGTTATTTAGAGCAGGGATGTCGGTTTGACAGTCAGTCTGGGTTCTACACTGTGTACTAGGAATGCTGTCAGCAACATCTGTACTGTATAAGGAATATCCAGAAAACCGTCAATTGTAAAGCAACTTGCCCTTTAGCATCTTCACATTGAGTATCCTGGTTACTACCAACATATCCTGGGAAACTTGGATGCCTGATCACATGACCAGTTTTTTGCACACATGGTCTCTGCCAAAGGCTCCTGCAGTAATAACCTGTACCTTGAGTTGGACAGCAAGTGGACTTCATATCAGTTCTCAATGACTTTTTAAAGTATGGTGCTTGATTTCACAGTATAGGCCAGCCTGGAAAAGTAGTAACACATACAGAATTGTATATTATCTGCTATCAAAATGTGTTTATTACCTAATTTCTCAAAGAGAGACAAATGTTCCGTACATGAATAATGTGTCACAATTTTCACCAGTGCAGTATTAACTTCTGAAAATGTTGTTTTAGTGATAGTCACACCAAATACACTTCACATCAATATGGCACAGATCACATTGCCATGCATCTTGACCTAGCAATAAATGGACATTAGAAAATACATTCTTTTCAACTGGATCTGTTCCCAGTAATGCTTTGAGTTAGAATGTGTTGGGAAAAAGTCTTACACACTGCATTTTAGGTGCAAAGGTCTATATTTTGCCATTAGAATTTCATAAAATGAAACTACAATACACAACACTATAATTGGTATTCTTATTATCCAAAAATAATCCATACACATCCACCACTTAATAGCCCTGTAATCTATTTTTTATGAAGTGGTTTCTTCCTGTATTTTTCTGTCTAACTGTAATGTCCTCAGCAAGTTCCAGAATGTCTCCGATTTCTTCTCATTTTCAGTTGTTTGGAACAAGCAGTGCACATTAAGTGCGGTCATGTGCACTGGTCTCTGCACACTATACATCCCATAGTCCATAGTCTCCAGTCCATCTTGGGAGAGAGGGTGTCTATGTTCCTAGATACATTGGCACTATGGAGTACAACGTAGCCACCCTCTAACGGGAACTAACATCCCCCCAAATGAGTTCCAACCAGCCAGGAGGACATTAATTAAAGCAGCAGCAGCACCCTCTGAAGATTGCTCTGATCATCAGAGGTGGGCTTCAGAGTTCTGTAGATGGAAACAGAAGATTTGATTAGTAACTTTTCTAAATGGTTATCATTAAAATGCTGGGCATGGTTATCTCTTTCACTGACAACACCACAGTTGTGTTACTGTTTGGCATTGAAAGGATGAAAGTAAATCTGCGGCCATGGTAGTTTGTCTCCCAGTTTCTTGGCTCACAGAATAGCCTAGGAGGCATGGTATTTTGCAAGCACATGCAATAAATGCAGCTGTGTATTCATTAAGGTATCATTAAATGTATGTTTTTAATTTATAAGCAATGTAGACACATGATTTTGACCTGGTATCAGCTTCTTGGTGCCGTTTGTACAATAGACCTCAGATTGGGAGAGGAAAAAAAGCAGCACAAAGAACCAATCGGTTTACAACCTGACAAGGAGAAATAGAAGAAAACAGCTTGTCAGAGAGATGAGCTCATCAGTCTTCTGCTTCTCCTTTCACTGCCCAGACACAAGCTGGGGGATGAATAAGACTTGAAGGTGTTACTAAAGTATATGTGAACCCTCACCTTGTAAAACAACCCATACAGTTTAAATTAGAAATGAAAGGCAAAACATTTGTGTATATATATATATCTATATATATATATAGATATATACAGTTGCAAGAAAAAGTATGTGAACCCCTTGGGATTACGTGGAGTTTTGCATGAATTGGGCATAAAATGTGCTCTGAATGTCATCTAAGTCACAACAATAGAAGAGCACAGTCTGCTGAACATAATACTACACAAACATTAGATGTTGCCATGGTTTAATTGCACATAACATGTAAACATTCACAGTGCAGGGAGGAAAAAGTATGTGAGGCCCTAGCTTAATGACTTCTCCCAGAGCTAATTGGAGCCAGGAGTGAGTCAACCTTGACTCCAATCAGTGTGATGATATTGGATGTGTTGCTGACAGCTGTCCTGCCCTTAAAAAACACACACCTGTTTTGGGTTTACTGGTTTCAAGAAGCACTGTCTGATGTGAACCATGCCTCGCAGAAAAGAGCTCTCAGAAGACCTACCATCAAGAATTGTTGACTTGCATGAAGCTGGAAAGGGTTACAAAAGTATCTCCAAAAGCCTTGATGTTCATGTGTCCACGGTAAGACAGACTGTCTACAAATGGAGAAAGTTTAGCACTATTGCTACACTCCCTAAGCAGGGACGTCCTGTAAAAATGACTGCAAGAGCACAGCGCAGAATGCTGCATGAGGTAAAGAAGAATCCCAGAGTGTCAGCTAAAGACCTACAGAAATCTCTGGCACATGCTAACATTTTCGTTGACACATCTACAATAAGGAAAACATTAAACAAGAATGGAGTACATGGGAGGACACCACGGAGGAAGCCATTGCTGTCCAAAAAGAATATTGCAGCACGTTTGAAGTTTGCAAAAGAGCACCTGGATGTTCCACAGCACTACTGGCAAAATATACTGTGGACAGATGAAACCAAGATTGAGTTGTTTGGGAAGAACACACAACACTATGTGTGGAGAAAAAAAGGCACAGCACACCAACATCAAAACCTCATCCCCACTGTAAAACATGGCGGAGGGAGCATCATGGTTTGGGGCTGCTTTGCTGCCTCAGGGCCTGGATGGATTGTTGTCATTAATGGGAAAATGAATTCCAGAGTTTATCAAGACATTTTGCAGGGAAACGTATGACCATCTGTCCGCCAACTGAAGCTCCGCAGAGGATGGGTGATGCAACAGGACAATGACCCAAAGCATACAAGTAATTCAACAAAACAATGGCTGCAACAGCACAGAATACGCCTTTTGGAGTGGCCCAGTCAGAGTCCTGATCTAAACCCGATTGAAATGCTGTGGCATGACCTTAAGAGAGCGATTCACACCAGACATCCCAAGAATATTGCTACACTGAAACAGTTTTGTGAAGAGGAGTGGTCCAAAATTACTCCAGATCGTTGTGCAGGTCTGATCTGCAACTACAGGAAACGTTTGGTTGAGGTTATTGCTGCCAAAAGAGGGTCAACCAGTTATTAAGTCCAAAGGTTCACATACTTTTTCCTCCCTGCACTGTGAATGTTTACATGTTATGTGCAATTAAACCATGGCAACATCTAATGTTTGTGTAGTATTATGTTCAGCAGACTTTGTTCTTCTATTGTTGTGACTTAGATGACGTTCAGAGCACATTTTATGCCCAATTCATGCAAAACTCCACGTAATCCCAAGGGGTTCACATACTTTTTCTTGCAACTGTATATATATGTTTATACTTTATATACACACACACTATATTGCCAAAGTATTGGGCCCGCCCTCCAAATCATTGGATTCAGTTGTTCCAATCACCTCCACGGCCAGAGGTGTATAAAAACAAGCACTTACACATGCAGACTGCTTCTGCAAACATTTGTAAAAGAATGGGTCGCTCTCAGGAGCTCAATGAATTCCAGCGTGGTACCGTGATAGGTTGTCACCTCTGCAATAAGTCCATCCGTGACATTTCTTTGCTACTAAATATTCCACGCTCAACTGTTAGTGGTATTATAACAAAGTGGAAGCAACTGGGAACAACAGCAACAGTGCGCAGAAGTCGCCAACTGTCTGCAGAGTCAATAGCTAAAGACCTCCAAACTTCATGTGGCCTTCAGATTAGCACAATAAGCACATCGTCGGATGCAGTGGTGTAAAGTATGATGCCGCTGGACTCTAGAGCAGTGGAGACATGTTCTCTGGAGTGACAAATAACACTTCTCTGGCAATCCAACAGAAGTGTTTGGGTGTGGCGGTTGCCAGGAGAATGGTACTTGCCTGACTCCATTGTGACAAGTGTGGAGGTGTGTGGTTGTTTCTCAGGGGTTGGGATTGGCCCCTTAGTTCCACTGAAGGAAACTCGTCAGGTGTCAGCATACCAAGACATTTTGGGCAATTTCATGCTCCCAACTTTGTGGGAACAGTTTGGGGATGGCCTCTTCCTGTTCCAACATGACTGCGCACCAGTGCACAAAGCAAGGTCCATAAAGACATGGATGAGCGAGTTTAGGGTGAAGGAACTTGATTGGCCTGCACAGAGTCCTGACCTCAACTCGATAGAACACCTTTGGGATAAATTACAGCAGAGACTGGGAGCCAGGCCTTCTCATCCGACATCAGTGCCTGACCTCACAAATGTGCTTCTGGAAGAATGGTCCAACCTTTCCATAGACACCCTCCTAAACCTTGTGGACGGCCTTCCCAGAAGAGTTTAATCTGTTATAGCTGCAAAGGGCGGGCCAACTCAATATTGAACCCTACAGACTAAGACTGGAATGCCATTAAAATTCAGATGTGTGTAAAGGCAGGCGGCCCAATACTTTTGGCAATATAGTATATATATATATATATATATATATATATTATACAGTATATATTAATACCTTTATTTCATATTTTGTAAGTAATCTCTGTTCTCAGCTGATAAGGAGCTCAGAGAACTGGGGGAGGAAAAACAGCATTGCAGTGGTCTTTTCAGTGAATGGCTGTGTCAAGACAAGTCTGATCATTGCCTAGTTTTTTTAGTTTTTAAAAGGAAAGCAGAAGGACTGGCAGGAACACAAGATATTAAACACAAAGGAAGTAGTACTAAGAGAACAGGATACTGTTTTATACAAGTTCATGGTACAGCCAGGGGAGGACTGACCATTTGGAAACTCGGGCATTGCCTGAGGGCCCGGGATCAGTAGGGGGCCCCATGAGATGCACCTGGTACCATTTTCATAGGCTTTTTTGAGTTTGGGCAAGGACACAGGGGTCCCATGATCCCCTATTGCCCGGGGGCCCCATGAGTTGTCAGTCCACCCCTGGGTACAGCAAGCACATGTCAGAAATATGAAATGTTGGGTTTACATATTCTTTAACTACAGGTGAGAATAATCAAGTTCCCTGTTCTGCCAGACAGGGGTGTGCTGTGTGCCAGACCGGGATTTTTCTCAGAGAATAGGTGCAGGAACTCAACCTTGCCCCCCTTTCCCGCCAGACAACAAATGGTGGGTGTGGCCAAACTGCAGTAGGAGAGTTTTAAAGGAACATTAAATATGAGGAGTGTATTACATGCAGAGTACAAGAGGGCATTATGTACAGGCTGCAGGGTTCAGGGGTGTGCTACTT
Organism: Staurois parvus; assembly: GCF_062004578.1. Taxonomy (NCBI): domain Eukaryota; kingdom Metazoa; phylum Chordata; class Amphibia; order Anura; family Ranidae; genus Staurois; species Staurois parvus. The sequence continues at coordinate 220,699 of NW_028318584.1, read as the reverse complement.
ACAAAGTACAGAGTACAGGAGTGCCACTGCGAGAGGCAAGCTGTCCTTGTAAGTACAGAAGATGGGCTTTTGTGTTTACAAGTAACAGTGGTGAACAGGGGGTGGAGTGTGAGAACCAGAAGTGCGGAGGGGGAAAACTTCCAAGTTCCTGCTGGAAAAAAGCCTTAGTGCCGGAGCTGTGTAACTCTCAGAACTGGATAGACTGGATCCTTTGCACCTATATAGCACGAACAAATGGGATCGGAGGAAGAAACTAACATGTAGAGGGGTACGGAGGCATCCGACACTCCCAAAAGTGGTAAATGCCAAAAGACTTTCCTAGGGCTGCAGAGCTAGAATCAAGGAGAGGTAAGAAGCAGGCCACCGAAGAAGTGAGTTTACATAGTCTTTTATTGTGATGGAGTAAATCTCAGAACTGTGTAAATCTCAGAACTGGATAGACTGGATCCTTTGCACCTATATAGCACGAACAAATGGGATCAGAGGAAGAAACTAACATGTAGAGGGGTACGCAGCCATCCAACACTCCCAAAAGTGTTAAATGCCAAAAGACTTTCCTAGGGCTGCAGAGCTAGAATCAAGGATAGGTAAGAAGCAGGCCACCGAAGAAGTGAGTTTACATAGTCTTTTATTGTGATGGAGTAAATCTTTTAAATTAAGGGTGGCATAGGGTGACATCTGATCACCCTATTTTAATTCTGTATGGCCTGAAAGGTTCTCTTTGGGGGCTCTTGTTTCCCCCAACTCACAGTAGTTCGCTGGATCTGTGAACATAATCATAGTGATGTCACCACCAGAGTCCTTGAAGGGCACAGAATGGGCATAGAAGGGCACAGGTGGCTGATTCTGCTGCTAGCTACCTAAAACAGAAATATCAGCTTGTTACGGAACGACCCTTTAAATCATTATGACAACTCTTCATTACAAATTACATTAGCCTTTGCGGCTTATATGATCCCGAACCCACTTAAAACACAGTATGAAAATGAATAACAAGAGCGGAATTAACATTAAATTCTTTGGTGTAACCTGCCTGCACCAACCGCTTAATTATCGTTCAAACCAGATGACCTCTACAGGCTTGATCGCATAGTAAATCGCTTGTATGTTCAAGGAAGGTTTGCAATCACATTAGAATAAGGAGACTATTATTTTATGCATACGTTCCCTTGACCCCTCTATTGTAGTAATCAGAGAGGTGAGAGCGGGAAATGGGATTAATATACCTCTCACTTAAGAAAACTGTGCAAGATTTTTCTTCCCTCACTTTAAAGAATGTAATAGAATGTTATGCAATTAATGGCAGGCTGGAGACAATAACTAAAAAGGCATTAATTAAAGGGCCACTTAACGTAAAGCAGGACTATAGTGTAAAATTAGCATACTCGACTGTAATTCTAAGCCTGCGTGATATTCAGAGGGAAGGTGATGAAAGAGCCCCATGCTGCATTCATTTCTTGTAATAAGAGTACATTCTGCATCTGTCCATTGTTGGGAACTGGGCATACAGTGTTTGCCAATGAAAATGATTACCCCCGACTCAAAGACTCAACCAGCTGGCATCACCATTACACTGGTCCCTCAAAAAACTCTGAGAATGGCCACATAAGTAAAACTGTTCATACACATTTACATTAGAACACATGCTAGTTTAGTACTTTGCTTAAACAATGTGTATCAGAAACTATTTTTAATTGTTTTCTCCTTTGATGCATCTTAGCTCTACTAATCTCCCACAGCCTTTTTGCAGCGACTTCCTGCTTTCATGGACTCCAGTGATTGCTGCATGGCATTTCTCAGCATGGGTTCCCATAAGGGCTCTCGTAAGCCCCGGTTCACATATTTATTTATTTATTATTTATTTCAGGTACTTATATAGCGCCGTCAATTTACATATATATATTGTACATTCACATCAGTCCCTAACCCTCAAGGGGCATACAATCTAAGGTCCCTAACTCACATTCATACATACACATACTATGGACAATTTAGACAGGATCCAATTAACCTACCTGCATGTCTTTGGTGTGTGGGAGGAAACCGGAGTACCCGGAGGAAACCCACGCAGGCACAGGGAGAACATGCAAACTACAGGCAGCTGGTGCCGTGGTTGGGATTCAAACCAACGACCCTAGTACTGCCAGGCAGAAGTGCTAACCACTAAGCCACTGTGCCGCCCGTGCGGGCCGCGTTTTGCACGGGTACGAGAGCCCATGCCCCGTGGCACACAGAGAAGAAGCCCCTGCACTTCTTTGTAAAACACATCCCACACGGGTACCTTGGTTCCCAGTACGGTTGCGTTTTCCAGTGCGTACGGCTTGCCATTAGAATTAATGGCACCCGCCCGCGGGTCCGTGTTTCTCTGTGCGGGTGGTACCGCTGCACGGATTTTCATGAGGATCCACAGCGGCACCACCCGCACAGATGTGAACCTAGCCTTAAACCCTCTCCTTTTAATAGAAATGTAGGGAAGGTCAATTAGGGTTTTTTGCAAATATTCAATAGAAAAAATGGGACTTTCAGGGTGCATGAACATGAATACCAAACATCTTAAAAAGTTATATAATTTTTATTTCATATTTTTTAAAAACAAAAAAAGGAAAAAATACAGAAACATAAAAACAATTTCAGTACTAAGAGTGGAACTGAGATTCAAACTTGATTATATAATTGTAGTTACTCCCTACATGTTTCGCCCTCACGGGCTTCTTCAGGGAAGATTTTTGAAGAGATTTCAACCGCCGAGGCAATCTAAAGGTATATCGAAAAAATTATAGAATTACCAAACAACTTTAATAAATTCAATACAAAGTATTTAATCAAATATACAGTGGGGCAAAAAAGTATTTAGTCAGCCACCAATTGTGCAAGTTCTCCCACTTAAAAAGATGAGAGAGGCCTGTAATTGGCATCATAGGTAGACCTCAACTATGAGAGACAAAATGAGAAAAAAAATCCAGACAATCACATTGGCTGATTTGGAAAGAATTTATTTGCAAATTATGGTGGAAAATAAGTATTTGGTCACCTACAAACAAGCAAGATTTCTGGCTCTCACAGACCTGTACCTTCTTCTTTAAAAGGCTCCTCTGTCCTGCACTCATTACCTGTATCAATGGCACCTGTTTTAACTTGTTATCAGTATAAAAGACACCTGTCCACAACCTCAAACAGTCACACTCCAAACTCCACTATGGTGAAGACCAAAGAGCTGTCGAAGGACACCAGAAACAAAATTGTAGACCTGCACCAGGCTGGGAAGACTGAATCTGCAATAGGCAAGCAGCTTGGTGTGAACAAATTAACTGTGGGAGCAATAATTAGAAAATGGAAGACATACAAGACCACTGATAATCTCCCTCCACGCAAGATCTCACCCGTGGGGTCAAAATGATCACAAGAACGGTGAGCAAAAATCCCAGGACCACACGGGGGGGACCTAGTGAATGACCTGCAGTTTGCCAGCGTTGGGGCCATGGTTCTTGTCAGGAATGGACTTGCCAATAGTGGTGGGACTCACCTGCCTTGTGGGCTGCAGTACCAGGGCTGGCCAGCAGGTGCTCTCAACAACCAGAGGTTCACTTCAGCAATTAGCCATCACCTGGGGCTGATTGCAGGTGTATTTAAGGGATGGCCAGACCTGCAGTCTGTACCTTGGTGTGTGTTTTCCCATGGGCCCCTGTATCGTGTAACCTGCGTTCCTGTTCCTGTTGACTTCTCCTGTTTTGATCCCTGGCTTGTGACCCTGACCATTCTCTCCGCCTGCTTCTCCTGTATCTACCTGCCCGATAGTTATCGACCCGGCCTGCCTGATTACGTTGTGCTCTATATGTGTATGTACCTGTGTATCTGTATCAGTTTAGGTTTGGGTTTGTTTCACCTTGTTGTATGTATTTGTGTTAGCTTGGGGTTTGGTGCACTGTGTTTATGTTTGTATTGTTAGTCTTTAATAAATTGTCTTATTTATACCATATCTAAAGCTTGCGTTTCCCTGTGTCAGTCCACACACCTCTGGTCATCCCTGACAGTTCTCCAATATTAGCACTCAATTAGAGTATTACAAACTCAGGTGGTCAAGAGGTCTTTTACCACAGAAGCTGGTCCTGGAAGATCCTTCAAAGGCCAGGCAAGAGGTCACACCACATACTCAGGGCCCCCTTCCCAAGCCAGGATTTGTTCATCCATAGCACCAACCAGAAGTCTCTAATAGTAGCCAGACGTCTCACCAACGTAAATCCAGAACAAAGCTCCACAGCCTGGCCTCTGTTTATGTGGTTGTGCTCTGTACTGCTATGCCACCGACAGTAGATTCTGCAGCTCTGAAGCACCACACAGCCGGTGACAACCAATGCCAGGACAGTGTCCTTTAGCACCCAAGATGCAACGGGCAAAGTGCCCCTCAATGAGCTTTAGCAGCATAGGCTGCAGGTCCAGCTCTGTTTGCACTCCCCTTCTGCTGAAGCACTCAAAGTAGCAACCTCTTCTGCCTTCTCTCTTGGCTCGGCATTGGCGACAACTCCTTTAAGAGTCTTTGATTGGTCAGAATTCGTGCTGCTGCCCGTCTAATTTCTGCTCTTTAGATTGCAAGTCCAACATCACCACACCCAACTTGAGTTTTCTCACTAAACCTCAGAGCAGGCTATCCCATTGCAAGTCTGCTTTCAGCTATCCTCAAGTGGCTTACAAGTCGTTATAAAGGCAGACAATTACACTTGCTGAACCAAAAAATAATTTCTTCACTTCTTCAATTTAAATACCGTTAAAGCAGGCCCTGTATAATAATGAAAGGTGTGCTTATCCTGCCTCCCATCACCCCATGTGTAAGAAAAAAGTAAAAAAATACTTATCTAACACCTCCAGCTTTTAGTGCAATTGCCTAGGCAGAAGTTGATATCACTGGGCCTTCTTTGAGGTTCTTAGGAAAGCTGAGGATTCCAAATTGTGTAAGAATGGGTTCCTGTCTTCTTAACAGATTTAGGATGTAGTAAGGATGAGAACGCAGCAACTATTTGAATAGTACAGTAAATGTGTTTATTTTATACAGAAAATTCAATGTGTTTCAGAGGTTCAGCAATGCTCCTTCATAAGGACTCGTGTAATAATAGTAAGTGTATCAACATTTTGAACAATATCTGTATGGTGGAGATAGAGTTTCCATGTAAATGATCAGGTGTCAGATTGACACTAACCCCGATGAAGGGGGACTGCTGAGCCCCCAAAATGCTTTGAATTTTCTAAATAAACACTTTTACTGGAATATTCAAACATTTGTGGCACTATTGTCCTTCCTACACCCAAGTGCAGCCTTTCTCAACCTTTTCAGCACAAAGAAACCATTAAAATATCTTTCCGGTCTCAAGAAACCCCTGCTAAAAATTACTATATTTACAACTTATGATACATTACTGTGATGCTTAGTGAGAAGAATGCTCCTTACATTTGTTGACATTGGGAAGAATTACCCCCTTAAAGATAGCTAAAAAGATCAATGGTGTCAATAGGAACTTATCTAAGAGGAACAAATTGCAGATTGCTCAAGGAACACCTAGCAACTTCTAGAGGAACCTTAGGGTTCCATGAATTCTTGGTTGAGAAATCCTGCCCTAGTGCTTCGTTTGTGGATCCCCGGTGATACCCCCACCAATGGACAGCAGTCTCAAGGCCCAATTTATGACCATGAACCATATAATATCTTTCTTTCAGCGCCCCTACACTACACACATTGTTATGAAATTTGTGATCCCTAGCTTCCGAAGGATCCCACAATAAAGCACAATATAATCAACAATGCCTAAAGGACCCAGCTTGAAGACGAGTGTAAAGGGGGTGCAAAATAAGTGTAGCTTTTGTTTTAATACAAGCTACACTTTATTGTACATTGCACAAACTAATATACAGCATATATAGACTAGTAGTACTTCTTTAAAACATTTATTTAATGTTTCTCCTTATCGTCTTGTTCACATTTTTTTATTGTTCCAGGGAGAAAAAAAAGGAAAAAAAGAATAGAGGGATTCTAATCTGTCACTGGGAAAACCTTTAGATAAATGTCTGCCTCTTTTTTTCCCCTTTTGAAGAATATTAATTTGGTGTTTACTCCAGAGAATGTAAAAAAACACAAAATAGGTCATCATTGCCAGGCGAGCATTACTACTGGGGATAAAGTCACTATCTGTTTCTTGCGTAGCATCAAATTAGAATCTTACTGTTGCAATGCGATCGTGCACAGCGGATGCCAATTGAAATACTTAATTTTAAGGCAAATATTTACCATTTCCCAAAACCTTGTTCTGGCGTATGTGTTTACGAAAAATCAAATGGGCAACATAAGCGTCAGCGATGGGGCTGTTTTTACTTGATATTGTGGTTTAATGGAGGCTAAAACAAAGATTCTTTCTTTTTTTTTCTTTTTTTTACTGCAAAACAAATTACCCTCTGTTCAATACGATTCCATTGATTTTATTTGTAGCAAGCATGACTGCAGTAGATAGGAAGGCCATCTGTTTATTGTGACAAACTCCTGGCATTTCATCTCTTAATACAGTCCCATTTTTTATTACTAGTATGTTAGAAACCCAAAGTTCAGTGTATACATACTTACATACACATACATGTTAGATAGATAGATAGACAGATAGATAGATAGATAGATAGATAGATAGATAGATAGATAGATAGATTGATGATAGATAGATAGATAGATAGATAGATAGATAGATAGATAGATAGATAGATAGATTGATAGATAGAGAGAGAGAGAGAAAGAAAGAAAGAAAGAAAGAAAGAAAGAAATAAAGAAAGAAAGAAAGAAAGATGAAGCCAGAGAAGAAGCAAGAAGAAAAGGAAAGAAAAAGGAAGAGAGAATGAAGCAGAGGCTAAGAATAAAAGGAAGATGTAGGCAAAGAGGGAAGAAGAAAGAAGAGGTGGAAAAAGGAAGCAAAAAGAAGGAAGAGAAGGAAGAAAATAATAAAAACAAAAAGGAATAGATATGGATACTTAGAGAGGAATGGATAGATAGATAGATAGATAGATAGATAGATAGATAGATAGATAGATAGATAGATAGATAGATAGATACTTAAATAGATCTTTTTCGAACCTGAAAATAACACAGCTTGAATTTTGGGTCACTAAAGTAATGCTGTGTTTCTCATAAGGCACAAGTAACCAGTGATTGAAGAGGCCTCCAGAACCTAAAAGCTAACATTAAAAAAAAGAGGTAATAGTTACCTTCACTGTGCAATGATATTGCACAGAATGGTCCTTCCACCAGTCTTGTCTGCTCCTCCCTTCTCCTGGTGCCTCCTGTAGTAAGACCAGGTGCTAAGGAGGCACCCACTCATGTGCACTCCCATGAAGAGCTGTGTGTGTCCAGAGATACACACTGTGCCAGTAAGCCACACACCCTCTCACAGGAGCTTGACTGATGGCAGCAGGAGCCTACGGATTTGATGCCCTCAGTCTCTCCTGTTACAGGTCGTGAGGAGAGAATGCATTAAGACAAAAAACATTTAGACTTTAGTACCACTTTAAACTTGCCATACACAGCTAGATTTTTGCTAAGACTAATCCTACATTAAAAAAAAATAGTTCATAAAAGCATTCCATCCTGCTGTTAGACAACTAATTTCACTGGAAAGCCCTTAAAATTTAGCTTGGACCTGCTACTTAAACGGTACCCAGATGTAAATTAAAAAGTTTTCTTTTGCACCTTGAACATGCGCATTACAATAAGTACGATATTTACATGAGCAAAAACACATTCACAGTTAGAATTCCATTTGTTTAAGAAAAATTTTCCACCCCGCTTCTTCGTATCTTCTCATCACTATGGTCAACAACAATCATCAATTAGACTCATAACTATTTGAAAATTAAACGAACATTCCAAAAATTAAAATTTTCAAATGAAATCCTACTGGAGTATGGCCAGCTTTAGGCAGCAGCTGGCCATCCATATGTCACCTGACCACTAGCTTTCATATTGGGTAAGACTGTATATTTGTGCCTATGAAAGAAGTAGCGGGAGCCTTCTTGAAATAATTGTGTCTTGGAGGAAATAATGAGTGATTGGTTGGGAGAATCTATATTGAACAACAATGAAAGTTTCCCTAACAGCAAGCACAGCCAGGGTACTGGAGGTAGCTAGGAAATAATCCAGACCTGTTTTTATTACATTCATTATTTCCCCATTACTATTGCAAAGGGAAAGGCTACAGGTAGGTTTGCTTAGCAGCAGAAAAGGTGAAGATGGGTAGCTAAGAAAGTAATAAAATGCTTAATGACCCAACTAAAACATTGTCAGGTTTTTTTTTTGAGGCCTTATTTGTTGGTTGGTAGTGTAGAATGGTCACATTTAAGATTAAAAGTCAGTACTACCTGCGAAAGGAAGGAGGGAAGGAAGGAAGGAAGGAAGGAGGGAGGGGAGGAAGGAAGGAAGGAAGGAAGGAAGGAAGGAAGGAAGGAAGGAAGGAAGGAAGGGAAGGGAAAGGGAAGGGAAAGGGAAGGGAAGGGAAGGGAAGGGAAGGGAAGGGAAAGGAAAGGAAAGGAGAAGGAAAAGAAAAGGAAAAGGAAAGGTTCTATTTGCTGGCTGGTAGTGTACAATGGTCATACTTTAGACTAAAAAGGTAGCATTCGACCTGCAATAGAAAGAAGTTAGGACATATGTTGGAAGGAAGGGAAGGAAGGAAAGAAGGAGGGAAGGAAGGAAGGGAAGGAAAAGGGAAAAGGAAAGGGATAAGGAAAAGGAAAATGGAAAAAGGGAAGGAAAAGGAAAGGTCCTATTTGCTGGCCCGGTAGCGTACAATGGTCATACTTCAGACTAAAAAGTTAGTATTCTACCTGCAATAGAAAGTAGTTAGGACATATGTAGGAAGGAAGGAATTAAGAAGCAACGGAGAAAGGAGGGAATAAAGAAAGGAAAGATTGAACGAACAAGGGAAGTAAGGAAGGGAAAACAGAAGAAATTGGAAAATGAGGGGGAGAAAAAAGGAGAGAAGTGTTGAGGGAGAAAGTAAAGAGAGAAGGAAGGGAGGAAGCAAGAGGCCGAGAGTAAGAAAGAAAGGAGAATTTAGGCAGAGAGGAAGGAAGGAGGAAAGGAACGAAAAAGGAGGGAAATATGGAAGTATGGAAGAAAAATGTTGGCAGAGAAGGAAGAAGGAAGAAGATGTGGAAAAAGGAAGCAGAGAGGAAGGAAGAGAAGAAAAGGAATGAAGAAAGGAATAGATATGGAGAGTTAGAGAGTAATGGGGAGATGGATAAAGATAATTTAATAGATAGATAGATAGATAGATAGATAGATAGATAAAACAGAGCTTAATCCACATTAATGTTTTGGATGATACTTTTTTGTATTTAAGAATATTTATCTGATGGAGTTACGGTATTCAGGTTTTCTCTCTTATTTCAAATTTATAGACACATAAAAATACAGTAATAAAGCGTATAAACACTCTAGTGGTACTGGTTTGAAATGATAGCAGCATGACATCCAAGTGCTATTATTTTATTGTAATATATGGATATACCAAAATTATAAGGCACCAGCTCGGAGAACAGCGTCAAGGGACGCTATTGTTCAGGTGATAATGCTATTGATTCTAAATGGTAATAGTATAAATTCTAAGTGCCGGTAATAGGGTCTCTCAGAACAATAGCGTAATCAAACACACCCTTGTGCTTCTCGCCCAGTAGGGGGTGGAATCATTGCGAGTGTCTTAGCAGAAAGCGAGGAAAGTGCGCAAGGACTTAACTCGCTGAACGCCAGTCAGTTTCATGTACTGTTGCATGAGAGGCTAACAACATCTAATTGTCAAAATGACACTTCAACTTTATACCCCAAGAAAGAAAGAATAATGTATAGTTTACAGAGTACATTATATCATACACAGTATGTCATTATTTTATACTTTAAAATGACATCAGATCTTAATGAGTTTAATTCCTTATATGTTACTGTATCTGGAACATCCTCGATTCCAATGTATATATGAAGCTATTTGTAACAAAGGATTTCCTACCATGCACTGCTTTTCTCATAGGGTCACTGCCATGTAATGGTTGCCATACATGCTTTGATTTTTTTCTAATCAATGTATGCTTAGACGAAACCGATCAATTCAGAAACTTGACCAACTGCTGTTTGCCATACATGCTTTTATTTTAATTCCTGTCGATATATGGTTAGATGAAACCGATCAAATCAGAAACAGGACGAATTGCCATAATTTGTCCTTCTAAATTATTTAGATCAGATTCAATAAACTAAGTCTATTGGTCAAGGGGTAAAATTAACAATTGTTATGATTCACTCGGCTGAACACTAAGATGAATCGGTTATAAATGTGCTTGATCGGATTATAAGGTTGCCTGGGGGAAGCAGAGGTACAAGGTACTAAGGCTGGCCATAGATAAATCATCTTTTTGATCAGCCAAAGGGGTGATTGAAAAAATTAATGGATTCCTCCATCTACACTAGCGAGGATGGGGTGTGACCAGGGGCGGACTGACAACTTATGGGGCCCCCAAGCAATAGGGGATCATGGGGCCCCTGTATCCTTACCCACACCCAAAAAAGCCTATGAAAAAGCCAATGAAAGGTACCAGGGACATCTCATGGGGCCCCCTACTGACCCCGGGCCCTCGGGCAGTGCCCGAGTGCTCGAATGGTCAGTTCGCCCCTGGGTGTGACTACAGTGAGTAAAGTATGTGCAATCTTTGAACCTGACTGGTTTAGAAACACATCATCTGTCAGCAGCCCCAAATCTTGAAATCTAGTCCAAATACAATTGCAACTCTTAAAGAAAATAGGATAATCCTATGAAAAGACTCCAGGGAGTACCTCAACAAGGACCTTAATGGCAGTGTCTCCAGGTATTGTTTTAAAGAAAGCTGGGGATTTTAAGGGTTCATGCATGCTGGACTTCAAAATACACCAGTTCCCTTGGCAGAAAAAGAAACGTTCATAATAGTGTTTTTTGTTACACACGTTTAGGCACGTTTAGAAGCATTTAGCATTTTTTTTCTGCCACAAAACCACTCTCAAAAACACAAACCAGAAAGGTTTTTTTACCTCTAAATGCTCAGCTTAAAATATGCCTCTAAACGTCTTAATGTGCATGGACACATTGGATAAAGTTGAACTGCTTGTACATGCAAAACACAAAACTCCTGTAGAATCAGCATTTTTTAGGTCCAATGTGCATGGACCCAAAAAATTGGTAACAACAACTTTCAAAATTAATAATACTAATATGAATAATATGTCAAAGTTTATATTAAATTGTAGTAACAGGGTTTGTCTCCCCATGTAAATCTACCTAAGCCTCATCCCTTCCCACCCAACACTTTGTAGAGCAACTGGGCATGCTGCATGCAACTTGCGGCTGGTAAGTAGAAACTCGATACAACTAAATAAAGGCCTCCTTGTGCTCTTTCACTAATAAGCTGACCACATAAAGATGATGCACACATTTGGTTCAACATTCATTGACTTTTATTTATTAGCACAGCACCACTACCAGGTTTGCCAACTTGGGCTTCTTCAAGGCTCTCCTGATCTACATTCTTTGTTGGGCCTTCCTATCTTGTAACATCCATTCCCTTATTTCTTGTCCCGTGTCACAGAGATATAATGAAAGGAAGGTCCAGGTTCCAGCATGAGAAGACCAGTGCATATTTCCTAAAATAGTTGCATGTGCATGCTTGACATTGGCATTGGCACCAAACAGCTTATGTAAGCTGGAGTGTGGCATGGACAGATCCTGAGTGGACATCAGCTAGTTCCTGATTTTCCTGTGACGGTGACCTGCTACTTCTTTCTTTACGTGAAAGACACAGTTTGCCTTTGACCTCTCTGGATTCTTGTCTGTGTTTTAAACTCGGATTTGGTATCTTGTTGCCCAGCCATTGGTTTGTGTCCTTGCTTCGTTCCTGTCTGCTGATCAGGTGTTCCCGTGTTCCTATGTCTGGTTCTTACCTAGTCCACAGCCATCTGTCCCTCACACCTGACAGCTGGTGCTGCCTGCAACATTTGCCCTCATGCCATTCTGTGTCCTCACATCCCCTGTCGCCACTACTAGGGATGTTGGACAAGAGGTGCAAGAACCCTCTTCAGCTCGATCTCCACCAGGTACGTGACATCTCCGGAGTAATCACTTTCTGCCACAAGACGTCCTCACTCTTTGGGGCTGAATGATGCTGGGCTGAGGACATTTTGTGAGTGCAGGGCATTACGGACCTGCCCCCGAGGGGTCAGCACCGCTGACATCATCCCATCAGCACCGCTCTCTGAATCATTGTAAACTGCCAAAGAGGGTCTGAAAATGAAGGGGACCCTGCAAGTGATAGAACCAGCTTGAAGTGAATATATGAAAAAAGCAAACAATACAGCCTGGGTGGCCTCTGGCTGGAGGGAAGGGGGGGGGGGTCAATTGGGTGGGGCCTGAAGTTGGGCTTTCGATGTTTCTCTGAGGTTCTGCTATATCAATTAATATACCTATATGTGTACATAATTAAAAAAAAATAGTCCCCCCCCTTTTGCTTGCTCCCCTAGGTCACTGTACACAATACCTACTATCACAGACTGCCCTGAACAGTAGGTAGATTGTAACGCCAGAGGCCCTCACACACCTTATTGTACAGACTTCTCTACAGTGTGCAGCCTTGTTTTTCCTTATACACGTGTACGTTTTCATGGCTCCCAGCCAGATCACTTGGCATGATCAATGGTTCTTGCAGAGGCGGAATGGCCCGTTTTCATCTGGGAAAATGCCACGGTTAATGTTTACAGGATTTCATAACGACCTGCACATGTAACCAAGCAACAGTGGCTGCCCATGAGGGGCTTTACCTATGCACAAGTTTCTGTTCGCTGTGAGCTAAAAATTAACAAAAAAATGTTTTTTGTTTTTTTTTTTAATTTACACAGCTAATCATTGTAGAGTAGCTTGCAGCTCCAAATATAAGTGAATGGCAAAAAAGACGTACCGAAGTGTTCTATGTGATGCAGCTTGATGTTCAGATGTCAATAAAATGGATGGGTTTATGCTGCTTGTTGGATTCTGTTGGGTTTATTCAAAAAGGCAGAGCAATGTGCCTAGTGTAGTAGCCCACAGCAGCCAATCAGAATGTTTTGTTCACTGATCTAAATTAAGCAAACAGAAATTTGGTTGGTTGCCACAGGCCACCACACTTCA